>NW_003852431.1:11572762-11613831 GCF_000181295.1 Otolemur garnettii
ATTTTTCAATGGGGATTCGAAGATACCTATAGAATTCAAAACAGCATTAGAAGCAGCCAGTGTGTGTGCACCCACAATAGGGAAAAATAAAAGCGTAAATCTGAGCAAGAAAATAAGGAACAGAATGAAGTCTTTACTACAATATCATCTATGTAAACTTAATGTTTTTGTTATTGTTTTGTTCCGCAAAATAATACATAGGTGTGGGCAAGGGGTGAGTGTGAGGAACGGAGCCAAAAGGAGATAAAAATGTACATAAAATACTGTCGTATGCAGCATAATGTTTCAGTCAGTAATAGACCATGAATATGAAGCCAGTAGATGATCTGATCTAATACATACCCACATAAGAGAAAAGCTCTAATCAATTCAAGGTGGGGGAGGGGAACAAAGGAGCAGGGAGAGGGGAGGCGGGAAGGGGATAGGGGTTAAGGTGTATGCCACAAATCTTGATGGTGACACAATTATGTAAGAGACTTTACCTAACAAATGCAATCAGTGTAACCCAATTCTTTGTACCCACAATGATACTAAACAATAAAAAAAAAAAAAAGGACCATGTATGCAATGGTAGTCCCATAAGATTTTAATGCCTTATTTTTACTGTGCCTTTTCTATGTTTAAATATACTTACCATTGTGTCACAATTGCCTACAGGATTGTAGGCCAGGAGCAGTAGGTTATACCAAATAGCCTACGTGTGTAGCAGGCTGTGCCATTTAGGTTTGTGTAAGCATCCTCATGATGATGTTTACAGAAAGACAAAATTGCCTAAGGATGCATTTCTCGATGTTCCCTGTCACTGAGCGACACATGACTGTAATAACAAGAAAAGAGCCTGGCATGGACAAATAAAGGTACAAGGCCATAAGCTCAGAGCTGTAGCAGCCAATCCTTTGTACCAGCTGTCCAGAAACATAAGCAAAATAAGGTCACCTGATTCTATCTCCTTAAACAACTATATCCAGAGGCCCTGCCACAATGGCAGCAAAGGGGAGTGAAATGGTTAAGGATGGGCTGCCCTGCAGACAGACCCATAAGATAAATGAGGTGAGGAAGTGGCGCCATTGGTTCTGTGCTGTGTCCATCTTTCTTGCACCAGAGCAAACAAGACAACAACACATTGATTTACAGTAAAAGGGCCTATCTTTGCAACCAGAAGGGTCAGAAACTTCTGCTGCTTTTTGATGAGAGAAAATCACTCTTTTAAGAAAGTCACTGAACACCTAAAGAGAGGCTTTGAAAAATGAGTTGATAAAATAAGTGGGTTCTTTACGTGTCTCCTCAAAGAGCATGATAACTTTTAACTTTATAGTAGCCATACTTCCTACCTTACCTGGTTCCTCAGCAATGCAGGTGAATAAGGACTTTATTGGGGACAAACCTGAGATAGGGAAAGCCAACAATAGCCTGTATAACTAGTCTGAGTTTCCTTAAAGCATAATGAATAATACATAGCATCATTATCAAGCCCTAGCGAAAGATAAGGGATGGAGTTTGCCCATGGAGAGATGAAAGTAGGAACTTCAGATTGAATCCCAGAGGTGCTGGCATTTAGGGAAATGAAGCATATTATTTCCAGCAAATAATTCTTGTTTGCTGCCAAAGTGCCAATTTAAGGTTTGTATAGCACAATAACCACTTTGCCACCTGAACATCAAAAGGAAATAACCTGTCTGGGACTTCTTCAACTATGTCCAGTTAGTTTGTTTTGGCTGGCTCTAAGAATTTTGCTCTATTCCTGAACCCTATCTTGGGAAAAAATTATTTACTTTTAATTTCTTTAGCAAGAAGTCAGTAGTTAAGCTCAATGGGAAAAAAGCAAGCATGATGTCTAGACTTTACAAGGTTTCCAAAGTTATTTCTTTGGAAATCTATAATGATATTATTAATCTCACTGATAAAGGCATGATATCCATGGGAATCAAAAGCATAATTTTAAGGAATACAAAGTATTCTAGCAAAAAGTCCCCAGGGCATAGATTCAATACACTAGGAAGCATAAAATGCAAGTATTTGACTTTTTCTACTCTTCAATATTTTTATATTATAAAAATACTTTAATTCAACTCATAGTCACTGAGGATCTAGTATTTCTAGGTACTCTCTGTGCTACATAATATTATTTTGCTTTGACTTCTGCTCTTTAGGAACCACAAACATCAAACTTTAAAGAAGATATATATACTAATCATTATATTGCAATGTATCATGTGGAAAATAACAATAGAAATCTAGAGAAAGTAACATGGACCTCATCGAAGAGGAAGGAGTTTATTTCTGACAAGCAAACTGAAAATACTCCATGGAGAAAATGACACCTGAGCAGGGCATTTGTGGATATATAGAATGTGGGTAGGCAGATGTGTCAGTGCAGTTATTCCAGGCAGTATACACAAGGTAAGGAAAAGAGATCGCACAATGGTTTCTTATTGAAAATCTGGAGAAGTGTATTTCTCAGTCCATGATAGCATAGAAGGCTTGGCTTTGTGGAAGGCTTGGCTTTGACACAAGGAAGCTTGAGTTAATTCTGTGGACAATGCCCAGGCTGCCAAACTTACTTGAGCAGGGTATGCTTAATAGACAGAATATGACTATTATTTGGGCAAGAGTGTGAAGGATAAATTTCAGGGAAAAGAATGGATCCATGGTAACTGATTAAAAACATCACAGAAGTGGAAAGGAAGAACAGAGGGAATGGAAAAGAAGAATCACCTTCTAGGGTCATCACAGAGGCTGGGTTGTGGGGGTGGCTCACACCTGTAATCCTAGCACTCTGAGAGGCCAAGGCAGGTGGACTGCCTGAGCACATGCATGAGTTTGAGACCAGCCTTGGCAAGAGGATCACCTGGGCCCAAGAGTTTGAAGTTGCTATGAGCTATGATGCCACAGCACTCTACCCAGAGCAACGATGAAGAGGGGTCATCACAGACACATCATTTTATAGCCTTATGCTAAGAGATATATTAACGCATTTTCTTTCTCTTAGGTGTTTTCTTTACATGCTTTTTTTTTTCCCTCTACTCAGCCACAGGCAGATATTTGACTTTAGGAGTAATTATGTTTATAATGGTGGGAGTAAATAGAGAAATGAAAAGATAGTGTTGAGCCCTTAAACCATTAAAAGAGAATTTTGATAATGTTCTCAAAGACTGGCTCTGTTACGCCAAGACTATTTCTTACAACAGATAAAGGGCAGGAAACCCAGAGAGTACGATCATTTCTGTATGAGACTGTTATAAACTTCAAGAAACTGCTTTAACCAGGAAAAGTATAAATATTTTTAATCAGCAATTTTAAGTACTTCCAACATCCATTCTTATCCACCACTGTCACCAGGATCAGCACGTTCTAAGTTCAAAAGCAATACTAGCACTATTGAGCAAATAAAGTGCCATGCTCACCGCATGTTATCAATTCCCTACACAAACAGCAGCATGTGCTAATTAATTAGACTGAGTAGGAGGAAAGGTAATGAGCCAGAAGAATACAAGTGGCTACAGCAGCCAGACTTTTGAACCTGGGTAAGAGGGAGCATAATGACACCCGTCATCAAATAAGGGAACAAGTTAGAGAAGTGGAAATGATGATAAAATCTGGTCAGGGCTTGTTAACTCTAAAATACCAACCTAACACCCATGTGGTCCAGCGGGTAGCTGGAACTGGTGATCAACCCATGAAATTGACAATGGAAGCTACAAATGCATAAAATTTACTTGCCCTGGAATAAAGTACAGGGGGAAGAGAAAAAAGAATAAGAAAATATTTATCCAAACAAACCTGTAGGATGTAGGTGTAGGAGGGAGAGAGAGGGGGTGAGAAACTAAGAAGGACTGAGAAAAAAAACAAACAGAAAAACAGTCATAGAGGGAGCAAGAATCCAGAAATACAAAAGTGAAGCACAAAAATAATCAAAGGAAAAAAGCATTGAGGAAGAGGAGGTGGTCAATGGGTCCAAATATCACAGAAACAGTAAATATGAGAAAGACTAGAAAAGGCCACGCCGTGTGGCCACCAATAGATCACTGGTGATACCACTCTTTAAATCTCAACAGTGTCAGACGTTCTTTGAGCTATTGCTTTAATGACAACATTCCACTAGCACCTTAAAAACACTTCATCTAAATCAGCTTTGCCCCCTGGTTCCCTACCTGAAGAATACAATAAAATGCATGTTTAGCCATTCAGCTACCTTATGAGCATGTTAGCAACTTAAATTAACACTTTCAAGGAAGTGCTGCTCTACTGACCAAAATTATGGCCCTGAGGTCCGTCCTAGTTAACAAAGCTTCCCAAGTGCTTAATTAATGGACAGTGAATAGTATTTGCACTGGCACGTTTCTGTGCTGGAAGCTCCTCTCTGGCAATAAGTTTTCTACAAAGGTACCAATTAGTGACCTGCAACCACTAAATGGATTTCTCTTTCCATTTCACCAGATGACCCCTAAATTTACAATTGCTATAATCAGTCACTATGCTGTGTACATAGTACTTAGAGCTGTCTTCATATAATGTTCGGAAATTACTTGCATGCTAGCATTATGAATTTGAATGCAGAATCTCCCATTTAAATTTTTTAAAAGTGTTCCTTTACCCAATTTAAAAAGCCAAATAAACAGGTCAATGGTAGAAGACAATTCAACAAAACGAGTGCTTACAGAACAAACCTGTGCTTCTTGTAGCATTAAATAAAAAGGCATCGGTCATTTCCATTTCTCAACGTAAATGTGAGACAATTAAATATAAACAGGTATGTTATCAGTTAAAATAACATGTAGGCTATGAGGTTAATTGACATCTCCGCTTCAATTGTCATTAAGTCAAAATAACTATGTCAACTTATATGAGTGCCTTAAAATGAGATTCCTAAAAATTTCTTGGGATGTTTAAATAATGTATAGACATCTTGGTTTCTTTTGATAAAGAAGTCTAAGAAATGGTTCCTGAATGCTTGGTTATTGTTTTGTTCTTTTCAGAGAAACCAATCCCTAGAGAGAGGCTAGATGACAAGGAAGAACAAATCCAGTAGTGCGTACCCATACCTACATTTCTAGGCAGCAAATGGTCAACGTTATCATACGTCAAGTTGTAGCTTTAATTAAAGGGGAACAATGGAGATGAAGAAACATTATGATGATGAAGGAAGAGGAGAAACATTTATTGAGCCCATGTTTTCTGCTAGTATTCTAGATGTTCATGATCTAATCTTTATTAACCTTCATAATAGCCCTCTGAAACAAACACTATAATCATCTGTTCCAAAAGATATTATAATTATTAGTATTTTACAGGTTAGGAAAATGAGGCCCAAGAGATTAAGCAGATTTCCTGAGATGGTAAAAATTGGTTTAGATTTTCTTATTATAGTTCCTACATTTCTCATCTCTATCACATAGTCTATCTCTTTACGTTCTGGAAAAAAAACGTGAACTGGGGGAAACTGATTTGGGGTGAACCAATAAGTCAGTGGGAAACATAGCTCTTCTTTCTCCTCCACCCCAAATGTAATCCATGCCTTCATTATTTTTTATTTATTTTACATCTTTTTAACCTTTGCCTATAGATCTCAATAAGGTCTCAGGACCAAATCATAATGAAAATCATACTTTTAAACAAACACAAGAATACGGGGGCGGGGGGGAAGGGAGACGGAGGATGAGTGGAGGGAGGGTTATTGGTGGGATCACGTCTATGGTTTATCTTTTGAGGGTACCTGTGAATCTTTCTAAATGAAGAATACAAATGTCTTAACACAGTAACTAAGAAAGTGACATGAAGGCTATGTTAACCAGTTTGATGAGAGTATTTCAGATTGTATATAAAAAGCACACACTGTACCCCATGACAATATCAATGTACACAGCTATGATCTAATACAAAATAATAATAAAATAAACAAATAAATAAATAAATAAAAACATAAGGAGGAGATTTGCTATCATAAATACAGCCATAAACCGCATAACAAAGTTTCAGTCACTGACAGATCACAAATACCACGATGATCCAAGATTATAATACTGTATTTTTACTATGCCTTTTTTAAGTTTAGATTTATTAGGTACACAAATTCTTACCTCTGTGTTATAGTTGCCTAGGTATTCAGTACAGTCTCATGCTGTACTGGTGTGTAGCCTGGCACCATGTGGCTCTACATCACAGCCTTGGTGTGGAGAAGACTATATCATCTAGGTTTGTGTCCCCACACTAATGTGTGCACAAGAATGGAATCATGTAAGGACGTATTTCTCAGAACATATCCCCATCTTTAGGTGAAGCGTGACTATATAAGATGGCACTCAAGAATCTGGAGCAGATGCCAATTTTGCTGTGGATAGCTTCATCAAAATGCGTTTAGCTTTTGATCTTTTTAAGTAAAGTGAGGACAAGAGAGAAATATGCTCTGAAGTGTTTTTTTTTAAATAGAAGACTCAACATCAGTACAATTTCTTCAAAGAATTGTACATTGGATTTGATAATTCTTATATATATACAGATAAGCCAAGATATCTTAGATGTTTAGGCTATGACGACCCTGCTATTTCTAAACCTTCTCCTTTGCTTTTTTGCTCTGTGAGGGTTGATTTTATAAGGATACCAATTCTACACACCTTGCCTGATTGTCACAGGACTCAAAAGAGATAATGCTGCCAAAGGTATTTTGCAAACCGTAGTACATCAGGAAAAGTCTTCTTTGTGATAACTTGGTTGAAATAATCCATTACAGTATTAATTCTCCATTACAGAGATAGAGGTGAGGAGCTGGGAAACCATTGCTCATGTACAAAACAAAGGTAGAAATTACAAGCTGCTCTACAGCCCAGTGAACCGTGACCTTGGAGTTCACACATTACTCTTGGAAGCGGCATGCTCCCTCCCTCTCCCGTCTCTCCCATACCTCTTTCTCTTCCCTGCCTTCCTTCTCTGTCAGCAACTGATTGATTGTTAAGGCTCTAGTGACTTTAATTAGGCTCTTTTTCTAGCATATTCTCCAGCTCCAAAAGCTAAAGAAGTGGTCAGGCTATTTATTATTTATACTCATTTTTATTTTGTACCATAAAGAGTTAAGGCCCTACGAGGTTAAATCATTTGTATGTGCATGTTTCCTTATTCAAATTATATGCACAATACAGAGCTCAGAAAGGCCCCACCACACAGGAACTGACTCCTACACAAAACCAATTCCGTTGCTATATCCTTGGGCGCAGAATTGCTGTGATTTTAATCAAAAGAATGCACTACCACTAATTGAGGCTCTTTTACATGTCAAACATCAGACTAGGTTATTTACTTAATTGGCTCACATAAAACTCTAATAACCCTGCAAGAGAAATTTTATTAGCCCCATTATATACAGGAGGAACTGAGGCAGTGTAAAACTGAGGTGATTTGCCCAAACCATGCACCTGGCAATAAACAGAGGCACGATTCAAACTCAACGCCGGCTGACACCAAAACCATGACATCACACTAGGAGAGTTTGTTTATTTGTTTGCTTGTTGTGGCATCATTTACTAAAGTGGAAGTCCCATGCACTTCTAAGCATCAAACAATATTATAATTCTCTTAATGCTATATGGAGGATCGTGTGATCTAATTCTCTCTATAATCTACTCATGTGTGTAATAGTTCCCGAATTTTTCTGCTTTCTTTCCTCAGGCTTCGTTTCAGTTGAAACACTCCCCTTAGTATCATCAGTTGAAGTCCCTATTTCCTTGAAATTCACTTTCTGGAAGGTCTCCAGGCCTCTCCCTCCACCTTTCCTGCCCCTTATGGAGCACAGGGCCAGGTCTACCAGGCAGAGTCCTCAGGAACTCTCTAAGGACTCTTCCACCTACAACACTGTTCTCCATTCCTCTGGATAAAACCTCTTAATTTTTTTGATTAGGCTTGCCCTGGTATACACTGACTTTCAAAATTCTCCTTCCTTCCAAACTAATTCTTGAATCTTCTCACTTCTGTCTTAATTCTTTCAGGCTTCTATAACAAAATAGCATAAACTGATTAGCTTATAGACAACACAGATTGATTTCTCACAGTTCCGGAGGCTGGGATGTGCAAGATCAAGGTGCTGGCAGATTCCATGCCTGGCGAGAGCCCCCTCCTCCTAGCTGGTGCCTTCTCACTGCATCCTCATGTGGTAAAGGGATGAGGGGTCTTTCTTCAGTCTCTTTTGTATGGGCACCAATCCTATTCATGACCAGTCACCTCCCAAAGAGCCCACCCCCTGAAACCATCACCTTCAGCGTGAGGATTTCATTGTACGAATTTGAAGGGGGCATAAACGTTCAAACCATAGCACCCACTTTGCCCTCAGTACACGATTCCTCAGGACTTCCTACAATTCTATTCAATACAATCATTGATTGACAGTTCAATGATTTTACAACATTTTTATGCTTTTGTCTCCCTCATTTCATCTTTTAACTGTGAATTTCTTGAGCAGCAGTAGCTACTATTTCTTCAACTTCCCACAGTCTCTCTCTCTTTTTTTTTTTTTTATTGTTTCAGGTTAATCTGGGAGTATAAAGAATTTGGTTACAATATTTGCATTTTTTAGGTACAGTCTCTCTTATAATTGTGTCCTGTTCCCAGGAGGTGTGCCATGCCCCCTAACATTGTGCGCTGTATGTGGGAGCACACCCATCCCCCTTCCTCTTCTCCCCACCCCCTCCTTTCCCTGCCCCCACTTTGAATTGAGGTTTTCTCTTATGAACTTCCCACAATTTCTAAAATATTTATTTTCCCTTAAAATTTGCCTCCATCAATGTTGATGGTGACAATAGAGCAACCCACAGCATGAAATCATAAGTTTTATTTCTAATACAAGTAATATTCAAGTTAACAAGACGTAGATACATCAAGATTTTTTCCAAATATTACAAAAGTAAGGGGAAAGTCGTAGGATCAAGTTTTCTTTAAAAGTTTAGCATGCATTTCATGCAAATACAACATCCACCTTCAGGAACAGAAGGATATTTGTTATTTTACAAATTTCAAAAAAATATAAACTCCCCAGTGTCTGTATTTCCCTTCCTCCCGTCACTATTTTTGACGTCATATGTGTAAAAGACACTCAGCAAAATGTGACAATGATTTCCCAGATGTTGTAACAAATGCTACAGGGGTTAATATGCTCCCCTTTTGTCCAGGTAAAGCAGGCTGAGTCCGCTTTCTCCTTTTGTCATTTGATAACTTAGTTGGAAAGCAGAACCAAACTGCAGAAAGTTGAGACATATTTAGCCAGTTTTCCAGAAGCAACCCAAACATTATGAACTACTCCATCTGAGCTGAAACTGGCACTCTGGTCAGTTGCCGAGACCAAAACTGACAGCAGGAAACAGCAAAAGCCCACAGCCTGGACGCACCTTCCCAGGATGCCTATTCTCCCCCTACAGGTCATTCTTGTCTCCAAAAAATAAATCACTGACATCTACCCAAATCCAGATATTTAACCAAAACCGCATACTTGGGGTTTCTTATGCACACTTCCCTCCCTCTACAGTCTTCTTCCTTAAACAATGTCATTCTCAGTCATTAGCTGTTTGTTAATTGTCTGTTAACCTTCAAACAACTCAAGTAAGTGTATTCAGAAACAGGCCCCTCCCTCAGACTTCTCTTTACAGATTCTCTAGAGATCTCCATCTACTGGGCACCTCTGCTGGTAAAGGGTAGTTAGAATCAGGAGGAATTGAAGAAACCTCACTGAAAGCTAAGCACACAAACTTAAATATGGTAAGCAATACAAAAGTATCTGTTTTAGAAAAGACTGGCTATTATTTCTCTAAATTCATTCCCTTTTTCCTCCTGGTAACATGAGCAGAATGAATGTCTTGTCTTTCCTTACAGCTAAATTTTGCCACAAGATTGAAACCTAAGTATAAGATTGGGGTGAGAAATAATGTTCACTATTTTCAGGGGTCTCTGAGGTAGTTGAGACACTCTGTATAAAACTTTTATAAGTGGCTGGACTGGAGGTGACTTTCCAGGCACATGTTCAATATGACAGATCCATATGAAGGAAAGAGCCTAGCTTCTCGCTTCATCACTTCAAGTAAAGTCACCCAACAGAAATATCTGAAAACTTTTAAATGATGTTAAGCTACCAAAATGTGGGGTCTATCTGTCAGAGGCAAGTATTATCTTCATTAATACAGAAATTTCTGTTCTGGGTTCTATCTCACCTCCGCTCATTCAAGAGAGGGACCCAGTTCCAATTCTCCTTGGAAGTGCTCTTAGCTTTCTCTTTGTTTTTAAATAAAATTTCTCTTTGTTATTCTGAAAAAAAAAAAAGACATTTATGCCCTGACACTAGATGCTTCTATAACAAAAATCTAAAATATAAGGCATTAGCGTAGTGCTGGGATATTGGCAGGAAACTGATATCAGATATTTCCTGGTATCAGGAAAATAGAGGCTCTGCTATGCAAGGGCAAAACATTTGGTGAACATGTTTCTCCTTCCAAAATGGCCAAACCAGATCAACCCAGCAAGCAAATAACAATATAAAAAATTATATTAACACACTGGAGAGCCACAAAAGCAGATAGAATCTGAAAAGGAGCCAAAACTTGGAAGAAAATAGCCCAGGAAAGGTTTTTCTTTTTTTATGACTTTTAGCCCAAGAACAGTAAGTAGTGTATAAAGTGACAGAAACTCTGCTAAAAAACTATGGTCTTTCCAGCATGAAGATCAGTGGGTAAATGTCCCTGCTGCAAAGTGAGGAGAGATCCAGAGAGCTGAAACCTCAAGTGCTGTATGTAAACTCTGCCCCAATCTCTGGCTAACTTCTGAACCGTACATATGTAGGACTCCAAGCCCCATAACAAATGATTACAGAATGGAAATCTTACCTTACCTTCTTCCCAAGAGAATGAGTTTTCAGTTTGAGTCCAACTGAACTGTACTACAAGCAGAAAAATTAAATCAAAATTAGGTAAATAAATATTGTAGCATGCAGAATCTCCATACAAAACATTCATAATATCCAGGATATAATTCAAAAGAACTCAAAATATGAAGAAACAAGGAAATATAACTCAGCCCCAAGAGAAAAGCCAGCCTATAAAGTCTGACTTGGAATTGACCCAGCTGTTGGATTTAGCAGATAAGAATTTTCAAGCAGCTATCATACCTAACCTCAAAGATGAGAAGAAAAATATGCCTGTAATAAGTACAAGTGTAGAAAAACTCCATGGAGAAAGGATATACTCTATAAAAGAATCTATGGAAAGTCTGGAACTAAAAAGCTTAACTGAAATAAAAAAATCATTTGATAGGCTTAAGAGAAAACTGGAGATGACAAAGTAAATCAGTTGAAAGTAAATCAGTTAAAATTATCCGATTTAAAATACAGAAGGAAAAAAGAAAGATAATGAACACTCAGAAACATGTACAATAATGTTAAAATATAGAACACATGTGCAATTATAATCTTAGCAGGGGATGAAAAACAGAACAGAAAAATATTTGAATAAATAATAAAATTTTCCTAAATTTTGTAAAAGGTGTAAATTTGCAGGTTAAGAAGCTTGGTAAAGATTTCTACTAAAAAATGGAGGCCTGTCTTTCTAAAATAGTCATAAAATGTTATGCTAAAAGCAGAGGAATGAAGTAGTTTGTTGAGATGGCTACTTTCCTTTTTTAAAGGTTTATAAAATTATTTTTCAAGCACAGTGAATAATCCTTTTCATTCCTATATATTATCTCCCCTTCAAAATAACCTATTTTTTAAAAAAGATATTTTAAAGTCTATAAATACCTTTCTCCAGATATAAATTCACTTAATCCATAGCATTTTTGTAAAGTAATAAGCCAGTTAATTTTGCTTACCCATTTTATTTCTTTTTTTTAAAAAAAAAAATCTTTTCACCCCCAAAGACTCTAATTTCAAAATTAATCAAATATTACCAGTTGAATGAAAGGTCTGAATTCACGATAGACAAAGTACCTTTATTTTTCTGTATTGACTACTCATTTCCCCAACCAGGTAGTGAAAATAGCTCTCAAGTTAAATCTAGAGAACTAAGACTTGAACTAAGAATAAGGACTAATTGAATGCAAAACCCTGTCTCATCTGCTTTCATCCCCCTAGCTCACACTTTGCTCCTTCTAGGGAAAATCTTTCTTAAAGAGAGGGGTATAGACTTCTCTCATGGTCCTAACTCCTCCCTAGTGGCAATGAAGACAATTATAGGAGAAACCAAGAAATCCTTTTCCTTAAACGGGAATTTGATCTGTTGGGCTGATCTCATTACTCTGGATTACATCAAATGCCCTTATATACCCCATCTATGACAGCTTTTAGAAAAATCTCAATTTTTTGGTAAAAATTTGTGAGTTTCCTAACCTGGGAGATGTGCCTGGGTCAGGAAGTTCTTGACCCATCACTTCTGCTTACATGCTGCTCAGCAGTCCTGAACATAGTTAGCCCCATTCAGCAGAGGACAGAGTAATAAAACGGACTGGTTGGGGAATAGAGGTGTGAAGGGAATCCCTTACCCCGACCAAACTGGAAATGGATTGAGCAAATAGGAATTTTCCAAGTGGATCCCAGCCACTGTTGAGTGGTGAGACAGTATTTCATTCCATTTGAGGTAAAAATCTCATAGGTACAATACTGATATTTTAAAACTATTTTTAAAATTGTAAGTTATTTCAAAGTATTAAACTAGAAAAATTCAATATTTTAAAATATTTTCTATAAATTCAGAAATAGGAAATCATGTAAGTTTTATACAGAGAAATTTAATATTTATGTTACTATCAAAATTGGAAGAAATTATTTTATACACTTAGAAGAAATACCTTGTGAATGTTTTGTTTCATATGACAATTATGTCTGATTACAAAAAAAGGGTATTGAAATGTGCCAATACAGTCAAAAATGAATTGCATATTTCACATTCAAAAAACTTTCACTTTTTCCCAAGTTAATAGTGTTTATTATTTATAGAATACTTTGATGGATCAGATGAATCGTTTCCTGTTTCAAAATATTACTCCATTAACGTGTATTACAATCTTGTAAGGAAAGTATTAGCACCTCCATTTTCTACTGAGATAATTGAGATTATAAGTAACTTGTCCAAGATCGCATATTCTAATGAGCAGCTCAAATTAGGATTTAAATTTATATTTGGTAAAGTCATTTCCATTACCACTCTTCTATCTTATTTTCAGGTGAGTTAAGCAGATCATCCTGTCCTGAAATGCTTTTCAGTTCTTTACACTTCAGTTCAAGAAATATTTATTGAAGTGTTTTGCTAAGCTAGGTACTAAACAAATAAAAAATATTACTGAGTGCATTACAGTTTAATGTGGAATATTATACTGCTTTAAGTAAATCTGAGCAGCCTGTCTGAGTCCAGGCATCTTTCCCCAACCCCAGGGGAGCTCCTGTCAACATCCTGGCCCAATGGTCAGAGCATGGAAGTTACTGTCTCACAGACTTGAGGATGAATCTTGGCACTGTTACTATTTGCATGAATAGACTTTTACCTTGCAACATGTATCTTTTGTAAGATGGTGTTATAAACACCTACCTTATTTGAAGGTCAGAAATATGGACATTCTTAACAATGTTGATTCTTCCCAGCCATGAACATGGAGTGTTTTTCCATTTGTAAACATCTTCAGCTATTTCTTTTTTTAGAGTTTCACAGTTCTCTTTATAAAGATCTTTGACAGCCTTTGCTGGGTAAATACCCAGATATTTCATCTTCTTTGGCACCACTGTAAAAGGAATAGAGTTCTTGACTATTTGTTCAGCTTAGCTATTGTTGGTATATATAAAAGCTACTGATTTGTGAGTATTGATTTTGTAACCTGAGATGCTGTCATATTCCTTGATCACTTTTAAAAGTTCTATAGTTGAGTCTCTGGGTTTTTCCAGGTATAGGATCATATCATTTACAAAGAGTAAGAGTTTGATCTGCTCTGACCCCATTTGGATACCTTTGATGGCCTTCTCTTGCCTGATTATGATGGCTAAGACTTCCATTACTATGTTGAATAACAGTGGTAACAATGGACATCCTTATCTGGTTCTGAATCTGAGTGGAAATGTTTTCAGTTTTCCTCCATTCAATATGATATTGGCTATGGGCTTGCTGTAGATGACCTCTATCAGTTTAAGAAATGACCCATCTAAGCCTATTTTCTTAAGTGTTCTGATCATGAAAGGATGCTGGATAGTACAGAAGCTTTTTCTGCATCAATTGAGGGAATCATACGGTCTTTGTTTTTTTCTGTTTATGTGATGTATTATATTTATAGATTTGCATATGTTGAACCAACCTTGTAACCCTGGGATAAAACCAACTTGGTCATGGTGTATAATTTTTTTGATGTGTGTTTGAATTCTGTTTCCTTGGATCTTATAAAATATTTTTGCATCAATATTCATTAATGATATTTGTCTATAATTTTCTTTCTTTGTTGAGTCCTTTCCTTCTTTGGGGATTAGGGTGATATTTGCTTCATAGAATGTGTTGGGAAGTATTCCTTCTTTTTCTATGTTTTGGAAAAGGTTATGTAATATAGGTACTAGTTCCTCTTTAAATTGGAATCCACAGAGAACTCAAACTAATTAATAAGAACAAGTGATTCCATTTCATTATGGGTAAGAGACTTGAACAGAAGCTTCTCTGAAGAAGACAGGTGCATGACCTACAGACACATGAAAAAATGCTCATAATCTTTAATCATCAGAGGAATGGAAATCAAAACCACTTTGAAATATCATCTAACTCCAGTAAAAGTACCTCACATAACAAAATCCCAAAACTACAGTTGTTGGTGTGGATGTGGAGAGAAGGGAACACTTCTGCACTGCTGGTGGGAATGCAAGTTAATATGTTCCTTTTGGAAAGAAGTTTGGAGAACACTTAGGGAACTAAAAGTAGACCTGCCATTAAATCCTGCAATTCCTCTACTAGTTATATATCCAGCTGACCAAAAATCATGTTGCAACAAATATATTTACACCAGAATGTTTACTGCAGCCCAATTCATAATTGCCAAGTCATGGAAGTAGCCCAAATGCCCATCGACCTATGAATGGATTAACAAATTGTAGTATATGTATATCATGGAATATTATGTATCCATAAAAAGATGGAGACTTTACCTCTTTTATGTTTACATGGATGGAGCTTGAACATATTCTTCTTAATATAGCATCTCAAGAAAGGAATAAAAAGTATCCAATGTACTCTGAACTATTATGAAACCAATATATAATCACCCACACTTTCATATGAAAGATAAAACACAACTATAGCCCAGAATGAAGGAGGGAAGAGGAGGGTGAGGGGAGGGGGTAGGCCAGGTGGAGGGAGGGTAATTGGGGGACCTCACCATTTGTGCATAATGCAAGGGTACATGTCAGATCTATTAAGAGTATAAATGTCTTAATGCAATAATTAAGTGAGGTGAAGGCTATGTTAACCAGTCTGATGTAAGCATTTCAAATTGCAAATAAAATCAGCACATTGTACCCCATAAATGCCTTAATGTACATAGTTATGATTTAATTTTTAAAAAGGTCAGAAATAATATATATAAATCACCTTGGATAGTACCCAACATATCACATGGTAGGTTCTCCATCATTAGTAGAAGCTGCTGGTATTATTACCGTCAATATATTAAGCATGTTATGTTAAGTTTTTGCTGTACAATAAAACATCTCCAAACTTAGTTGTAACAAGCTTTATTTTTAACTGACACATTATAATTGTATATATTTGGGGGGTACAGTTGGATGTTTCAATGTATCTATACATTGTATAATGATCAAATCAGGCTAATCAGCATATGCATCACCTCATGCCTTTTTTTTTAAATGACTCTTATGACCATTGGCAGTTCTTTGGGGCCAGCTCAGCTGGAGCTACATTATCCATGATGGCCTCACTCACCTGTCAGTTGGCACCTTTTTGGTCTAGGAAGTCCTCACTTTGGACATGGTTTCTTGTGCTCTAGTGGGCTAGTCCAAGCTTCTTCACAGAATGTTAGGGGTCCAGACAGGAGCAAGAGAGCAAAGCACACTTTCTAAGCCTCTGCTCTATTTCCTAGTATTACATTAGCCAGAGCAAATCACCCAGTGAATCCCAGAGGTCGAGTCAGGGTGGGAAAGCACTACCAAAGACAAGAACAGAGGGCATCAACTTTCCTCGGAACCCATGATGCAAACACCAATTTGTAAGTCTGCCTCATAATTTAACACCTGGTTTATTTAATCTATTTCATTCAGCATAGATAGGTCTCATTTTCTCAGTCCTGTTTTCCATTAAATAATGTTATTCCGAGGTGGTAATGTTTGTGGGTGTCCTTCTGTATAGTTACAACTCATTTCTCTTGAAAATGAACACAATGCACTAATCATTCTTCTACCTGAATATAGAAATTGGTAAATATATAAAACGGACTTTGAAGGATTGGTAAGACTTAAAGCATTTCTCTAACATCTGTTGCGTGTAACTATGCCATGGACCTTGTTACTATTTGAAGAATGGTGCTTTTGTGCTGTAGACAGCAATTTTGCTCAAACTAAGTCACCTGTCCTTGACTGCCACACGCCAGCACATTCTCTAGGCTACCGTTGTTCCTTAGCTCTGTGCTGGGATGTTACATTACCCCAGGGTATGATTCAGTGAACTCTTCAGATGCAAGCTCCAGCGCTTATGCTCCACCAACGTCTAGGGGCTTCATCTGAGCTACTTTTCAGGGTGCTTTATTCTTACATCACTCAGAACCTTAGCATGTCTGATCCCAGCAAGAGTGAATTTTCAAAATTTGAGAACCTGCCTGCTAAAAGCTTTGCTAAACAAATTTTATGAGAAGCAATTTTTGAGAGGCAAAAATAGAATTAACCGAATAGCTTAGTGAGGCATTTCTAACTGTTCCAGTCACATAAATAAGGATGGTTATTGCCACATCATAGAAGTGAAAAACTATAAAGCATCAAGTTCTGAACTAAGAAAAATTGTTCCTGTCTCCTCAAGGACACAGTGACACACACATTTCAGGGACAATTTAAAAAATAAGATTATCGGCATTTTGGACAGGATGTCATTTCCAATAGTTCAACGAGCAAACATCGTCTTAAGGAAAAAACTGATTTCTTTCTGGAATATCACTGCAGTATTTGTAGTCTCTGAAGCAGTGATAATTTTCCTTTTTGTTTTGGTTTATTTTAAACTTGGAGGTACTTCACTCTGAGCACGACTCAAGCTCTGTCGCATGAATTGATTTGACTCCTGTTTTGTGCTGTTGCAGCCACTGCCTCATCTGGAAATCAGTCAGCTCCTTTGACTCATCAAGATCAGTCAAGAGCGACAGGCCTCAATAACATAAAAGGGAAGATAGTCTTGGGTTTCTACACCCATCACGAAAACCAAGGCAAGCCAAACATTTTTGCTTCAGTCACAAGAGCTGAGCTCCCTTGACCTCACCACCCGTGGTCTCCAGGGCTGCACCTGGCCAGTCACCAGCAGAAGACATCTGACCTCACCTCCACTGTGGAACAGACTTGCGTCTTCACCATCCACGGCTGCATCCCCCCAAGAGGGCAGATGTGCTGCACCTGCTCCCCAGGGTGACTCCCAAGTAGGTGGGCTTTGCTCTGCACTCCTTTTTCTTCTTCTTTTCTTTCCTTTCTTTCTTTTCTTTTTCTTTTTAAAAATTCCCTTCTGGGGGGCATATCACCAAATCTTTTGACATCCTCAGTAACATTTATTCTGAGAGCCACCTGAGCTGATCTCCAGGCTAGCAGGAGTCTTTGGGCTGAGCACGGCCAGCCCTTACTTCCTGGTGTCACCATGCAGATCACCTTCTCCTGCCTGAGTCCAGCCTTACCTCCCTGGGCCAGGCTGGAGCCTTCCTTACTCTTCTCAGTCCTTCATCTCTAAGACAGTCTTGTAGATTCTGTTGGATGAGACTTAAAACGGACTCCTTATATTGTAGCAGTATAAGAGACCCTGGGTCTTATGCTGCTCACCTGGACCCCATCTCCAGATTCTGTTCCTCCCACCCTCTACAGACACCCTTCTCTTTCCCATACATTCTCCCCTTTCAACTTTCCCACCATCATTTTGTGTTTTTCTTTTCTTCCTTTTCTCCGTTTTGCTTCCTACCCCCACCTCCCTCTGCTAATTCTTGTTCCTTCTCTGCAGAGATTTTTGTATAGTGTATACTCCCTTTCTGTGTACGAGTCTCTCTGTGTGTGCACGTCCAGGTATAGGTGCAAGAGTATGTCAGAAATGAGCACAGTGGGGACCAGAGGTGGTGATGGTGACAGACCCTGAGTCAGAATTCTACCGCATAATCTCCTCAGTGAGGGTGGGTGAGTATTCTTGCCTAAGGTAATCAAATGAATTTATTTTCACAGCTAATAATGAAGAGGAATCCCTTCCAGCTTTAACTCCGAATCTTCAGACACGTGAGGTGACATGAATTTGCCCCTCTGAGACTCCCAAGTACAGAATATTTCAGATGATGCAAACAGCATAATTCAATCAAGCAATGATTACTTAATGGTTTCTCTGAGGTAAATTTTATATTATCTTGCTCTCATTTTCTATTTTCTCTGTATTTGGGCAACAGCATTTCCTACCTGATCTGTCACGTGCATTTTCAATGAGGTTCCCTGAGGCTGTTACAGTGATGAATAAAGGGATCTGTACATTTGTACTACACAGTCCTCCCTGATTTAATGAGAGCCTTGCCAGCGGTACTAAATCAAGCTTATCATTTCTGAAAGCCTTTGATTTTCAGGCATTAATACCAATTACTATGTTGTCGTTGACAAGACAATGAAATATCCTAGATAACATTGGTCAAAATTATATTTACTGAAGGAAGCGGACTGATGTGGACCACAGTAGAGTGTTTCCCTACCCCCACCCCAAAGGCTAAAATTTTTCTAGAGGAACAAAAAAAAGGAAGGAAAGAAACCATTTAGCTTCCAATCGAAATGAAACATATTTACGCTTTGATTTTTTTTTTTTTTATTCAAACTAGACGTCGTAGAACTCAGTGGGATAGTGCTAGGGACATTCTCCAATTTCCTGGTCTTATTCTACAGAAGCATATTAAGCTTTTGGAAACATCAATCAGGAGACAGAAAATTGTTTTTTTTTCAGCTTTTGAGGTAAGAACAAAAGATATAGAATTGCCTCTGCTACTTCCCGTGTTCTTCCCCCTCCTGCCTACCTGCCATTCTGTTCTTCCCCTCCTCCCTCCACAGATGTTGCCGCCAACGTGTGCATCTGGCTTACTGATTCTCTCTCTTCTCATTCTAGGATTCAGTGAGGTCCCTATGATCGCTAGGCTTTTTTTTTATCAGACAAATAAGCATGTACTGTGTGGGGTGTTCATATCGTGTTAGTATTTATGTTGTTTGTATAATTTTGTGAAATAAAAGCACAACTATTTTATGATATTGTGAGCATACAGCAGATATCACTATAAAAACATTTCCACCCATGCAAAGCTTGCCAAAGATGGTGCCTGTGAAAGCTAGAGTAGGAGAAGTTGAGTGGAGTTTGAGAAATGAAAGAGAGAAAATATTATTTGCTGGGATAAGTTGTTTTTCCTCCTCTTCTGAAGAGTTTCCAGATTCATTCCTTCCTTCCTCAGGAGCTCATCTGAGCTGGGAGAGAAAGAGCTAGCTGAGCTGTCCTGTGTCTCAGTAGCCAATCAAAGCCACAAGCCAAAAAATGAAGAAGTTAGACCTTTAACCACTATTGGGATGGTATGAACCAGAGTCTAAAAGCAGAGGAAGCAACAACTCTTTCTGTTCCATTTTCCCCCCTGGAACAGCAGGTAGATGGAGGGTAAGACACAGCGTCATCTCTCTGGTGAGACTGAACAAAAGACTCAGACAGTTTTATGGACTCTGGAGAAGGGTAAAGGATGAGGGTTAGGGGTGGAAAAATACTGAGTACTGAGTCAGGGTAAGGCAAAGTGTCTTCAAAGTTTCCAGTTCTTCTTTTAAGGGGACCTCAGCAGATCTCTAAATAAGGTGTCACATGAAAAGATCTACATATGAAACATGGGGCCAGGACAGTAAATATGTAAAAGAGCATGACCTTCCTAAGGGATAAGAGTCCTTGACTTCAGCTCCCTTCAGAGACTGTCAGGCTTTGCACTAGCCGAAGTGCAAGGAGGGTGGCTTTCCCCTGTGGGGCCTACTGGGTGGCCAGGTATGAAAATTCATGCGTAGACTTTAACCACAAGCCGGAATTCTCCCCCTTTACATTCTATTTGTGTCCAAGAAAGTAGACAAAGAGCAACAGAAATAAAATTATTGCATATATTTGAGGAAGTCTCAGAACACAGAGAGAGAAAAGAAGAATAGTGTCAGTGGGATTGAGGAGAGGAGAAGGAATAGCATCCTGACTCCAATACCACAGTCTCCATAAACATACTCATATATATATATATATATATATATATTGCACCTGATCTTAGCTAAAAGGCCAAGAGAGGAATAATTATAAAGTAAATTTCTTTCACTATATATCAAGTGTTTCAAGGTAAAACATAAAAAGGAAACAGATGTGAAAGATTTCAGTCTCTCATTAGTTCTGCTTCCTTCACACCCTATGACACCCCCAGCAATGTCTTATGCTGTCTCCAACCCTATCTTTGTTGGATTTTATCTTCTCAAAGATGGGGGACATGACTGGATGGAAGTGTGTGACATTATGAGAGAACATATATTTTGGAGTTAGTGCTGCAAGCTTAGACAAGTTACTGCTTTTAGTTTCAATTTCCCCACCTGTACAGTGACAACAGTGATACTTAACTGATAGCTACAGGACAGTTCTTGGTAGGCAGGCACTGACACAGTTCCGTCTCCTTTCTTGCTGATATTTCTCAAGAACCGGAGAATGTACTGGGAACACAATAACCCGAGATAGGGAGGAACTGCCTAAAACAGCCCAGGCCTCGGTCCTGTCTCCCCTAGAAGCAGCATATCCTTCAAAGCTCTTCCCGGTGAGCCCTGTTGCCCCCGAGGAGGATAACACCAGGTGAGCTGCCTTTTAGAGTTTCTCAGCTGTGGTGTAACTGGAACACGTGTTGTTGAGATGTCATCTGCCCTGGGCAGCCTTGTGGAACCTCAGGGACCAGCTCAGAGTGGACACCAGGCTGCCCCTCTGTAAGTAAAACAACCTACTTCATATAACTTATTATACGTATGTTCTACCCACCTATCACACAGGACAAGTTGGTCACTGATACACAACGAAACTGCTTCACAAAATCTACCTTACAGTGAAGAGTGAAGCAGATAAAGAGTGTACCTTTCACATTGTTACTTGATCATTTAAGTTTTTCTTAAGCAGGTTTTGCCCTTTTAATAATAACCCTTTAGTTCCCAAAGTACCAAGTAAATTGCTACGTGAAAGTTTCTAGTCATATATTAGAGCATAGGTGGCAAGAAAGAGATAGGAGAAGAGAGAATAAATTTATGTGTGATCCAAGCTTGGTTGTTTTTCAGGCTGGGTGTAGCAACTTACCTGTAATCTTACTGCTGTGAGGCCAAGGTGGAAAGATTACTTGAAGTAATTTGAAGGAGTTGGAGACCAGTCTAGGCAATTTAGGGAGGCCCCATCTCTACAAAAAAAAAAAAAAAATTTTTTTTTTAATTAGCCAGGCATGGTGGACTATACCTGTTGTCCTAGCCACTCACTCCAGAAACTAAGGCAGGAGGATCCCTTGAGTCCAGAAGTTTGAGGCTATAGTGAGCTATGATCATGACACTGCACTCTAGTCTGGGCAATAGGGTGAGGCCTTGTCTCTAAAAAGTATTCAAAAATTAAATAATTATTTTTCAGAATTCAGGTTATAAGAGCTCTCTTCTGATCTTGAGACAGGTTAGAGACCACAGCAGCTGGGAATACCTGACAATATCACAAAGCTCTAAACACAGGGTATAACAATTCCTGTATGTATAAATAAAAATGAAAATGCACTAAACTCCAAGGTAAATGTAGTGACATCCAACAATAATTTTTACACTGACTACTTTGATGCTTTTTAAAAAAAACAACCCTGACCTACCAAATTCTTTTTAAAGAATTTCCTTTGCCTTGCTGGTGGGTAATAACCTGCTTAGCCTTCTCAATTGGAAATTCAACCAAGAAACACTCTAAATCCTTTCCCCTAACTTTTATTTCCTTCACTCCACTCCAGCTGCTATGCTTAAAAGTCCATTATTCAAAATACATCAGTCCAATTCCAGTTCCAGGTTACATTGAATAGGTCTCCAACCTGCTTCTCCCACACAAGGTAAATACAAATGCTTGACAGAATTCATGGAGCAGCTATCTGAGGACTCTGAAAAGTGAATGGTAGCAGACTAATGTGGAAAGAAGTTGGGAACTTAAACTACCTTCACAACAGCAGTGCCTTTTTCATTCTCCCCCTCCTCTGTTATCATGTGGGTTGAAATTGAAGGCAGCCAGGTGTGGACAGAAAACACTTTAAGAGGTATTCTCACTTTTTAGTCTGAGGAGCAAGAAAGAGGTTGGAGCGCATGAAGAAAATTCCCTAGAGTTTTCTTCTCTTTTATTATTCTCTCATTCCTCAGTCTCCAACAATCTGGGCAGTAAGGTAGGTATGTGAAGCTAGATATGAGTGTAAAACTCTAAGAGAAGAGCATCTTTCTTCCTGACCAGAGTACCTGGGATCCCAAAATCATGGAGAAAACACCTGTTGGTTTTTGCTCTCTCTGTCCTCTCACCACCTGATTCCACATCTACAGACAGGGTTGTAGGAAATGAGTCCCAGAGTGGTATGAAGGCTGAAAACTTAACTCATAGTGAAAGTATAGAAACAGAAAGCAACCACTAGAATAAGAAAACAAGGAATTATAGCAAGTAATCCAAACAGGAATGTAGCCTGTGCAGTGGCTCACACCTGTAATCCTAGCACTCTGAAAAGCTGAGGCAGGAGGACCCCTTGAACTCAGGAGTTCAAGATAATTCAGAACAAGAACAAGACTCTGTCTCTACTAAAAATATCAAAATTAGTTGGGCATCCATAGTCCCAGCTATTTCAGAGGCTGTGACAGGTGAATCACTTGAGCTCAGGAGTTTGAGGTTGCTGTGAGCTAGGCTGAGGCACTCTAGCCTGGGGCAACAGAGTGAGACTCTGTCTCAAAATAAATAAATAAATAATAATAATAGAGTACTGAATCAATTTTTTAAAAGGTGGGAAAAGAGGAAAAAGCAAACAAAGAACATATGGGACAAATAGAAAACAAATAGCAAGCTCATAGTTTTAAATCTAACTATATTAGTAAATGAACTAAACTCCCAATTAAAAAGAATTGATTATTAGATTAGAATTAAAAGCATGACACAATTTACCACCCATACAAAAACCTACTTTAAAGACAAAAGTACAAATAGGTTAAAAGTAAAAGGATGGAAAGTGATGTACCATGCTAACATTGATCAAAAAAAAAACTAGATTAACTGTATTAATATCAAAGTACATGTCAGAGCAAGGAAAATTTCTAGTGATAAAAAGGGACATTACATAATTATAAAAGAGTTAATTCAACTGGAAGACAAAAATAAATAAGACCTAAATATGTCTGACTATAAAACAGAAACTCAAAATATATGGAAAAAAATGTTAGAATAGAAAGGAGAATAAACTAGCTCATGATATTAATTGGATTTCAACACTCCTATTTCCATAAAAGATAGTTCAATAAGGAGATAATCAGCAAGGATATAGAAGAACTGAAAAACACTGGAAACCAACTGTATCTAATTGACATTTGTAGAACATCCTAACCAACACTAAATATGTATCATTTTCAAGTGCACATGAAACATTCACCAAGATAAACCATATCAATAAATAAACCTGAAAATTTTTAGAAAATTTATATGAAATAAGATACAGTCTTTAAACACAGTGAAATTAAAGTAAAAAATCAATGGCAGAAAGATAGTGTTAAATCTCCAAAGCTTATTTAGGAATTAAATAACACATTTATCAATAAACTATGGGTCAAATAGAAATTTTCTAGATAAATAATAAAATATTTTAGAATAAAATAGAAATCACAACACATAACAATATCTGACATGTGGTTAAAGAAGTGGCATTATATACTTATATAATGATAAAAAGAAGAAATATTCCAAATCAGTGATTAAAGGTTTACTTCGGAAAAACAGAAAAGAAAGTGAAGTAAACTCAATATGGGTAGAAGAAAGAAAAAAATAAAAAGCAGAGATGAATACAATTGAAAAAAGAAAACAATTGAGAAAACAAAGCAAATTGAAACCTGGTTATTTGAAAAGATGAATAGAATGAATAAAATCTTACAAGACTTACTTACAAAGAAAGAAAAAGATAAAAGACAGGCAAGAAATACCAGAATGAAAGAGGAGATCTCAGTATAGACACTACAGACATTAAAATAAAAATAATGTAATTCTACAAACAACATGAGGCACAGAAATTTGGCAATTTGCATAAAATGGACCAATGCCTTAATGATAAAAAATATCCAAAACTCATGCAAGGAGAAATAGATCAATTGAATGTTTCCTTACCTATTTCAGAAATTGAACTCATTGTTAGAAACAATAAAAAGTTTATTTATTTATTTATTTACTTTGCAGTTTTTGGCCAGGGCTAGGTTTGAACTCACCACCTCTGGTATATGGGGCAAGCACCCTATTCCTTGAGCCACAGGCACTGCATAATAAAAAGTATAAATATATAGCCTTGGGTGGATTTCACTGGTGGATTCTGCTGAACATTTAGAGAAGAAATGTCAATCCTGTATAATGACTTTCAAAAATTAGAAGCAGAGTGAAATCCCCCATATTCATTTTATATGGTCAGTAATACTCTTGTTAGGTTAGGAGTTAGACATGAGCAGGGTGGATGGTAGATGCTATTTTGGAGTGGTTTGAGTCAGGCTGGCCCAACTCAATTCATGCTGAATTGTTATTATGGGAACAAGGCTAATTGACACCTTACCAGTGGGTTGTTTTGGGGAGCTGGTTGTTTTAGGGGACTGATTAGTGTCCCAGGGACTTTCTGACATGGACAGACAGATGTGGTCATATTGATTTGTGTTGTTTTGGGAACCACCTGAGAAGGACTCTAAGGACAGGGATCCCAAGAAAGAACAGATGATGAGTCAAAGGTGTGTCCAAGGACTGACCGATCAGAAAGAGGTAGAGAAACCACAGAGTAGAGATACTGTTAAGGCCTTGATAGAGGGTCTTTGAATCATGGGCACAGTTGAGGTAATAGTGTCACTAAATGACTTACCCTTATTATATTTTATTTTATTTTATTTTATTTGAGACAGAATCTCACTTTGTAACCCTGGGTAGAGTGCCATGGAGTCATAGTACAGCAACCTCAAATTCCTGGGCTCAAATGATCCTCTTACCTCAGCCTCCCAAGTAGCTGGGACTATAGGCACCGCCACAATGCTCAGCTATTTTTTAGAGACTGGGTCTCTCTCTTGCTCAGGCTGGTCTTGAACTCCTGAACTCAAGCAATCTACCTGCCTTAGCCCCCTGGAGTGCTAGGATTGCAGGCATGAGCCACCATGCCTGGCTTACCCTCATTAACATAATAAAAATCCCACCTATCAGCACCATGACAGTTTAAAAATACCTAATCTATCCCCAAAACTGCCTTACAAGGATAGAAAAGAGAAGTGTTCCCAATTTCAGGAATCCTCCACCTTTTTTCAAGAAAAACCATAAATATTCCATCCCCACTTAATAAAATTAGATAGTCAGCATAAAGGAGGGAGAAAACTTGTTAAATTCAATGTCTCCTCCATTCATGGGAGCTGACCCATTCCTTCTTTGGAGGGTACTATGGCTTAATCCTTAAGAAAACTTTAGCACTAGCCCTGCTTGTACCTTCTTGCTCTGCTCATTCATTCCATCAACTCAGTACCAGTAACATTCTCAGGTACTGGGAACCAAGAACATCAAACATGGAGACCTGACAACTGGTTCCTCCACACCTAACACTCTGATATCAAAACCAGCATGCCTCATGAAAATAGATGCAAAATATATTCAACAAGATACTATCAAAGTGAATCTATAAGTATATAAAAAGTATAATAGATACATAAAAGAAGTAGGGATTTTCCCTGAACACAAAGCTGATTGAATACATGAAATTAATCAATACAATGCAATATATTACAGAAGAAACAAACTAACCATGTCAATTGATACAGAAAACTCGTTTGACAAAATCTAACATTTATTTCTGATTAAAAACTCCCAAAAAACTAAGAGTAGATAGGAATAAAAAGCATCCAAAAAAACTCATAGTTAACATCACTGAACTTTTTACCTTGAGATCAGAAACAACAAAGAAAGTATGCAAACTCTCAATGCTACTGTGGGATGCAAAACAAGATACCCCCTCAAAGATGTTTATAGCATAATCCCCCCAAATTATGCTTTTTTAAATTACATAGCAAAGGGGAATTAAGGTTTCAGGTGGGATTAACACCGCTAATCAGCTAACCCTGAGATGGGAAGATTACCTTGTGTTATCCCAGAAGACCTAATGGAATCACCAGTGTCCTTTTAAGTGGAAAAGGGAAGCAAATAAGTCAAAGAGACATTTGAAGATGCACCGTTGTCAGCTTCATAGTTGAAAGCAGTACATGAACTAGGAATTTGGACAGTGTTTAGAAGCAAGAAAGGGAAAGAAAACTGATTCACCCTTACTGCTCCATAAGGGAAGGCAGCCCTGCCAATAACCTGATTTTAGCCAAGTAAGACTTATTTTAGATGTCTGATCTCCAAAACTGTAAAATAACAAATTCATTGTTTTTAGCCACTAAGACTATGGTAATTTGTTACAGCAACAATAGGAAACTAATATAACTATTATTAACATCATAGTTAAAGATCACATTGGTGGAATAAGGCAAGAAAAAGAAATAAAAGACACACAGATGTGAATGGAAAAAAATAAAAATATTCCAATTTGCAGAGGATATAATCACCTATGTAGAAAATTTTAAGACAATCCTAAGGAGCTGCAAGAAAACTCCTAGAACTACTAAGAGAGCTTAGCAAGTTTGCAAAATACAAAGTCAACATACAAAATTAAACACTATTTTTATGATGACAATAAACAAGTAAAAACCAAAATTTTTTCAACTTATAACCTTATAAGTTTATACCTTAAACCTCATAAGTTTAACCTTATACCTTAAACATTTTTGAAATGATATAGATGTAAATCTCACAAGACATAAACAGAATTTGTATGCAAGTGACTTCAAAACACTGATAAAAATTATCAAAGAAGAGCAAAGTAAATGGAGAGACACACCCTATTAATGGAATAAATGGAAGATTCAATACAGATAACATACCAAGTCTTTCCAAACTGGTCTGCAAATTTAATGCAATGTTGCATTAATTTTGAAGTTAAAGTTCTAGCAAGGGTTTTCTTGATATAAACAAACCGATTTTAAGATTTTATAGAAAAAGATAGGGTGGGTAGTGCTTGTGGCGCAAGGAGTAGGACACCGACCCCATATGCTGAGGGTGGTGGGTTCAAACCCAGACCTGGCCAAAAAACTGCAAATAAATAAATAAATAAATAAATAAGAAAGAAAGAAAGGCAGGCAGGAAGGAAGAGCTAGGGAAAGACAAAACATCTTTTTTAAAAAAGCAAATTGGGAGAACTCCCACCATTTGAGACTTTCTATAAAGCGACAGTTATCAAGGCAGTGTGGTATTGGCTAAAGGATAGGCCCCTAAATCATCCAGGCAGAATGGAATACCTAGAAATAGATCTAACCTTTTTGTCAAAGGTCCACAGCCAATTCAATGGAGAAAAAATTATTGTTTTCAATAAATGGTGATAGAACAAGTATATATCCATGTTTTAATCAGCTCTGGAAGCTGTAACAAAACCCCACAGAATGGATGTCTTAAACAGCAGACATGTATTTCTCTCAGTTCTAGAGGTTGGGAAGTCCAACATCAAAGTACCAGCAAGTTTTGCTGCTAATGAGAGACCTCATCTTGGCCTGCAGAAGTCTACTTTTCTCATTGTGTCTTCACATGATGAGGAGAGAGAGGAACTTCTAGTCTTTCTTCCTCTTTTTATGCATATAACTAATCTCATCTGGGGAGCCCCACCCTCATGACCTCCTTTATCCTAATTGCCTCCCAGTGGCCCTACATGCTACTTTATTTTAACTATAAAAATGAAAATAATTCTGTTGTTAACAAGTTGTGGTAGGTATTACTAGTACCAAGCAGTGTCTTATTCTTCTCTTCTTTGGGGCATAAAGATAATACTTCTCTAGTGATCAGCTAGTGCTGCATAGCCAATGGGCTATGAGTAGAAGTGTTATGTATTATTTTCAGGACAAAATATAAAAGATTTGGAGTGGGACCTCCAAATGTCCTGTGGCCTACACTGAGATAGTCTGTCTATTGCAGATGGTGCAATGTTAATATAGTGGAGCCTCCATTAGCCAGAGTGATTTTAGATCAGAGACATCCGCCCTCCCAACCCTGCCAACCCATGGTACATTTCAAATGACAGTAGAAAAAAACTGTGTTTTGGTAAGCCACTGAGTTGCATGCTTAAGGTAGAAATTAGTCATGAAAGTTGAACGCATCTGTTAGAGAAACTTAAACTATCACATTGGCTTGGCAGTAATGTGTCAACAGCAAAGAAAATGACATCAGAGGCTGCAATGACAAAATTAAAATGATACCTGTTACATATAATTCATAGAACAGACAAGATACGCAATGTGCTTGTGGCTCCCAAACAGTGGTTTTCAACTGGGCAGTTTTTGCTGCTTAGGGAACATTGGCAATGTCTAGAGACATTTTGATTATTAAAGCTGGGAGGGTGTTGGTGGGTGGTGGCTAGGATGCTACCAAATTTCCTATAATGTACCAGACAACCCTCCACAACAAAGAATTTTCTAGGATAAAGGTCAATAATTCTGTGATTGAGACTCTGCTCTTAAAGACATTAGGAAAAAACGGGTTGCTACTGGCTGTGATTCTTAAGATACTGCAAAATAAAGAGGAAAAACTCAGCCAGTTTGCAAACAAAGATGACCAAGAAGAAAGATTCCAGCAATCAGAATTTGGCAATATTGGCATATCAACTGCTTTAAAATCCAAAATAGAAAGAAATAAAATTGTGAAAGATACATTAAAACTGAGACTTCTCAATGCATAAATTAGCCACAGGCGAAAAGTCAGACTATGAATATAGCCCCCAGTAAAACCTGACAGCAGGTAAAGAAGCCCATGAAAAAGATAAAATTAAGGGCATAACATTTCCCCCAGAAGGTCACTATCTATTATTAAAAGAGAAAAAGCAAAAATATGTAACAAATCTGTGAAATATATCGTACACAAAAAATGTGGTTATACATTCTGGTATTTGAAAATACCGGGCATAAAAATAGATAAAAATAGATTATGTAATAAATTTTGGGAGAATTACAGTGCCAGAGATGTTAAGGCTTGGATATTCCCTGAAAAAAATCCTATGACTTACTGAATATTTAAAACAATGCTCAGATTCCCAAAACTTTCTTGAGCAAGAAGTAACCTGAAAAAGTTGTACATTCCCCCAAGGGGGGCATGTTACTCATTGCTCGCTTCTGAAGGCAGCCAGGAAGAGTAAAGGCAGATAAACTGCAGAGAATGCAAAGTCAGGGGGTAGAATCTGGAGAATACAGCAGCTCTTCCCCGGAAGTAGACTCAACACCACGTCACGGAACATTCCTGTTCCTGGATACATCGCAGACCAAGTATTTATTGTTTTGAGCACCTCAGATTCTAAGGGTTTCTTTTAAATGCATTGTTAATGTAATAAATTCTGACATTTCCTCATACCCTTGGTGCCTGCCCAGTGGGATTTCAGAATTGTACAGAACCAGGATTGCTCTGTCTTCCCATTCTACCTTCTCAAGGAGGAGTTTTTATTGTAGTTACTCTTCCCTGTTCTGCCACTATATTTGTGTGTGTGTGTGTGTGTGTGTGTACACTGACTCTGTAAGCAGCTTGTACACTCAATCTGAAAGCAACTTGGACACTCACTCTGAAAGCAACTAACTTATATTTTTAATTCAAGACAATCACATTCACCACTATGTTAAGGACTATTGTGAATTACCCCAAACTCTGAGGATTGAGTTCAATGCTGTGACTGAATGGCCTGAGTCTTCACAAAGGAGATGGGAGGTCTCCTGAAGGTCTTGAAGAGGAGGTGAGTGTGTTGTTCCACATGTTACAGGGGAAGTCAACTTAGTATTTGGTTTCTAGAAGATACAATCTACTAAACCTATGGCTCTGGCTGAAGCAAGCATGTAAGAACAGTTGTGAAATATTCATGTTATCTTTTCTCCTGCTATGGTGACAAAGGGGGTTATGTTTTCCAGGGGGGTATAACCACAAGATGATGGATCCTCTAACAGTCTGAATTCCTGGGTGACTGCATGGAGCAGAGACCTTCTTCACATTGGCCCTGCCCCTGCCAACCTACTGTAGATGTATAGCAAAAGTACTGTCCTGATTAATACTCATTTTGGAGCAATAATCTTTGATAATCTGTGAGTCATTTTGACTACTTACATCATAATGATGTTATGAAGGAGAAAGAGCTGGCAAAAGCTAGTAAACCACTGAAACAAAGAAAGAGCACCATTTGTCACCTAAGGGTCACAAACACGTCCATTATTAAACATGTCATAGTGCCCTTATGCCATGACACTAATTGTTTTGTATACCCGTTGTGTAAAAAAATGAATGCTCAACTCATTCCTGAAGCATTTTCGCTTTAAGGCCAATAACATGAAGTGTATGATTATAAAGACAAAGCTTATGGAGCAGATTTTTCCTATGAAGTAACAAGAGAAAATCCACAGTGCGTGATGCTATTCACCAGTCCAATCTTTGCCCACATTTTAACTTTTAGATTAAATCCAATGTTTCCTGGCAAAGCTCTGTTAATAGAAGAGTTTAGCACTTCCACCCTTTTGCCTGTGTTCCTTCTCAAGTCTGTGCAGTTGGATGTAAGGGGAAACTGATAATCTGCCCCCTTTCTGGTATTTTTAGTTTCGACTGTGTTGGTGTGGAAAAAAATTGTTTTTTCATTTTTCTACTGCTGCATCTGGGACTATTTATTAGTTTCATTTTGATAGATGGAGAGAAGATGAACAAATCACAAGATTTATTTTTCAGGACATATTTGATAGAATCAGAGACCTTTCACCCTTCTATATACTGCCTGGAAAAGTCAAATCAAACCAACATAATGTGATTTGGTTTCCTCAGACTTTGTTAAAGCAGCTAAGTTTGATAGATAAAACTAGATAAAACTGTTATCAGGCTGATTTTTTTTTCCTTTATAAAACACAAGTCTAAGACAAATTCATAGATCAAAGGCTACATGAAATATAATGTTATCTGGTTTTTCTTCATAACCCTTTCTGTTATGGTATAGACAATGTATACAGCCAGCATGAAACACATAAAAACCTGGACAAACCAACTCCACAAAGCAGCAGCCTTGAAAGATTCATCTGATTTCCAAAATTTACTCTTGGGAAATAACTATCCACTATTAAGAAGAGAAAAAAACAGGTAACAAAGTCATATTTGGGACGCATATCTCAAAACCATCTTTTGCTGTCTCTGAGTTTTAAAATCCGAAAGGTGGGTTATGAACAAGATAGGTTCACTAGGTTTGTTCTTATGTTGAATTTGTATGTGAGGTGAAACAAGTACATTTGCCTATTACCTGTAATAGCCTCCATTTGTAAGTGAAAGTCATGTCAGTTGGATGTTTGTAAGTTGGGGACTTACTGGAATAGCCTCCATTTGTAAGTACGAGTTGTATGTAAGTCAAACGTTTGTAACTTAGGGACTTCCTGTACTGTAAGGCTTTAATCTGGACACTGGTAAAATGGCCTAATAACAGCTTCTCATTTGAAAGCTGGATAAAATGGTAGCTGCAAGAGTGGGGAAGTGGGTGGATAGGAAATAAAGTGGATGGATAACTTCTCTAGCTGTTTATATCTTTATTTAAACAAAACTTAACATAAAAATTTTTTTCAGAAATAAACGAATAGGCTGGGCATACCGATTCACACCCATAATTCTAGCACTCTGGGAGGCTGAGGTGGGAGGATCCCTTGAGCTCAGGAGTTTGAGACCAACCTGAGCAAGAGCAAGACCCCATCTATACTAAAAATCGAAAAATTAGCCAAGCATTATGGTGGGCACCTCTAGTCCCAGTTACTTGGAAGGCTAAGGCAGGAGCATCGCTTGAGTCCAAGAGTTTGAGGTTGCTGTCAGCTAGGCTGACCCTATGCCACTATAGCCAGGTGACAGACTGAGACTTGGTCTCAAAATAATAACAATAGAAATGAAAAAAAGCCAACCAAAACTTATTCGACGTTATTCAGTGGGGGACTGAGAATTGCACAGCATCACACACAATCCTTGGGACTTTTTAGTTCATTGCACACTTGGCATAGTCCTCCCAAACAAGACCTCAGAATAAGCAGTTCCAACAACAAAGGTAGGTAAGAGTATGCAGCCCATGGTCTGCAAAATATCAGTGTTTCTTTAACCCTCACTCTTCTCTCATCCCCTAGTTCTTCTCTCTTCTCATCTACATATACCAAAGATGCTGAAAAAATGTATACACATTTTTAAAAGGGAAAAATATGTATTAAAATTGTAATAGTCAAGTCACATTTGACGTCAGCAATTATAAGAGATATAAGATAACAAACTTTATTGGCACATATTGAGTATTCCAAATTTAATACAGTTCTTTTCCTTTCTTAAAATATGCATACCTTTATTTGGCACTTTCTGTATTCCTGTAACATTAATTGTTGAAACTTGTTGGATTTTTATTATGGCCCAGACACCATTTAAAACACTTTGTATGAAATAATTTAAACCTCAATATCAGTAGTCCTAGGAAAAACATACCATCACTGTGATCCTCATTTCACACATAAAGGCATCAAATGCAGAGAAGTTAAGTAACTTGCCCAAGGTCCTGTCACTAGCAAATGGCAAAACCAGAATTTGAAACCAGGTCCTCTGCTCAGAAAGTCTGCACTTGAGCAGTGAGCCATGCTACTTAGTGTAAGTTAATCTTATCAACTATTAACTGGGTCTTTCCTTTAAAAAAAGAACATATTCAGTGGATAAACTTCTCCAGGGAAGAAATACATAGGTCTTGTCTTTTATTAATGTTTGTTCCACAGGCCTAAAATTTAAAAATCTTCCAGAATAATTAATATTCCTGTTGTCACACTTCAAAAAGAGAGGAGGAAAAAACTGGAAAGGTAAGAGCTAGTGCAAACAGAGGCAGGATAGAGGTTAGGGTGGATGGATGAATTTGGAGGATGAGTCCTATTCAATTACTTAGAAGTGTAGACCTTTGGGGGCAAACTTTAGAAAGGGGTTTCAAAACAATTTTAAAAAAAGAACCATTTGGCCACCTCAAATTTGGGCTGTCTTAAGGGACAGTGAGTTCCCTTCCATTGAGGAATGTGAGCGTGTGAGAAGAGACTGGATAGGTTCTCAGGACTGTTGTAAGCAAAACTTATGGCACTAATGTGGAAAAAATATCCCTGGAATGAAGTCTACCTTGAGATTTAGAAATAATGCTATTTTTGTTTGTTTGTTTTATGTCTTTTAAAATTCCCTTTTCTGTTTTCTCATTATAACTCTTGGTCCTATCTATCCTAAGACTAATCTCTCTCTCCTAAACTGCATGATTAATTAGGTATAGGAATCCTGACATTAGCCCCATCCTTTGCTGTTCTAAAAATATTGTGATAGTATTCAGAGGTTGGCAATGCTGTACACATTTATTGACATACTATAACTGGATTCAATTAACTTTGTGTTTCAAAAAGACATTACTTCATCATTCTAAAATAGCATTTATGGGTTTAAAAGTATTAATAGTTCATCATTATATGGCCACTAAATACTTTACTTGTGCAAAGTCAGATTCAAATCACAATTGTATGCACTCAGATGAAATTGGAAGAGATACATTAGCTGATAGCATCTAAAGGAGTATTTTAAACTGTATTAAGTTTTTAAAATGTATTAACTATAATCATAAAATTATACTATAACTCTGTAATTACTTTCCAAAGGAATGAAGATTTTAAAAACTATCAAGTAGCTGCAACTACCCATCAAATTAACTTTTGGCTGTAGTTAAATGAGAGAAGTAAAAAGGAAAAGAATTTCTTCCTTTTTCCTTAAAAAAAATTAAATAGTAGAATGTTGTTATTTTCATTTTTCAGCATCTAATATATATTTGTTGTCATATAATCCAAATTCTTTTAGCTACATCTAAGATATGCTGTCATATAAATTAGTGGAAATTAGCCCAAAATATAGTGTTCAATGGATGGATTAGGGCATTGTTATTAAGTTTCCAGAAGAATTCCTTTAAAGCAAGAATCCTTTAAAGATCAAAGGATTTTTTATCTTATTTCCCTTAAAGTAGGATTCCAGCTACTTTTCATTTACATTTAACTTTTCCAGGACTCTTGAGCATATGAGACCAAGGATTTTGGTGACTGTGGTGCTTAAGATGTTATAATTAACTGATAGAGGTATTTTTTCTATTTTTATCTCCACATTTAATCTTTGCATTTTGTAAAAACTGATTCCATACTGCAGCATTTTAATTTCAAATTTGCTGCCAAAGCTGAAATCAATTGGATGGTCTACATTATCAGAATTTATTGCCATGAAAGAATAAAATTGTTTTTCCTCACCCTTTTCATCCTCAATTGTAACTTGATTAATGCTCATTTAAAGCAGGAACACTCTGGAAATGATGTCACTATTATATATCCCGGCCCATCAATGGAGGCCTGATCTGCTTCTCAACTTCTCTTGAGGGGATGAAAGATTAGAAGGAGTAATATAAACATGGCTTGAATAATAAAAATAGAATTTTGGCACAGATGTTGTCAACAAAGTGTTCTTTTAATGCAAAGTTATCATAAAAATTCTTTAGAAAATCCTGAATTTGACTATTTACTTTGCATTCATCTATTTAATATTTTACATTTGAAAGGCTCTTTGTATATGTATTGTGTGTCTTGATCTATCTTTCCTTTAGGTGTTAAAAAAAAAAAAGTCAGGCAAATTTTTTAAAACAACATACAATTTGTTGGCAAGCCTATGTTTCAATTAAATATGACTCACAATAGGTTGTTACAGCCATGAATACCAGGGCCATTAAGACTTTTATGTTTCCTTTGCTCATTATCCTATAATTCATTGTCCTAGTTGCATATGTTAATTACTGATACAGGTTCAAATAGTTATTTCTTCATCTATTGTCAATTTAATTCTCCATTTTTTTATACAGGTGTACATTATATGTAAATATATACACGGTCCCCCCTTATCTGTAGGGATATCTTCTAAGACCACCACAAAATAGTGGTGAAATTTATCACAAATAGTACTGAAACTTATATATATATTATTTTTCTGTACATACATACTTATGGTAAAATTTAATTTATAAAATGTGCATACTAAAAGATTAGCAACAATAATAAAATAGAACAATTATTACAATATACTGAATATAAGATACATGAATGTGGTCCCTCTGTCTACTCTCTCAATCTCTCTCCTCTTGCTCACAATATTTCATTATACTGTACTCACCCTTCTTCTTTTTGTTAGCTGTGTTCTAGTCATGCATGGTAAAACCACACATAAGTCACGCTTGCTAAATCCTCAACAGGAAAATAATAGTAGAGTACTTTAGCACCTCATTCACAGCACTAGACAGAGTGTTGAGACAGAAAGTCAATTTAAAAAATTGAACTTAGTTTGGAGTTTAGGCCAAATGAACTTAACAGACACAGAAAATTTACCTAGCAATTATAGCATTGCCTTTTTTTTTTTTAATAGCACATGAAACATTTTCTAAGATAGACCACATTTTAGGCCATAAAACAAGTCTTAACTAATTTTAAAAAATCAAAATCATATCAAGTATCTTCTCAGACCACAGTGAAACAAAGCTAGAAATCAACACAAAAAGGAACTTCAGAAACTATATAAATATATGGAAGTTAAATACCATGTTCCTGAATAATCCTTAGGTCAATGAAGAAACAAAGACAGAAATTTAAAATTAGTTTTAAATGAATGAAAATGAAAATACAATATACTGGGGGCAAAGGGAAGATGGCCAACTGGGAGCCAGCTTTCCACAAAGGCTCTTGGCCAGAAGGAGAGTTAAAGGACAGAAGTTTAGCAAGTAAGCTGATGGTTTGGAGCTGAGCCAAGAGAGGAGGTTGAAGAACACACATCAACCCTGCTGAGGCAAGCTGCGACCCCATGGAAACAAACAAGAGGTACAAAATCCATCACCAAGTGGACAGGAGTCCCCTCCCCCATGAGAATGGCTCATAGTATACTTTGTACAAACAAGCAAGCAGAGTTCAGAGCCCCTCCTATTTTATGCCATGGGAGAGACCCTCTAAAAACCAGATCTTCTTCCCTAGAGAGGACTTACTAGTGTGCCATGGCACTCTCCTGCCAGGCATAAAACTGCATATATTCTATCCCTGAAATTCTGAACTCCCAGAACTCCCCTCCACTCTCACCCCAAGGTCTGAAAGCCTTTCTCCCATGGAGTTCAGATTCTTAGGCCTTTTCTCGAGAGGTGTGGACAAGGCATGGGCTGTTACTGGTCTGTGCTGATTCTGCAGTGTGGGAGTAAGAAGACAGTGAACTGAGGGAACCATACAGGTGAGGGAGAGGCAGTGTCCTGCAGCATGGAGCAACAGCAGCAGTGGCAATAACAACAGGGCTCACATCCCTGGAGATATTTTGGAAAGACATTCTCTGCCTCTCTGGGCAATCAGAGGAAGCCAGGCATCTTCTTCAGTGGCAGCCACTGGTGGAACAGATCTGGAATGGAAAGCAGGCTTTCTGAGTAAAGGGTATGCCTGAGGTGGTGGGGTGTACCAGGACCAGACACTAGAATACATACAAAGTTGGCATACTCCCAGGGCAGGGCTGAGCCAGAAGGACTGCCTTAGTAAGCCTAAGCAGCACCCAGCCCTCATGGGATCATAGCTGAGATAAAAGCAGGTGGGGACAGGCAGAAACCGAGAGCTGAGTGTGAGCTCTAACTGCGTCCTCCCCAACACAGAGTACAACAGAGACAGACATGCCAGCTCCAGGCAGTGGCACAGAACAGGGCTGAGTCACAGTTTCTGTGAACTCTAACAGCTTTAGGTCCACAGGGGAATATAGCCAGGACAAAAATATAAATTGTACAAAAATATAAGTGTCAGAAAAATCAATCAGGGCAGGGCTAGAACTGAGTGAACTGCCCCAGCTTCCATTAAGCACCCAAGGTTGTCAGGCCTCAGCTCCCCCTGCTGGATAGTGGCAGAGAGAAGTGCCTGGCCAAGGAGATATAGATCTCCCTGTGACTCAGGCAGGTGCAAACCCCTGGAGCATCTGCTTATTGGAGAGAAATGGGTTACAGCCCTGCGAGGTTACCAGTGACTGTGTATGACAGAGGTATAAGGTGGGGAAGGAAGCATCAACCTTCCCAGATTAATTCATTTGCTGAGTGGGTCCTTCTGACCTCATGGAGCACTGGAGTAAGTCATACTTGAGCTGCCAGCAGACTCCTGCTATTCAGTTGTCGGAGACCTTTTGGACTCTCCCACCTGAGATGGGAACTGATTGGGACAATTGATTTGGACCTCTTCAACTGGGCCAAATCCAAAAAAAAAACATCCAAAGTGGTACCCTGGGTGTGTGGTTGTGGGAAGGTTTGATTTTCCTTTTCCAGTTGTTGCCTGTGGGGGGCAGGGTGACTTAATTGCTGGTATTTCTCCACAGCTGAGACTTCCACCCAGAGTAACTGATTCACTAGGGCAGGAAAGAGACCAACTGAAAAGTGCCACATAACCCCACCACACCAAGCAGGTCCCCAGTGTCTCAGGCCATAGTACTGTATAGGTCCCTTGCAAAGCTCTAGGGGAAAAGGTACAGACACCAGTCACAGCTCTTGGGTAAAGGGCTCATTAATCACTACTCCAGGAGCCTCCCAACCCAACTTCACCTTATCTGCTCATCGAGCAAAATGGTGTAAAATAATCATGGGGAGGAATCAGTGCAAAAATTCCAGTAACACAAATAACCAGAGTAGATCAACTCCCTCAGGGAATGATATGGAGGACACAACTGAAGATCCTATCCATAGACATTTGTGGCTGAGATGTCAGAAATCAAATTCAGAGTTTGGATTGCAAATAAGATTAACAGAATAGAGGTAAAGTTGGAATTAGAAATTCAAGGAGCAATTCAAAAGTTGTCCAAAGAATTCAAAGACAAAAACACCAAAGATTTTGACAAACTGAGACAAGAATTTGCAGCCCTCAAAGATCTGAGAAATACAGTAGAATCCCTCAGTAACAGAATGGAGCAAGCAGAAGAAAGAATTTCTGATACTGAAGACAAAGCTTTTGGATACTCCCAAGCACTCAAAGAGGAAGAGAAGTAGAGATCAAAAACAGATCATTTTCTCAGAGAGCTATAGGACAATTCAAAGAAAACTAATATTTGCCTTATAGAAATTCCTAAAGGCAATGAGTTCTGCCTTTCCATCTGTGCCTTTCAATCTGTTTCAAAAGGCACAGATGCTCTACTTCACGAAATAATGAAAGAGAACTTCCCAGACATACCAAGAGGTTCTGAAATTCAGATACCAGATAGTTTCAGAACTCCAGCACAACTCAACCAGAATAAGACATCTCCAAGGCACATTGTATTTACTTTGCCAAAGTTAAAATGAAGGAGAAAATTCTGCAAGCGGCCAGACATAAGAAAATCATAACCTACAAGGGGAAGAATATTAGAATTACTGGAGATCTCTCTGCTGAAAACTTTTAAGCTAGAAGAGGGTGGTCATCAACCTTGAACCTCCTCAAACAAAACAATTTTCACCCCAGGATTCTCTATCCAGTGAAACTGAGTTTCATTTATGATTGAGAAATTAAATACTTCAATGACATGCACATGTTGAAGAAATTTGCCATAACTAAACCAGTGCTCTAGGATATTCTCAATGACCAGTGCAATCCTCCACCACAGAATTCACTCAGTAAATCCTCCACCAGTAAACTCTCAGAAACTTTTGATCAAATTCCAACTTCCACAGTGGTGAAAGGATTAAAAATGTCCAGTGGAGTTTCAAAAAAACCGATACCCAAAATACTACCGGGCTTATTAATATTCTTAAAGTGGATGGCTTAAATTGCCATCTAAAGAAACACAGGTTGGATGATTGGATACAAAAACTCAGGCCATATATCTGCTGCATACAAGAATCTCATCCTACCTTAAAAGATAAATATAAATATGGACTCAGGGTGAAGGGATGGTCATCTATATTTCAGGCAAATGGAAATCAGAAAAAAGCAGACTTTGCAATTATATTTGCAGATACAATAGACTTTAAAACAATAAAAGTAAGGAAAGCTAAGAATGGTCACTTCATATTTGTTAAGGGTAACACTCAACATGATGAGATTTCAATTAACATTTATGCACTGAACCAGAATGCACCTCAATTTATAAGAGAGACTCTAACAGACATGAGCAACTTGATTTCCTCCAGCACCATAATATTTGGAGATTTTAACACTCCTTTGGCAGTGTTGGATAGATCCTCCAAAAAGAAGCTAAGCAAATAAATTTTAGACTTAAACTTAACCATTTAACAATTGGATTTAACAGACATCTATAGAACACTTCAACTGAACAAAACTGAATACGCATTCTTCTCATCAGCCCATGGAACATACTCCAAAATTGATCACATCTTGGGTCACAAGTCTAACCTCAGCAAATTTAAAAGAATAGAAATTATTCCTTGCATCTTCTCGAACATCAAGGAATAAAAGTTGAACTCAATAACAGCATAAATCTGCATACTCATACAAAAACGTGGAAACTAAATAACCTTACGTTGAATAATAGGTGGGTCAGAGATGAGATTAAGAAGGAAATTACCAAGTTTTTGGAAGAAAATGATAATGAAGGCAAAAATTATCAGAACGTCTGGGATACCACAAAGACAGTCCTGAGAAGGAAAATTTATAGCACTATAAGCCTTCCTCAAGAGTGTAGAAAGAGAGAAAGTTAACAACTTAATGGGGCATCTCAAGAAACTGGAAAAGGAAGAACATTCCAATCCCAAACCCAGCAGAAGAAAAGAAATAACTAAAATTAGAACAGAATTAAATGAAATTGAAAACAAAAGGATTATACAACAGATTAATAAATCAAAAAGTAGGTTTTTTGAAAGGATCAATAAAATAGATAAAACTTTGGCTAACCTAACCAGGAAAAAAAGAGTAAAATATCTAATTTCATCAATCAGAAATAGTAAAAACAAAATAACAACAGATTCCTCAGAAATTCAAAAAATCCTTAATGAATATTACAAAAAAATCTATTCTTAGAAATACAAAAATCTGAAGGAAATAGACCAATACTTGGAAGTATACCACCTTTCTAGACTTAGCTCAAATGAAGTGGAAATGTTGAACAGGCCTATTATCAAGTTCTGAAATAGCATCAACTGTACAAAATCTCCCCAAAAAGAAAAGCCTGGGACCAGATGGCTTCACATCAGAATTCTACTAAACTTTTAAGGAAAAACTAATACCTATATTGCTCAACCTTTTCCAAAATATAGGAAAAGAAGGAATACTACCCAACACATTCTTTGAGGCAAACATCATCTTGATACCCCAAACAAGAAAAGACCCAACAAGAAAAGAAAATTATAGACCAATATCACTAATGAATATTGATGCAAAAATATTCAACAAGATCCTAACAAACAGAATCCAGCAACACATCAAACAAACTATACACCATGACCAAGTGTGTTTTATCCCAGGGTTTCAGAGCTGGTTCAGTGTATGTAAATCT
>NW_003852431.1:11616069-11618796 GCF_000181295.1 Otolemur garnettii
ATATAAATGTCTTAACACAATAACTAAGAAAATGCTGTGAAGGCTATGTTAACCAGTTTGATGAAAATATTTTAAATTGTATATAAAACCAACACATTGTACACCAAGGTTGCATTAATATACACAGCTATGATTTAATTGAAATAAAAAAAGAAAGAAAGAAACTACAATATACCAAAATATGTGGGACATGTGGGATAGCAAAAGCAGTCCTAAGAGGAGAGTTTATAGCATCGAATTCCTACAACTAATAAGTGGAAACCCCACTAAAAAGTGGGTAATGACATGAATAGGCTCTTTCCAAAGAAGATAAACAAATGGCAAAAAAATATTAAAAACTGTTTATCATCACTAACCCTCAGAGAAATGCAAATTAAAACTATAATATGATACCATCTTACTCCAATTATTTGTAGAATGGCCACTGATATACTGTTGGTTGAATGTAAATTCATATGACTTCTACAAGGAACAGTATAGAAATTTCTCAAAAAACTAAAAGTAGATCTCTCATTCAATCTGCAATTTCATGACTTAGTATCTATCCAAAAGAAAATGAATCACTGCATCCAAAAGATACCTGTACTTATATGTTCATATCTTTGTTACACTACCATTCACAATTAGAAAGATATGGAATCAGCCCAAGAGCCCATCAACTGATAAGTGGCTAAAGAAAATGTGATGATACACACACACAAATACAGCCAATAATACTACTCAGCAATAATAAAGAATGAAATCATGTCTTTTGCAACTTGAATGGAATTGGAGGTCATTATCTTAATAAAATAACTCAGGAACAAGAAAATGAATGCCACATGTTCTCACTTATAAGTTGGAGCTAAACTATGGCTATACAAGGACACACAGAGTGGTATAACAGACATTGGAGATTCCGAAGGCAGAAGGGTGACAGAGGGTGAGGGATAAAAAATTATCTATGTAGTCTGATGTGTCCTATTCAAGAGATGGGTATACTCAAAGCCCAGACTTCATCACTATACAATACATACATGTAAGAAAATTCAACTTGTATCCCCCAAATCTATTAAAATAAAAAAGGAAAAAAATGCAAATCTAAAAAAATTAAAAATAAAAATCATCATCAGAAAATTCCTATTGCCCACAGTTATGAATATCAATTATTTATTGTGGATATTTGGTATATGTCAACATTTTTTTCTTTAAGTAATGGGTATCTTTGAGATATTGGCCATGATTTGGATGTGATTTGTCCCTGTCAAAACTTAAGTTGAAATTTGACCCCCAAGGTGGCCATGTTGGGAGTTGGGGCCTAATGGGAGGTGTTTGACTCATAAGAGTAGAACCCTTATAAGTGGATAAATACCATGTCATAGGAGTGAGATGTTACCCTCACTCCTAGACTAGTTACTTCAAGAGTGGGTTTGTCTTCTCATATTTGATCTCTTTGCACATGTGCACTTTCCCTTTCCCTTTCCAGCCACCAGAATTAGACCAAATAAAGCTCTTTTCTTTATAAATTACCCAGCGTTGGTTATTTTATTATAGCATCACTGAACAGACTAAGATAAGTATCTTTCATCTTTATACTCAAAGTTATTACTTAGTTCTCGCGTTCTTTAATGATTTTAGGTACAAGAATATATAAGTGTGGAAAGTATATGTTATTTGACATCCTTTCCATGTAAAATTCTGGATTCAATAGAAATTATATTTTCATTCAATCATCAAAACTTCTGAGGGGGTATAATATGTGCCAATTGCTATGGAGGGCCTTGGGAAAAATTTAGAAAAGACATCCTTATTCCCCAAAAACTCAAATCTTGTCACGTGGGACACAGATACATGTAAATAATGATAAGGAAACATGACAGGTATTATGGTGAAGATGAATACAAAAGCTACCTAACACAGTCCCTGCTTTGAACAGTGGTGTGGGACTACAGAATAACTATTTGTGCTGAAATTGTACAAAGTAATCTTAATAATCAATAGGAAAATCTGTAATTGTTCTGTGAACTTTAAAATATTTCCTCAAAACCTTAAAACTGTCTTACTGTTTGTTATAAATACATAGGGAATTGAAATTAAGTCAAATCAATATTTAGTACACGGGAATTTTAAGTATTAGAAACATTGAGAAGTAAAGTGCATCGTTTCATTGTAAAAAAAAAAATTAACAAGGACAAGTTAACAATACTTTCCTTCTTCTTATTGATACAGAGAAAACATCTTTTATGCCTAAAGATGATCATTCAAAAGCTAACTCAATGTATTCGCACTCTCAGCTGGCCTTTACATTAGGTACCAAGGTTACAATCAAACAAACCAAACACCCAAGGCAATACCCTTGACCATGCCTACATACCTGCATGACACACCTTAAAAATACAAGGGAAAGAGCAGGTTTGAAACAAGCAACTTGAGTTGAATGGATTTAACAGTCTCACATAGTGGAGTAAAAGTAGACATGCAACTAAAGAGATTTCTCTCTTTAAGAGAAATACTTGATTCGAGGAATTTTTCTAAGAACACAAAATTAAGGATAGAACCTAAAATTTTCTCATATCCTTTCACTGTATATTTTTTCAGAATTAAGTCTGAGGCTGGTGGTGGCTTGCGCCTATAATCCTAGCACTCTGGGAGGCCAAAGCAGGTGGATTGGTTTAGGTCAAGAGTTTGAGACCAGTCTGAGCAAGAGTAAAATCTCTGCTCTACTAAAACAAGAAAAAAAGAGAGAGG
>NW_003852431.1:11618900-11625202 GCF_000181295.1 Otolemur garnettii
AGGAGATGGCAGGGGAGGGGAGGGGAGGGGAGAGGAGAGGAGAGGAGAGGAAAATTAGCAGGGTGTTGTTGCTGGCACCTCTAGTTCCAGCTACTCAGGAGGGTGAGGCAAGAGGATGGCTTGAGCCCAGGTTTGAGGTTGTTGTAATGCCATGGTACTCTAACCTAGGCAACAGAGTGACATCCTGTCTCAAAAAACAAACAAGCAAAACAAACAAACAAAATCCTTAAGTCTATATGCTGCTCTTCTGTTCCTCACTGGGAAGGCAGAGCCCTTGAAAATAAGGTTGAGGGCTTGAGACAACAGGAAGCAAATGAACCATACCCCCAAAGAATATTTTACTGAATCTTTCGAAGAAGTTTTTCTAGTGCCATAATTATTTTTTTCTGTTTCAGTGTTAATTTTTTTCAAACTATGATTTAATTAATAGTGATGCCTAGCAGTAGATCCTGCCAGTTAAAGGTTGGCTGCACAATGTTAGGGGGATAAGTTACAAATCATTGTTATTCTTATTTATCAACAAACCAGATAAACCTAATAATAATAATAATAATAATCTCAAAAAATAAATAAGGCAATTGAAAGATCTGGCTGATTCACAAATTGGCAGGAATGTTTACTTTGTTTGTTTTTATTCAGAATTTTCTAAAATTGCTCAATCGCAACAGCCTCTGGCTATTAGCATAAAAAAAGAATAGGCAGTACCCTGGAAATCTATTAGAATTATAAAAACCCACTCATTGCAAAGCCTCTGGGCATATGTACAAAATAAACATGTAATCTTACTCCTGAGAAACTATTTTATGAATCCTCTCAACTAGTTAGAATCTCTCAAGTGGCCTGAATAAGACCTGCTAAGAGGATCATTATTGCCTCAGACCCCACAAAAATGATTTTTTTCCAGGGGATAGGATAAGAAGAAAATTTCAAAGTTTCAGATCCTACACAGAAGAGACTCCACTTCTGTTTCGAGAAATAGATGTTCACTACACAATAGGGCATATATCTTTGGTTTCTTCCCCCAGTTCCTGACATAGAGCTCCTAAAATCCTTGTAATCTCCTGAGTAACGTGGGTACCAAGAGAATCCTTTGCTCAAATATCTAGTCTTTGACCCTGACTTCCAACACAGGAACATCTAACAGGGGTGCCTACAAGCTGATTTTGTGATGACTTTTCTTGCTTACCAATGGTGTCAGATAGCATGAAAATTATGCACAGATCTTTTTTTGATAATCACCTTTTTTAGTGTTTGCATATTTAATGCATGGCCCAAGAGAACTCTTCTCCCAATGTGCAGCAGAGAAGAAGAAAGGTTAGACAACCCTGCAAGACCTCTGGCATCCCCAAAGTATGCTAATGAGATGACTATTAGCTGGGGTTCCTAGATAGCTCCTGGATGGAGGCAGGTCACATGAAGGGCCAATTTCTGGGGAGGAAAAAGAGCTAGATATTAAGTGAATCATCAATGGTCAATAACTTAGTCAATCGTACCTGCATAAAGAAACCCATAAAAACCCTAAACAAGGAGACTCAGAGAGGGTGGCACTCCCAGATTGGATGTGGAAGCTCCACATTCCTTACTAATACTTTGCCCTTCTTACCTCTTTATCCAGCTGCTCATTTGTAACCTTTATGATGCACTTTTTAATATACTAGTAAACCTAAGTAAAGCATTTTGATCAGTATGGTGAACCACTACGGCAAAGGATGGGCAGCTTGGGGACCCACTACTTGTGATTGACATCTGAATTTGTAGGAGGCAGCCTTGTGGGCCTGAGCCCTTAATCTGTGGGGTGTATACTAAATCCAGGTATTTAGTAACACGGTGAATTAAATTGTAGGATAGCCAGGTAGGGCCAAAGAGAACTGGAGAATTGCACGCTATAGAAACCCCACACATCTGGTGTCAGAAGTGCAGTGAGTAAAGAGACGGTTTTTTCTTTTGATTTCCCATAAAGGGGACCATGAATTACAGACAAGTGCCTTGAAGTCACAGTGTATCATACAAGTAGTGGCAGTTGTCTACATTGTAAAGCCCTAATTTTATCGGGGAGTTAAAATGTGAGGTGACTCAGAATGCTATGATTTCCTGTTGAAAGAGATGATGCTTATTGCATTTGGAGATCATTTCTCTGTAGGCTTCTATTGAACCCATGGTGAGTATAATAATTAATCAGCACTTGGGGCTACAAAATCCTCATCTCAATTTCACAAATACAGGTCTATTTGAACTAAGAAAAAGAAAAGATGAAAATGTGAAATCATTCCTCAGTATCTGTAGGGAACTGGTTCCAGGAACACCCTTCCTCAAGACCAAAATCTGGAGATGTTCAAGTCTCTGATATAAAATGGTATAGTATTTGCATATAACTTATGCAAATAAGTTAAGTCATCCCTACATTACTTATAATACAATAGCATGTAATAGTTGCTGTACTGTATCTTTAAATTTGCATTATTTTTATTGTTGTATTATTTTTCTTTTTTTATATTTTTTGAAGTATTTTCAACCTGCAATTAGTTGAATCCATGGATGCAGAACCAACAGATATGGAAGGTCAACTGTAGTAGACTGGAAAAAGTCGGTAGGGAAGGACAAATTTCACCAACTCATAGAAGAGCAATAGCTATAGACATATTGTAAAATTATTGACTTTTTCATCTTCATGAACTCTTCACTTACTAGGCAGATATTCTTTCAAAACTTTTTATTGTATGTTAAGTAAACCTGCTTCAAGGTTTTCTATAGCTTACTTCATTCTTACAAATTTTATTTTATAAAAATCACATTATTTTGAAATTAAAGTATGTACATTTTTTAAAATATAATATTGCATGTCTTTTCCAAATACTGCATACAAAATTAGACAAAATTAAAGAAAAGGCTTATCCTAGGAATTCTTTTAATCTCATTTGCTTTTTCTTAAATTTACCTTCTCATTGAAGTTCGGCATGTTATTTTTCTTGAAATTATTGTTTCTATGGCCCTCAAATCATACTGTGGCATGAATTTCATTTTTCTCACTTAGATTTATGAAGTTCCATAAGAGTTGAAATTGCGCCTTCTAATTATTTTTATGGCATTTAAACATAATGTAAGAGGATTAATGTTTTAAATTATATTGAAGTACATATACACAAATCACAAGTGCAAGTACTCTGAATTCTGACAAATACACTCATGTAATCATCAGATCAAGAAATAGAACATTATTGGTACCCCTAGAAGTTCCCTTCCTCCTTCAAGTAACTTCCTCACCTCAACCAAGAGTAAACATTACTTTGACTTCCTACATGTAGACTGGTTTTGACTGATAATAATAAATAAATAATATGATGCATCATGAACTTGTTGTACCCTGTTTCTCATCATGTTTGTGAGATGTATCCATATTGTTGCATACAGTTTCTGTTTATTAATTCTAGTCTCTGTACAGCATCCTGTTGAGGGAATATACTTTAAGTGTCCCTCCACTGTTGGTTGGCATTTGACAAATTCCAGTTTTTGATTATTATAAATGTTGTTGCCATAAACATCTTTGTACACATCATTTGGTGAAAATACATACTCATTTTAACGGTATATACTGAATGCCTGGGCATAGCATTTCAGAGTCATAAGATATGCATATTTTCAGCTTAACAGATACTGCCAAAGAGTTTGGGTTGTACTAATTTACACCACCATAGCAGTCTACAAAAGTTAAGATTGCCCCACATCCTTATCAACAATTGGATTTGTCTGTTGTTTCCTCTGTAACCTTTCACATGTATGTGTATTCATACAACATTGTGCTTTTAATTTTCCTTTCTCTCATGAGTTTCCCTCAAAGTTCAGTACCTTTTCATATATTTATTGTTATTTGATATGTTTATTGGGCACTTTGATATTCTCTTTTGTGGTATACCTTCAAGACTTTCGTCTATTTTTCTGTTGGACTGCTTATCTCTTATTAACTAATAGTTATTCTTTGTACAGTCTAAATTCAATCTTTTTCAGGTATATGAACTGGAAATACTGTATCCCATTAGGGGTTTTGTCACTTTTCTCATATTTTAATAAAATAAATTTTATAATATAAGTATACATATAGTTAAATTTATTTGTCTTTGCTTTTAGAATTAGTGCATTCTGTATTCTGTTTAAAAGAATCTTTGCCCACTTCAAGGACACAAAGAAATTCATCTATAATTTTTTCTAAAAGTTTTATTATTCTTACTTTTAAATTTACATCTGGAGTTGATTTTTGTGTATGTTGTGATGTCAAGATTACCTTTTTTCTAAGTGGATGTCCATTGATCCAGCATCATTATGGAAAAGACCTCCCACTATACTACAGTGTCACCTTTGAAATAAATCTGATGTCTATATATGTGAGAGTTGTTTTGAGGGGCAGAAGGTAGATCTACTTGTCCATCATTGAACCAATATCAACTATCTAATATAGCTTTCAATAGGCCTTGATAACTCATAGGGTTAGTCTTCCTGCTTTACTTTTTTGAATTCAAATTCATTTAACTATCTTTTGCTTTTGCATTTCCATAATAATGTTTAAGGACTGTCATTTTCCACAAACAACTTGCTGAGGATTTAGTGGAGATTGCGATGAATCTATGGAACAGTCTGTAGAGGGTTGACATCTAAATGAGTCTGCCAATCCATAAACATGATGCATCTGCTTATTTTACCTCCTTAATAACTCTTTGACATTGATTTTAGTGTAGACATTTTAAACTTATTGTTAGACTTACATTTATTGCTATATACTACATGATTTTTGACACTACTGTAAGTTACATTTTTTTTAATTTTTTAAATTTTAAATTTTTATTTTTTATTTGTTACTGTAATATAAATATAAAATTGATTTTTTGTTTTAATTTTATTTTTTAATTGACAAATAATAATTATATATATTTATAATGTTGTACATATCTATATGATGTTTCAATACATATAATGTAGTGATCATGAGGGAAATTACCACATCTATAATCTCAAACATTTGTTATTTCTTTGTGTAGGGAACATTCAATATCCTTATAGCTATTTGAAACTATATAATACATATGTAGTATTGTTAACTATAGTGGTATAAAATATTAAAACTAATTCCTCCCATCTAGCTATAATCATGCACCCTTTAACAAATCTCTCCCTATCAAAATCAATGTTTTATGTTGACTTCATATTCAACAATGTTGCTAAATCCTGATAGGTTACTGGTAAATTCTTCTGGATTTTGTACATGCACAATGATGTTGTATGGGGAAAATAAAACCACTTACAATTCTATTTCTCAAGGATGATGAGAAATAATTTTGGGGGAAAGTGGGTATTTGTTTGCTTACCTTATTGCACTGGCAATACAATATAATAATGATTTCCTTTGGCAGTTCTCAAACCAAAGGAAAAGTTTGGTTTTTGATGTTTCGTCAAGTATCATGTTTGTGGTAGTTTTTCTGAAACATATTTTTCACACAAACATTAGATTATTTATACACTACCAAATTTATTGAGGCTTGCTGCCAGAAATTTGTAACTTTATTATATATAACGGTATAACTTTATTTTATATAAGTACATGTATATATTCTAGCATTAACATAATAAACTTAATACTTTCTTTAAATATTAAAATGAAGGTGAGTTCACTTATTTGTGTTTGTTTGTTTTTTTAACCTGTTGTGTTTCCCATAATTTCACTTTAAAACTCTAAGGTTGCTTGTCTATCAATAAATATGTGTGACTAGATCGCAAATTAATTCTGAATTCTCTTCTCTTTTCTCAAAAACAAATTTGTGACATTATTTAAATATAATTTACTATAATTCCTTCTTTAAAACTTCTTAATGCTGAGACTCCAACATGAGCCTCTCTCTTCTATTACATATAGTCATCAGCTATGGCCACTTCATACTTTGGTAATAAAACTATGGGTTAGGCTCCTTGTATTGGCAAACACCTCATACATTTCCCATTTCCATGCTGTCTTTTGGAAGTTCTGAGACTTCTGAGAATTCCTGGGGATTTAATTTGGTTCACTCTAACTGCAATTTTTTATTCTCAGTGAACTCTCGGTCTCCCTCATGTTACTGTGACCTGTGATTTGTCATGAGGGAGACTTTCCCTAGTAGTATCCATTTCTCTCTCTGTGTGTCCTACTGAGTTGCGGCAAGGCACACCATTGGTCAGGCAGAGATTTTATTTCCTAGTCTCTTTTGCAGCCACCTGTGACCTTTTGATTATTTTCTGACCAGTGACAATTGAGAGGAAATGATGCTTGGAACTTCTGAATC
>NW_003852431.1:11625647-11632368 GCF_000181295.1 Otolemur garnettii
ATGAAAAAATGCTCAGCATCCCTAATCATCAGAGAAATGCCAATCAAACCCACCCTGAGATATTACCTAACGCCAGTCAGAATGGCCCACATCACAAAGTCCCACAGTTGAAGATACTGGCATGGATATTGAGAGAGGGGAATACTTTTGGACGGTTGGTGGGACTGCAAATGAATACAGCCTCTTTGGAAAGAATTATTGAGAGTCCTCAAGGAACTTAAATTAGACCTTCCATTTGATCCTGCCATCCCATTATTAGGCAACTACCCAGAAGAAAAAAAAAATTGTTTTTCATGAGAACAATTGCACTAGATTGTTTAATGCAGCTCAATTTACAATCGCCAAGATGTGGAAACAACCTACATGCCCATCAACCCAGGAATGGATTAATAAACTATGGTATATGTATACCATGGAGTACTATTATACAGTCATAAGAAAAGATAAAGACTTTACATCTTTTGTATTAACCTAGATGAAGTGGAAACAATTCTTTTCAGTGAAGTATCACAAGAATGGAAAAACAAATATCCAAAGTACTCAATATTAATATGAAGCCAGTAGATGAGCTAATACCTCCCATGCAAAGGAAAAAAACTCAATTAAATTCAAGTTGAGGGGGAGGGAGAATGAGGGAGCAGGGAGAAGGGAATAGGGAAGGGGTATGCTCCTACTAAATAGGCACAATGTAAGGGTATATAGCACACCTCTTGAGTGTGGGACACAGCTATAAGAGGGACTGTACCTAACAAACGCAAACATTGTAACCTAGTTGCTTGTACTCTCATATTAACCTGAAATTTAAAACAAGAAAAGAAAACACTTATCTCTCCAAAATACCACCAAGAATTTATTTGGCACATTTTTTTAATTGGTGCCATTGAATTTTTCAAATTCAAATATAATATGTTTTTATACTATAATGATGTAAGCATAAACATATTTTGTACTAGGGATCAGTTCTTTTCAAAACCCCAAATTTGGTATGACTTTGCCTTTCCAAGTAAATAAGTTTCACAAGTTGAGTTGAACAGAGTTGCATTGGATTCAATGGAAATGTATCAAAGCAAATAGAATTGTGGAAATATGCTTCTGTCTTTAGTGAAGGTTAGCTGGGATTAGCATAAACATGTAACTTAAAGAAATATTCTGTTTTTATCATGTTCACACTGTTGTTATTAAATAATCCACTTATTGCTGCCCTATTACTTCATTGTTGTTCTCTATTAGAAATCCAGTGGCTGGAGGTAAATTTACAATTGTATTCCCTGGTACTCCTTAATGTTAGATATTGAAATCAAAGTGGTGCATATTACAAAGCCTGCTTATTAGAATGAAGGCCAAGGTCCTTCCTAGATGTTTTCTGCTCATTTTTGTGCAGATGAGCTAAAATTTCATAGCACACTTGGGCTGCAAAGGGCTGATCATATCAAAGTCCTGTAATTTTTAAACAAGTAAGACCAGAAAATAGCAGATGATTGTGGCACTAGAAATGAAATGCTAAGTTATGCAAACAACAAATGAATGGTATTTTTTCATCTCAGTATGAGTTATGACAAAGTTGGAAGACCAACTTATCATTTCAGTATTTAAGTTCCATTTTGATATGCTTTTAACAATCCCTCTACACATATATAAATGTGTACAGATAAATGTAGGTGTTGGTTACAATTTTCTTCTTATATCTGATTGTGCATAATAATATTTTCTTGTTCATGAGAATATGACTTCTTTAGAGGAAAAAAAATGCCATCTTTTTTTGCATAGGCATAATTGTTCTGCAGAAAAAGTTTGTATTTTTCCTTTGACTTTTCTCTTTCCTAGTGTCCCTTCTGTTACTAATTTGTTTAAGACCATCTTCATTGCCTGTAACTACTCATTGGCCCAGACCTGGGTCCATAACCCTGTTCATTCATATCTTCTTTGGCCCTTGCCTTCATCATCCTACTTTCTCCAACAAAAGGTTTTTATTCTGTGCTTTATTTTCTTCAGTCTCTAATTTTTTACACCTCATAACATTTTCAAATGCATTGTTTATATTCACTTAATTATTACTGTTTCTCCCACTAATACACTTTTCTGGACTATCTTTCTGATCATTTAATCATAATGACCGAATGAGGTCATTAATGCCAAATATAAATGACATTTTTAAGTTTTTACCATGGCTGACATTTCAGCCACATTCAACATGATTATTTCCCCCCTCTCTAAACATTCTTATTTCTTTCCTGCCATGACCCATTACTGCCTGCACTAAAATGCCTTGGGATTCTCTTTTTCTCATTCTGTGCGCTCTTTGTGAGCAATATACCTATTGTTATATGGAGAACTGGTCCCACAATTCATTCTTCAAAGAAACTCCTTGCTGTACTCCTATAAACAAAAATGTGAAAATTGTAACTTTGTCTGCAGGCTATGTCTAGCTCCTAAAACTAAAATCTATTCCAATTACACACTAATAATGATTTACAAATTTATCTCTACAGGGGCATAAATAATGGACACATGATCAGACATTCTTCTATCTACCAGGGACATCTATATAACTGATGCTTCCTTAATTCACTTTTTCTCCTGTAACATTTGCTTTATTTTATGTAAAATATAGACATTCATAGGTCTCCCAAGAATATAACCATTTTGTCTTATGACCCTCCCCCTTCCCCGACCTTTTTTTTTTTTTTTCCTTTCTGTATGCCTTTAAATTCTGCAACTTCCAAATTCCTCTTTGGAAAAACTTCCACAGCTTTGCTGTGGTTTGTGTGTTTCCTGGGCACACATCAACTTTGGCTTAATAAACCTCCATTGATTGCAACTTTTGCCTCAGTCAGTTACTTTGGGCCAACACTAGCAATTTGAAACAAATGAATCCCCCCAAATTTATAATGGTTCATGCAGAAAAGAAATTTGTTTCTCATTTACATAAAGACCTAGACAAATGTTCCTTATTAGTGAATGGACAGTTCCATCCAAACAGAGACCAAGAACTTCAATTCTTTATATTTTTGCTTCTCCATTTTCAAAATATAATCTCCAAGGACACTATGCTCACCTGCATTGAGCCAGCAGGGGAAATAAGAGCATGGGAGATCATGCATGGGAAGATTTCATGGGCCAGGTGTGAGAGTGGAATACATCTGTCCATCAGTCAGAAGCATGGCCATACCCAACTGCACCAGAGACTGAAAAACACCATCTATCTATGTGCCCAGGAGGGAGAGGAAATAGCTAGTAATTCCATGACACACACTGTGAAATGAGAATGCATCTGCTTCTAAAAGAGTGTTTTTTAGTATACATGCTCATCTATGACCAGTGGTTCATTTGCAATACAAGCACAATTTAAATTGGAAGGGCAGTGGCATGATAAGATGCTACAATCAAATAAGCCCATTGGACTCATTTGTATATTCTTGAGATGATGCACCCCCATCTGTTCTGTCTTAAGCCTTGGTGCAACACAGCATGTCAGGCCTGATACTTTCCCTAGGGTCCTTCAAACAGGATCATTCTGTATACAGGAATATTTGACTGTGTGCCATTTTGCTTTTCTCAATTTCAGACAAAAGAAAAAATAAAAGCCCTTGAATTTCTAAACATAAAAATAGCTCTCAATCCCCTAGGTTTTAAGACTTCTTTACACCTCAGAGCCACATCTATCAATGGATTAACTGAGAAACAAAGAAAGTACAAGGTATTCATTAGCTCTGGAAGGAAATTACCCTGCCACTTCACAAGTGTAAACGCTATCATTCTCCTATAGTGATAGAAGATCATTTGAAACCAGTTTCTCAGCAACTGAGAGGACAATGAAAACAACTTTGCCCTGCTGGCCAACTGTTGTTTTTATATGTATTTTTTGGGCAAAAAACATTTACTCCTCCCAGCAAACATGACTTTTACATCATTTTGAAAATACATATGGTGAAAGCACACAGCTGTAGGTAAGCATTTTGTCCAAGTGGCACTCATGTTTTTAAATGAGCAATTGAGTAACATGCTGTGCCCTGAAAAAGTCTTGAAGAGATCTGAGTTGAGTGAATTAGGACTCACAGGAAGTAGCATGGTCTTTCATTGCCTAGTAAATAAGTTTTGAGTATGTTTACTTTTATGTGTCTCTAAATGCAGTATGATTCATATGCAGAGATCCCTTGGTACTTTTGTACATGTAAACTATACTTACTAACATAAAATTGTTCTTTCTTAATGTTAAAACATAGGAATAAGGAAAGAAATTTCAGAGATGGGAGTTCAATGACAAGGGGAAAATTTTCTACACATTCCACAAAAGGGATCCTTAGCTTTTAATTATTCATTCATCCTTCATTCAGTAAATCTTTCGGGATCCTGTAGGACCTTGTTAAAGTGTAGTCTGTGAAGCAGCAACACGGGCATCACTTTTAGCTTGTTAAAAATGCACCATCTTTAAATCTAATTCAGATGTCCTGAATCAGAACAGGTTTTTAACAAGATCCCCAGATGACTCACATGCACAATAAAGCTTGAGAAACAATGCATGCACAGGACTCTACTACATAGAGAGTTTTTCGCATTAAAAATCATTGGTCAAATAGCACCAAGCAATTAGACATGGAACCTGTAGAGAACTGAGGCAAAGCTATAGTTCTTAACTGGGGATGATTTTGCCCACCAGGGAACATTTGGCAAAGTCTGGAGATGCTGCTGGCATCTACTGGGTAGAAGCCAGGGATGCTGTTAACACAGCCCACAATGCACAGTCAGCCCCTACAAGAAAGGCTTATTCTGCCCAAAATGTCCACAGTGTCTTGGTGAGAACCCAAGAAAAGGGGTTGGTAAAGTTTATCTTGCATCTAAATAATCTAGAGGGCTTGTTTAAAGACAGATTGCTGGGCCTCCACCCAGAGTTTCAGATGGTGGGTCTGGGCTGGAGCCTGAGAATTCATGTTTGTATCAAGTTCCTAGATCATGCCAATGTTGCCAATATGGAAGTTGCACTTTGACAAACATTGGTACATAGAATGCCAGGAGATGCTACTTGGCCCATTGCTTTATCCTCTTGCTGGTTCTGGAAACCCCTGGCTCCCAGTTCTCTTGACCTTCTTGTTTAGAGCCTTCCAAGTTAAGCAGAGCCCAAGGTGCTATCATACATGTGGGTTGACGGCGGAGCAAGGCAGTAAAATCTTTCCAAGGGTTCCTTGGAGTGTGTGGGGAGTGCAAGCAGGGTGGATGAGTCAACAGAGAAGATACAGAGTTATTGTCATTTACAGATGATACCAGATGGCAGCTCAATTCAGAGTCCAGACTGCCTGAGGGGTTTGCTAATTACAAGAGACTTCAGCTGCAGGAAACACCCTAATCACCCCAATGGCAGCTGGGCAGCCCCAGGGAAGGCCTGATTGCCAGTAGAAATTTTTGCTTGTTATAAAGTAGTACTTGAAGGGTAAAAATGACAAGTTCAATTGGGACCATATTTAACATGGAAAGAGAGAGAGAGTGAAAGAGGAAAATCTATTTCTGATGGAGGCGGCAGGGAGTGAAGAGCGAGGGCAGGTAGGCTCAAGAAGGTGGGATTTGGAGTCTTCAAAGTGAGGAGTGGCTGAAGCCCAGGCCAGCCAGGCCCCAAGCTGCCCCACTATTCCCAGGTCCCTGCAAAAATACAGTACTGTAAGATGGAATTCATTGTCTCTGCTTATACCTGCTATATATTCTCTACTGTTTGTTGTTCCTTTCACAAAAGGAAAAAAAGAAAAAGCCTATTGATTTAACATCTTTAGGAAGGAAGGAAGACATCTTCTGCTTTGTTTAATCAGCTAACCCTCTTTCTTTGGTTGGCAACCAGCACTGAGATAATTTCATTCTATGGGTGGCATTTAGCAAAACCCCAGGACTGTGAATGAGGGAGAGCAGCAGGGAGGGGAGCAACTACCCAAGCAGCTGTTTCTGGGCTACACCCCAAGTTATGGGATTTGGGCCAAGTTCATGATACTCTCCTCTGCTGGAAATTCTAACAAAATGTCTTGTAAACAGGGACCAGATCGGAAAATTGAATCTAAAATAATTTTTTACAGCTTAATACAGCAGAATACAGATCTTCAGATGGATTTTCTTCTTTAGAGATTTGATTTATTTAGAAAATAAATCCCAGGTACTTTCACATGTGAAAATCACTTCTGACTTTATTTTGTGCTCCTCAGTTGTATCCTGTAATTTCTCAAAACACATAGAAATACAATCCATTTCTGGAAAGAAAAGCATTCTGAATAGTCTTTCTCATATATGGCTTGCTTTACTTTTCTACTCTGACTCCCTTTCAGGAAATGTGAAAACAGTACATGTGGAAACATCTTTTCTGTGCCTGTGTCATGTCTCTTTTCTATCCACACATCGGTGTTACGAGAATTTCTTTCTGCACTAGGTCCGTGGTCTCAGGGATTCAAAGAATGAACCCATGGACCACAGATTAGTGGTAAGATAGGATTTATTAGACAGAAAGGAATACAGAAGGAGTAAAAAGTATCTTCTGGCAAAGGTAAACACCCAAGTAGGAAGTCTCCAGTGGGTCCTATGTCTAGGATGTATATGGTCTTGAGAATTACATTTGGCCAGGTCTTGGTCAATGGAAAAATACCTTTTCAATGTTAATGAGCATATTCACAAATGAATGAATGAGTCCCTCCAGCTCAGGGCAAAATGTCAGGGCATTCCCCTCATGAAATTGCCCAGGCCTAAGAAAATG
>NW_003852431.1:11632488-11657303 GCF_000181295.1 Otolemur garnettii
GGACAGTCCTGATTGTTAACAATTTGTTCCATGTCCAGTGGCATTTTTAAAAGGTCCCAGTTTTTGGAAAGAATGCACGACAAGCTAGGGAACACCGAAGAACAGGAAGGGAATATACAGGTTTCAGCTGCCATGTGGCTATTTTGCCAGGATATGAGTTTTATATTATTTTTGTTAATTTTATAATGTTAAACTTTAATAATAACAAATAATTGTTAAGAACTGATTATTGAGAACTGCTTATCAAAGTTTACATTGTTGTCAGGCCACGCCCCCCTCCCTCCCCAGTCAATGGTGTCCCACTTTACCAATATTAAAATCTGGTCACCTTATCCAAGGAGGGTGTGAGAAAGACTCACAGGCACAGTCCCTCCAGATTCTTCAGTCATTTGACCCCCAAAGTAAGCTTTCTCTTGTTAGCATGGAACAGTGAACTCTCAGCTAGCAGTTAGGCAGAAGACCCCCTTCCTGTTAGCCTGAAAAGCGGGTTTTGGTCCAGCAGATAAGATGGTTGGATATCTCTACCTTGACCTGACTACAATTAAAAAGCTAAATAAGTTGAAAACCAAGAGCACTGCTCAGGTCCCTGAGCTGAGAGGTCACAGGGTAAATTGCCATCCCTCAAACCAGAGAAAGCAACAGGTGAATACAGAGAGTCACAACTTACAGGAGCAGAAACCTACGAGTTCAAGCCCAGCAGGAACCAGAGCCAGCATAGGGAAACCTGAACTGTGGCATGAAGAGGAGAAATAGCGGGGAGCAGAAAGTCCTTTCTAGCAGCATTTTATCCTGTGACATGTTCTTCCCTACACCACTCCCATTCTCACGGATACACTGAGTGGTTTAATATGATTGTTTGACGTTTAATTTACAATCTTTGGATTGAAATTAAGAAGAATGCTTTACATGAAAATGGTACTTTAATCAGTTTTGTCCTATGTAAGTTACTTCTAAATACGTACCCTATTCTCTTGCAGAAAAGTACTTTCTCTACTCAGAGTTCAAAACTAAGTCATTGACTAATGACCAAAACAACATCAAGTTCTCCCTTCAGGCCCTCACTGTAAACCTCCAGAAGGAAACTCCTGTCCCTGCATTGTTTCCCAGAAAATTTACACCAGAGGCACAAAATAAAACATTTTTTAAAAAGCTTACAACTCTTTTGTGAGTATGTGAACATTGTGGGTACTTCCAAGCAACTGGAAAATATCAAGTACAGAGTTGCAGCTGACACCAAACATATTTTGCATGTTACGTGTATTCTATACCGTAGTCTTACAATAAAGTAAGCTAGAGAAAAGAAAATGTCACTAAAAAGTTATAAGAAAGAGGAAATATATTTCCTATTCATTAAGTGGAAGTGGTCATCACAAAGGTCTTCTTCACTCTCCCATTGAGTAGGCTGAAAAGGAGAAAGAGGAAGAGGAGAGGTGGGTCTTGCCAATTCAGCAGGTGGCAAAGGTGGAAGGAAATCCATATATAAGTGAAGAAGCATGGTACAAACTCACATTGTTCAAGGATCAACTGTATTCTTCAATTAAGTGATCTGGAAGGAAGAGATTGCCTTTGTCTCAAAGGTATAAATACATTTTAAATTCTTTATTCCCTTCACTAAAGATGTTCACTGACCTGGGGCAGATTGAATGAGTCCTGACTCCAGAACTTACATGGCATATACTGTATTATGAATCCATTTCTGTGTATTCCTTTTGTTTCTCTGCAAATTACTGTGTACAGTCCCCTATACTTAGGGGAAAGAACATACATCAAGGTCTACTTAGTTTTAGGAAGCCGTGAAAGGCAGGATAGTGACTCTGGTGCTAGGCTAGTTAGAGTTGTAATAATTTACAGTAGCTAAATAACATAGAAGCATATGGGAACATTTTTTAGAATAAAACATAAATCATCTTATAGTGGCTCAACAAATTTTGTTGTACTCATTCCCTTGAAATGGAAAAATTTTACCAGGCCAATAGGTGTAACATATTTCTATGAAAGAAAAACTGGTTTTAGAAACCATGAAGGAAGATGAAGAATTTATTGGAAGCACTGATGTCTCAATATTAGACAGTAACCATTCGAAAGTATTTGAGAATTCTACACAGTACATGGTACATAACAGAAATAAGAAATACTTTCATAAGGCAAAGCGAGATAAAACAGTGGCTCAGTATGCTAATTTTCCCCAGAGGCTTAATTTTCTTACTCTTGTGAATTCAAATCTTTGTTGCAATCCATATCCCTGGGTGTGTTTAGTGTTTGACTCTTTATGCCTAAAGCTAATTGACCTTAGAAAATGGAATAATTTTGACCTTGCACATACATATGCAAATACAATTTTGTAGCAAAAATGAGAAGTGTTACCAAATGTTCTTATATCGCCCATTAAAATGTTAAGAGGAAAAGATAAAGGAGGAAAAATATGTTTAAAATTCAAATCATCCAATCGTGACTTTACTTGATAATCTTTCTAAGACTTTCCCATATCCCCTCAAGGGCTCCTTAAGCGCCTTCCCTGTCCTTCACCAAAATATGTCCACCTGATTGCTACTTCTCCCCTCTTGGTTTTCTCTTAAATTGCTTTCTTCTACCCTTTGCCACAACCATCAGTCACTTGTAATTTTCACTGACACAGAGAAAGAAGACAGTAATCAAAGGATAGCTTGACCAAGTCTCTGAAATCAGGTACCTGTCTGGAAGGTGCTGCCCCAAGGTTGAAGCCAATGCTGTCTGAGAATTCTGTCTTCTAAGCCCTCTTCTAGTGCTTTGCATTTACTCACTCAGCAAACCCTCAAAGGTGTGCACTATTTCTATTCCCATTTTACAAAGGAGGAAACTGAGGCACAGGAAGGTTAAATGATACTTCTTAACAAAAGTTCTATGACTAGAGATACCTGGAAGCCAGTGATTCCTGAAGCTGAGAATGGTTTTCTTTTATTCATTTTTTCTTTTTATTTAGCTGGAAAAAGAAGGGGAGGATAAAAAAAGAAAAGTTATACTATTATATACCAGAGAGACTGGGTATACAATAGTATAAATAATAAAAAGAAGATATAGAAAACAGAAATGTCACATCCCTTGTAAACTATAGAAAGAGGGTCTCCAAACTTACTATAAGAACTTCTAGCAAATAAAAACAAAGCAGGTGATTTTTATCAGGCACTCATTTTTCTTCAGGATATAGTTCGAATAAACCAATTACCTAGTTCCTGAAGAGCTATGAGGTCATTTAACTCAAGTCAGTTTCCACATCTATAAAATGAGTATACTAATAAATAATTCCTGCCTGGCTAACTCCTAAGTTGCTGGGAGAATCAAATAAGATAAAGTGTGCAAAGCTCTGTGATGGCAGACCGGGTGGTATTAGCTCCCCATCCACATTAATTAACATTTCTGCATAGGACATTCTAGATTCAGATTTATACAGAGATGATTAAGCATTTACTGTATGCTACACACACCAATGTGTATTCATTCAAGTAAGCCCTTCAATAATTCTATGGGGTTAATAATAGTACCATCACTATCGTACACATGGGGAAACCAAGGCATGGAGCAATTACTTTGCCCAAGGTCACACTTCTAGAGCTGATATTTGAACACAGGAAGTTCCAAAACTCTGATCTCTAAGGATATAATCAGGAAAACATGATCAACATAACATAATTTTGTGTCCCTGTAAAAAGGAATTCTCTGACAAGTAGATCATCCACATTCAAACATGACCATAAGATCCTGCCAGTGTATTTACTATTACACCAGAGTCACTGATATGCTTATTAGCTTTGGAAAATCAACAAACAAACATAGATGGAGCACAACTACATAACCTGCAGGAGACACAAGAAATAAGGCACAGTTCCTCCTCAAGCAGTTAGACTTTCTAATAGAGATTTCATGAAGTCCTTAGTACTGATAAATCATTAATGTTAAATTTTTATAACCTAGGTCATAAATGGGGATGAAGTGGTAATCTACTAAATGAGAAATAAAATATCTAACATTCTCATATTGTTTTGTGGACATTTGTTAAGTACCTTTTAATTGTCAGCAATACTACATATAACCCTATGCTCCAGTCCTTAGGGAGTTTAAAGTCCCCAAATAAGGGGACTAGCAAGGATGATAAAACACAAAATAAATTATCTGAATAATATATGACAAAATTCATGTAAGTTCTAGGCTGGAATTACTTACAGGATACTTATGGAACACATAGGAAGTGAAAGCTCATAAATTAATCTGAAATTTAAAAAACATGAAAGAAGAACTAAGAATCAGTTTGGTTAACTAGAAAAATTTTTAGGTACAATGCTATACAATTTTTTTCCTTGTATAATATAAGAAACAAGCTATGCTTATACAAGAAGCATTTTGTTTCTTGTATAATTTGGTGTTTTATATATGAATAGAGAGCGAGGGGGAGAGGAAGAGAAGAAAAGAAATTGATTCAAATAGATATAAGTAGACCTTGGAACAGAAATTTCTTTACTCAGAGGTCTTTACCCCCTACATCACAACCCCACTCCACCACCTACACTTTCTTTTAATAATGGCTTTAATGAAATATACCATAAAATTCACCCATGCAAAATATGTCGGTGGTTATTAGGACACTCAGTTGTATGACCATCACCAAAATCAACTTTAGAACATTTTTATTATCCCAAAAAGAAACCCTATGACCATTAATTGACATTGTCCAGTTCTCCTCAAATTCCCATCCCTGGGCAAATCCTATCTCTACAGATTTCTCTCTCTATAGATTCACTTATCTTAGACATTCTATATGAATTAAATCATACAATATGTCATCTTTTAGGACTGGTTCCTTTTACTTAGCATACTATTTTCAAAGTTCATATATGCTGTACCATGTATCAGGACTTTATTTCTCTTTATTGCCAGATAGTATTTTATTATACGAATATACCACCTTTTATTAGTCCATATATCAATTATTGGACAATTGTATTGATTCCACTTTTTAGCTATTAGGAAGAGTACTGCTATGGTTTTATACGGACGTATGTTTTAAAATACCCCGGAGAAGAATTGCTGACTCATTTGTAACTTGAGGCTTAGCATTTTTTAAAACTGCCAAAATGTTCGCCAAATGTCTGTGCCATTTTACAATCCTACCAGCAGTATATGAGAGTTCTAATTTTCCTCATATTTACCAACAGGTTAGTTTCTTTTATGTTAGGCATCCCAATGGGTATGAAGTAGTATCTCATTGTAGTTTTGATTTGCATTTCTCTAAAGAATAATGATGTTGAATATTTTTTCATTGGCCACTTGTATATCTTTATCAAGAATAATTTACCTTCTTGTCTGGGTAAATCAATGTTTTTCACGAACTTTAGGAAATGTTAGGTAATTATTTTCTCAAATATTTTTGCTGCTTTCTCTTTCTTCTCTTCTTCTGGGACTCATACATATGTATTAAGTATATTTTGATTTAATAATGTTTCACAGGTCCTTGAAATTCCGTTCAATCTTTGTAATTAGCAGATTTTATATTTTAAAAGAGTTTTAGAAAAAATGAGTGGAAAAATAAAAAGAATTCCCATTTCCCACTCACTCTTCCTTCCCTGCATAGCTTCCCCTATTGTTAACATCTTGCATTAGTGTGGTACATTTGTTATGATCAGTAAGCTAATATTGACACATACTTCTTTACTAAAGTTCATATTTTATTTAGTTTACATTAGGGTTCACTCTTTGTGTTTAACATTCTAAGGGTTTTTAAATATGTATGACATGTATTCCCCATCACAGTATCATACAAAATAGTTTCACTGCCCTAAAATTACTTTGCGCTCCTCTTACTCATTCCTCCTTCCCTCTCCCAGCTCCCTGGGAGCCAATGATTCTTTTATTGTTCCACAGTTTCGGATTTTCCAGAATGTCTTATAGTTATGTAGCCTTTGCAGATTAGATTCTTTCACTTAGCAGTATGCATTTAAGATTCCTCTGTATTTTTTATAACTTGATAGCAAATTTCTTTTTATTGTTGAATAATATTCCATCACTATACCATAATTCATTATCATTCACCTATTGAAAGACATCTTAGTTGCTTCTAAGTTTGGAAAATTCTGAATAAATTTAAGCATTTGTGTGCAGGTTTCTATCTATAGATATAAATTTTCAACTCATTTGAATAAACAACAGGGAGTACAATTTCTGGATAATATGATGAGTGTCTATTTATTTTCATAAGAAACTGTCTTCTAAAAGAAGCTTACCAGTTTGCATTCCCACCAGCAATGAATGAAAGTTCTCCCCAGCATTTGGTGTTGTATTTTGGATTATGGTCATGTCAATTGGTGTATAGCGGTATCTCACTATTGAATTAATTTTCAATTGCTCAGTGACATACAATGTTGAGCATCTTTTCATATACTTATTTGTCATTTCTATATCTTCCTTGGTGAGGTATCTGTTCAGATCTTTTGCTCATTATTTAACTGAGTTGTTTGCTTTTCTATTGGATACACTTATGTACTTTGGACACCCATGCTTTGTCAAATATTTGCAAAGATTTTCTTCCAATCTGTATCTTTACATTCTCTTATTTTAATTTTAATGAAGTCCAACTTACAAATTGTTTTCCACTGATCATGCTTGGTGTTTTATCTAAAAAGTCATCATCAAACCCAAGGCCACCTCTATTTTCTCCTATGTTATCTTATAGTATTATAGTTTCACATTTTATATCAAAGTTTATCATTTATTTTCGGTTAATTTTTGCAAAAGGTGTAAGATAATGAGTCTACATGCATTTTTTGCATATGTATATTCCAGCACCATTTATTGAAAAGATCATCTTTTCTCTTTTTGATTGCTTTTGCCTCTTTATGAAAGATCAGTTGACCATGCAGGTCTATTTCTGGGTTCTCTATTCTGTTCCTTTGGCCTATTTGTCTGTTCTTTTGCCAATACTGTACTATTTTGGTTATCATAGCCTTCTAGTATACCTTGAACTTGAGTAGTGCCACTCCTCTGACTTTGTTCTCCTTTAATATTGTATTAGCTATTCTGAGTCTTTTCCTTCTTTATATAAACTTTAGAATCAATTTGTTGATATCCATGAAATACCTTGTTGGGATTTTGATTATAACTATATTACGTCTATAGATCAATTTGGGAAGAACTGACATCTGGACAATATTGAGTCTTCTCCATGCACATTCAATATTACATCTCTCCATTTATTGAGATTTTCTCTGAGTCTTTTACCAGTTTTGTAGTTTTACTCATCTTGCACCAAAATGTTTTTTAGATTGTCTTTTTTTTTTTGCTATTATTAGAGGTGTTATATTTTTAATTTCCAATTGTAATTTTTCACTGATGACATACCAAAAAAAATTGACTTTTGTACATTGACCTTGTATCATAAAAATTACTAAAATTGCTTATTAATTTCAAGAATTGTGGATTCTTTGGCATTTTCTACATAGGAAACCATCTCATTTACAAAGACAATTTTCTTTCATTTTTCCTAACCTATTTACCTTTTATTTCCTCTTTTTGTCTTATTTCACTATTTAGAGTTTCCAGTATAGTACTGAATAAGATGAGGCATCAAAGGTTCCCAGTCTTAGCAGGAAATCACCCACTGTGTCATCCTTAAGTATGAGGTTACCAATAAGATTTTGTAGATGTTCTTTATCAAGCTTTGTTTATTTTTCTCCATTCTTTTTTAATTTCTTTCTCTCAGATTGGATAATTCATTTGATCTATCTTCAAGTTCACTGATTTCTATTACTGCCAGCTCAATTTTGCTATTAAACTGCTTCAGTATATTATACTTTTCAATTCCAAAGTTTCTACAAGTTTCGTTTTTATAGTTTATATCTCTGTATTGATATTCTCTGTTTGGAGAGACATCATGCTCCTAATTTCTTCTAGTTCTTTAAATCTCATTTTTGGTTCTTTGAACATATTTATAATAACTAACTTAAAATACTTATTTAATAAATCAAACATCTGAACTTATTCAGGGATTGTTTCCATTGATTTTTTTTTTCCTGTCACCTGTGTATGGGCCATATTTCCTGTTTATTTGCATGTCTCCTAGTTTCCTGTTAAATGCTGGGCATTTTAATTACTATAATGTGGCAACTCTAGAAATCAGATTTTTTTCTCTTCCCATGGGCTTGTTATTATTATTTGTTGTTATTTACTGCTATTGCTTTTTTGTTTAGTGACTTTTCCAAACTAATTCTGAAAAAAATTCTATTTTTTGACATGTGTAGCCACTGAGGAGTCTGTTCAGTTAGCGACAGAAAGTTCCTTAAATGCCGTGATCCAGGAAGTCTCTGAACCTTGCTAAGGAGCCTTGTGTGGGTTCTGGGACACACATTTAATACTTAGCAGTCTACAATACTGCCTCAGCCTTTAATTCTCACTTTTGGTGAAACTCAAAGACAGCAGGAGATGAGAGACAGCGACTTCTTAAATTGGGTATGGGAATGGCCTTCCAGTTTCTTGGGATTACATCAGAGTATTTCAAATCCCCCAAAGGATAACTCATGCCTAACTTTTGTTCTTGAGTTTTTTGGTCTGCCTCTTTTTTGACCCAAATGTTATCCCTGCCTCAGATAGATGTGATATTAAACAATCACCATTAACTGTTTTCAACAACTATCCAGGAAAAAAGCTGTTCACAGCAAGACAGTTTTGATGCAAGTTAAAGACTATGTGGAAGTGATGCTTGTGGGGGAAAAGCTCCAAACTCATTCTGCCTCTTCTAGTGGCTTCTATTCTACTGTTTTCAGTAAGGCTGTTGGTATTTAAGATAACTGTGGAGCTGGGGAGCATAGGCAATTCTCTTGATGCTCCTCAATTAACCTCTGATTGATTTCCAGAATTCTAAAAAAGTTGATTTTGACCATTTTTGTCAGTGTCCTTATTAGTTTTATGAAGGAATGGTTTTCCAAAGATCTTTTTTCCAAAATCCTTTTGCTACTACTAACTACTTGATTCAAATAACAGTACCTCTAATGACCCCAAAAGTGTATGGGATAATAGAATATGTCCCTAGGGAGCATTGGAGGGAAACCCCAGAAGGTGAAGAAAGGTATGGAGTGAGGTATTGGCACCTATTTGTCTTAAACCATAAGAGGGAATCTTTGAGAGGCCACTTTATAAGTTTGCTCATTTCTGTTTGGCTCATTACTTTTAGTTACTAATGAAAATTTATAATTCAGAATTTTGGTCTTACCTCTGCTGAATTAAGCAGGAGAGATATTTCCCTATACCCCCTATTGACAACCCCCAGTTGACTAAGTGCTGTGAGGATATCCTATAGAAAGATCCAGAAGCAAGTAGGGGCAAATGTGTCATGAACACCAGGGAGGGTAGATAGGGCAAGCTGAGGGAGTTAATTCCTTCTTGTGATGGTTTGTCCTTCATACTGATATGAGAGAAATAATTCATAACATTCTTAGAAATAAGCATTGATATTTATTTCCTCACAATTGATATGAACTTTTTAAATACAGAATCTGGGGGGAAAAATTCTATGGGGGGAGTTCTATTTTTAATTTTTTTTAATTTACCTATTCTACTTAAAACTGAAAACTTCACATTTTTATAGTGGACAAGGAGAAGTTGTTAGGGTTTGGCAGTTGTGTATGTTCTGGTTCTTGGTGTGCTTATAACCAAAGAATACCCAGACACCCTAAAAGCAAGGCAAGTGTGAAACAAAGTTTATTGAGGAACAGAAAGATAGGCTTACAGAACAAGAGCAAGATAGAGGTTTACAGAACAAGATATATTCACCATGAATGGGTGAATGAATGGGCCCTCATATCACAGCAAAAAGGCCTTGGCTATGTATGGCCTGGGGTCCTATTTTATACTATCTGGCTTGGGTCCACATCATAGTTTAGAGGCTACCTTGGAACCATAGAGTCTTATTGCACATGAAGACCTCCAATGAACCTTTCTAAAAAGCCATTGGCCGGGTAAGGAGTGTAATGTAGATTTAAGCTAATAATATGATAATTAACCTTAAGGGGTGGGCAATCTCTGGGGATAGGATTAAGGTGGAACAGCACCAAGATAGGGGCCTGATAGTCCACCTTTTGTCCTTTTTTCCCTAGGAGAGCCATAATCCTAACTACCTAACAAGACCACTGTAAAATCTGAAAAATCTACACATAGAAAAAGAAAAGTAGCAATATGAGACAGCATGTAAAAAGTAAGAATACTGTAATGTCAGAGGTCAGAAAGAGTTATTTTTTAAATGTTGATTAATCATCTTGTATGGGGTCAGTCTCTGCTAGAAACTTAGGATGAAAAGTTGAAAGTGCCACTAACTGTGGTTAAGAAATTCAAAGTTTAGTAGGAAGAAATATGCATAAACAATTATAATACAACATGGATGGTGTGAATAGCAGGACAGCGACACAGAACGGGGCAAGGGTCTCGCTCCTGGACTTAGAGAATACCTCCAGGGACAAAGTTCCCTTCTTATTTGGAGGGCAGTTTTCTCCACAGGAGTTGCCCCAGCACGCAGGGCAAGATTTCAGTCACTGTAGAGAGTCTCTTTGTACCTCATCTCTTTAAAAGGTCCCCCTGTGGCTCCACAGCATGTCCTGTTTAAGGAGGAAATTGGCATTTCAAGCCTTCAAGTCAAGTACAATACTAATTCAGTAAAATATTTAGTAAAATATTCACCATCTTACCTATCCTGCTTCTGAAGAATCCTAGCCATATCCAGACCAGAAATGTTTGGGTGACAGCATCCTTTTGAGAGAGAGAGAGGGGAAGCATCTCACTTCTAAAAAGAGATGGACAAAGGAGCGTGGCCCTTTTATGTTCCTTCCTCTAGGCCAGCCATCAGAGTTTTCCAAAATAAAAACATTAGGACACTCGGGAACATGAATATTACAGTAATTATTTCTTTATTTTGACCCCCTCTTGACATGTGTTTTTCCTTTGGCCTTCAGAAAATATCTTGAAAATGATGTGGGCACACTGTGTTTTTTCACTATTGAGTCATAAAATTATTTCTTTCATTTCAACATCTTTCTAATGTGGGGAAACTGCAGGGACCGGCACAGTGCCAACTACATAGGCCTCTGCAAACTTTGCCTTTTACTCTTGAACCCCATTATCTTGAGACATTAAAATGTTTTTCGCACAGTCTTTATCATTTGGCGATGCTCCCACTCTCTCCCTTGTCTAGTGTGAAGATGTAGTAGGAATTGTAAATTTGCCTGGGAGGCGAGGTACATGCTCACCCCAAAAGTATTCAAAGGGTGAATGGAGGTCCAGTTTGCAGCCAAAGGGTGCAGGGGAGGGAGGCAATGTTAGTAAAGTGCTTACCATTTTCTTCTATCATTACAGAATTCGTTAAGAATATCCTCTTTCTTCCAGGTACAGAAAAAGACAGGAGAGAATATGAGGCTAGCAGCTTCTATTTTCTATTCCACTCTCCGTAGAGAGCTTATGGTTACAACCTGAGGAATAGGGGCTGTGTTGCAAGGGGCGTGACTTTCCCAGGTGAGTAACTGGGGTGAAAATAAACTGCTGGAACTTTAAAATATTTTGAGCTTTAAGGTGTTATTAAAGGAGCCACTAAACAGGCAGTTGTACCCTTTGTTTCTGTGATTATACTTTAGCCTTTTTCCTTATCTCCATTTTTTTAAATAAAATGTAAATAACCAAAATGCCCCAGGGAAGACCCCTGTCCTCTTCCTGTTGATCTTCATTATAGATTAAGTTCCCTCTTACCTTTCTCACACTAAGACTTCACTGCTGTCCCATCGTCTTAAGATGGAATGTTAAATATACTATTTTTTAAACTGGAAAGGATATGAACACAAGCCATATGGAAAAGAAAGCAAACTGTTAAGTATTTAGAATGTTGTAACTCAAATCAGCCTTGTATAGAAAATGTTATAATCCTCGTAAACTTCTTTGTTTTCTGCCTACATAAGCAAGAGATTAACTTTTAACTTCAAAGCATGAACCCTACTTCTCTGGATTCTGTTTCTCCTGAATGGCCATTCCCAGTTTTTCACTTGACTTTTTAAACCCAGATTCTGACCATTTTTTCTTATTCCAGTTTAAACACAGGAAGAACAGCAGCTGTGAAGCCAAAGTCAGTAGGAATACAAACGGACAGAGGAACCAGAAAGCAAAGGCACAGACGCTAAGCAGGAGAGAGATGGCAGGTCTTTGGCTAATGGAGGCACTGCTTATATTTCCAAGTCTGCTGTATTTATGGTTAAAACACCCCATGGTCCCCAACAATCAGCTAATGCCCATGAGGAAAGGTTGGCCTCCCTACCTTGCTGCTGATCCATTCTCCATCAACAGAGAACTTGGCGTTTCCTTCCTAAATTCTTTAACTTCAAGAAAAACAATAACAGTTCTTCTACTTCTATTATAAGAGTATATTGTTTTTTTCTCCCCAGGCTGCAGAAAAATGGCTCTAGCTAAGGTACACAAAATGCATTTATTAGGAAAATTTCAGAAAACTCACAGATTTAAAAGGGGAGCTGGAGAACTGGGCTCTAAAGATGATAGAAACCAGAAAACCTTCAAATATCTTGGTAGCATGAATTAAGCAACAGTATCTTTAGAGTCCCATCATGAGAATGAATGTGTTTCAACTGCTATAGTTTTGTTTAGTTTCTCCATTTTTGCCTCACCCCACTCAGAGTTAGGAGTCCAAGGAGACAGGGTGTGGGTGGCCTCAGTTGAATGATGATGCCATCCCTGCCTAGGGAAGGCAGGTGACATTCTCAGATCACCCCATCAAGACCATACACATGGGAAGAGGTCAACTCCCAATAGAAATTATTAATACAAAAAAAAAAGAAACAGGAGCTGGTAGTCAAAATGCCCACATTTGAGAGTAATAGAAACACTTTCTCCCTCTGTTGACTTAAGTGGAATTTAAAAGTAGGATAAATTTTCTGGAGGCATTAGGCTTATGTGAGGGTAATGGACAGTCAAGAATAGTACTGAAAACCAGGACCCCAGACTTAATGAAAGGTAAAAATTTAATTTTAGGTTAAGTTCATAGTCTGGAAACTCAAGGCAAAGGGTCAGGTCAACCAGTGAAGGCACAACTGCAGATGAAAGAGCCGAGAAAATGGATTGACACCCAAGACACTGATACTCATGTCCATGGCCAACTCCTGGGTCCCAGTGAACAGAAAGTGGCATAACCTATGAGAAGTGATAATTCAAATGGAGGAGAGAGTTTGAGGTGGAGGTAAAAGCAAATAACATTTTTTTGTGTCCTCTGTGTATATAAATAAATAAATGAGAGAGAAAGGCTAATTCTTCATTACAGCAATATTCCAATTAATAAAAATAGAAGGATGATGGAAATAGGGAAAAATATCATCCTTTGTCAAATATCAAATCATCTAATGTCAAATTATTGTTACAGGTAAGAATTATCTTGGCTGCTAAAGTTAGACAGCAAAAGTATGATGATGAATGGGATATTTGTAGAGTCTCAAATTATCTTCCCACGAGGTACTTACTAATTACAAGGAGAACACTGTAACTTTATTGTGGGGAAGCCTGGCAGATGCCACCTTGAGGTGATCAAAGTCAACATGAGCCAGTAGTAAAACACACCAAAATCATGTACCTTCCAATGTGATGCAGTGGGAATGGCAAAATATCACAACTGTGATATTCTTGCTGAGAATGAGTAACTTCTAGTCAAATTCTACAAATCAGCTGGGCCTCCCAGGACCAAAGGTGCTTCTCCAGGGAGGCCTTGGTAGTAAAAAAAAAAAAAAAGAAAAAGAAAAAGAAAGAAAGAAAAGAAAAAAAAATTTTTAAATACTTTTTAAAACTTCTACAAAATAACTCACTAGTAGTCTTCAAAGTACCAAATTCATGAAACATAAATAAAAGCAGTCACAGACATCACCAGACTGGATTCTGAGGGGACATACTCCACCTAAATGCAATGTGAGATACTAGGCCTGGACCCAGGCCATAAAAAAGACACTAGCAGGACAATTGGCCAAATTTACAGAAGGTCCGTAGATTAGCTAACCAGTAATGCATCAGTATTAACTTCCCGGTTGGGATAACTGTACACCAATGTTAACGTCAAAGGGGAGGAGTGTTACAAGTATTATTTTAATAATTTTTTGTAAGTCTAAAGTAATTATGAAATAAAAAGTTTTTAAAATGTTTAGATTAGAATGAAAGGAAGAGAAGGAGGAAAGAAAAGAGAGAGAAGAAGGGAGAGAGAAAGCAAAGTATTTCCAGTCTTATTTTCTTCCCATGTCATATTTACTTCTGTAACCCTTTTCTTTTCCTCCAGATAAACCAAGCACGAATATGTCATGGCCTTGGGTTATAAGCACAGGGGTTGCATTTTGCATTGTTTTCCTTGCTTGCCTCTTCTCTCCACAGTCTCTAACCCCAGCCCCTCAGTGGCATACCCCTGACAGTGTGTTGTGAGTTACTGAGACTTCATTTCTTCTGTAACCATCACTACTCAACAGTGGTAGTAGCTTTTGACTTTTTAAGTGCAGGAGTGCTATCAGGTGGAGTGATCCCTTCCAGTCTTTGGATGAGCTCTTGATATTCCTTCTATGGTCACCAGCTTTTTTCTAAGGCTATTGCTGCTGCTGCCACTGTTACATCAGGGTCTATTCCCAAAGTGAAGTGCAATGGCCACCACATGTGCCTCTGTCTCCACTGCTGTTGCTCTGACTGATGTAGCCAGCACCATTGCTATCCAGCTCTGGGTGCTTTCACTGAACCCGCAGAGCTCCACACACAGCTAACCCTGCTAAGAACCCTTCCTGTATGCCTAAGGTCTTAATTGAAACAGCAATTAACCAAAAAAATGTTATTTCCAAATTGACACATCATACTATTCGTTAACTTTTTGTTTAGCCTATGACTAGGAACTCATTTAATTTTCTAACTTAGAAGATCATTTTTTTTTTTGTGGTTTTTGGTGGCTGGGTTTGAACCTGCCACCTCTGGCATATGGAGCCAGCACCCTACTCCTTTGAGCCACAGGTGCCACCCAGATTATTTTTTATTCTCCTTTCATCTTATGATTATGAGTGATAAGTGATTTTCACCATATTATTCTTTTATGTGACCTTACTCCTATAATCTGAATTAATCCCTAGTTCTATCCTTCCCACATATACAGAATCAATGTATATACACACAGGATATGCAAAATAGACTTCTACATATGAAGTCACATTTGTTTTAATTGCATCCCATTATACCTAATGTACATGTGTTCTTGTGGAATAAAATTTAGCCTTCAAATGATATACACCATGAAAGTTTTTGATCAACCTTATGTCCAAACACAATAACTTACTTTGGTTTCCAATACCTTTCCAACAAGAAAACATAGAGCAGGCTGGGTATCATGGCTCATGCCTATAATCCTTGCACTCTGGGAGGCCAAAGTGGGTAGATTGCCTAAGCTCGGGAGTTCAAGACCAGTCTGAGCCAGAGAAAGACCCAGTCTCTACAAAAAGAGCCAGGTGCTGTGGCAGGTGTCTGTAGTCCTACCTACTTGGGAGGCTGAGACAAGAGGATTGCTTGAGCCCAAGAGTTTGAGGTTGCTGCGAGCTGTGATGCCACAACACTACTAATGGTCACAAAGTGAGACTCTGTCTCAAAAACAAACAAACAAAACAGCCATAATCAGTAAGCTAAGTAGTTTTCTGTATCTCAAGAACTTCTCATCTGTTATCCCATCACAATTTGAATGTGTATGTAATCCTTTATGAAATCTTTCCCAAAAACTACCTTCAGAGCCACTATCCAAATATTATTGGTTAATGTTCCAAAGGCAAGGGGAATGATTTCTTAATGCCTAAACACAGTGAAAGCCTTCAGGTAATATGTACGATAATTTTGAACAGAATTATTTTGAATTCTGTTTTAAATTTATTTTAAAGAAACTTTGATAGATTCATTGTTTCTCGGGGATAGAAAAACACACTCCAGAGGGGGTGTGGAGGATAGAGACAATTGTAGAAATTTGATGAGAATCCAGGACTTGAAAACTAATTCCCATCACTCATTGGCCTTTTGGCTAAGATCAAGTGTCAAAACTAATCCCAAGGTAATAAAATACCTTCCTTAATGCAAACACAGTAATGTTTTTGTGTTATGATCTTTCCCTAAGTACAAAGCCACCCTCAGATTACCTATAAATTTTCAGTCCCCAACCTGTAAGTCACAGACCACTCCTAGTCCATGGCCTGTTAGGAACCAGGCCACACAGCAGGAGGTGAGAAGTGGGTGAGTGAGCAAAGTTTCATCTGTATTTACAGCCGCTCCCCATTGCTGGCCTCACTGCCTGAGCTCTGTCTCCTGTCATATCAGCTGCAGCATCAGATTCTCCGAGGAGCATGATCCCTACTGTAAACTACACATCTGAGGGATCGAGGCTGCTGACTCCTTACAAGAATCTAATGCCTGATGTTCTGAGGTGGAACTGACACAGTGGTGCTAACACTGGGGCTGTCTAATTGTAAGAAAGCAAGCTCAGGGCTCCTGCTGATTCCTCAGTGTGGTGAGTTATACAATCACTACTACACACTACAATGTAGTAATACTAGAAATAAAGTGCACAAGAAATGTACTAAGCTTAAATCATCTCAAAACCATCCCCTCACCCTGGTCCATGGGAAAATTGTCTTCCATGAAACTGGTCCCTGGTGCCAAAAATGTTGGAGACCGCTGTTATAAAGGATGCACAAGCAAGTGGGATTAGAAACAGCTGCAGAGCCAGGCTTCCAAGAGACTAGAATAACCCAGATTCCTTCCACAATAACAGAGTTGGGCATTGTGGAGAAAAGAAATGCCATTCCATTCATCACATGGCTGTCAGTTTACCCCAGCAGCAGGCTTCCTTATGCATGACTCAGCATGGCTAGTCAGCTCCTCTCTCCTGCCACTTCCTGGACTCTGGCTGCTTCTGATGAAATATTCTCTACTCTGCAATCTGCCACATGGTTCTTGTTTGTTCATAATGAGAGGATACCTGGGAAAAGTAAGGTCTAAGAGAACAGAGGTCTTCTCAAGAAGACTCCAAGGATATACCTACAAGGTCCTCCCTGTGGTGACTCAGCTCTTAGGAATTTGTAGAAACTCAACTTCCTGGGACCTGGAAACTAAGGCTTGCTTCCACTTATGTAAAAGCCCTGGGTTCTGTAGAAGCTGGAGGCAGCTTCTCCAACTCTATTCAAACTAACCAATGAGAAAGGAACCTGAGGGCTAGAACTTTTTGACTAGGGATAAAAAGGAGAAACTGAGGCAGTCAGGGAGCACAGCCATTTCGAACTCTTCTGTGCCATCACTCTGCCAGCTGAAATAAAGCCCTTTCTTTTTAAACACGGTGTTTGGGTGTTCGTTCTCTCCATTGGGCCTTGTCTTCCTGCAAAAATAACACCTGCTACCTCACAATTTCTACTGGATTATCACTTCTCCCTACTACCTTCTCTCTGTGGAAAGCTCTATTTGTGCATCACTCATGTGTTTGTGTACCTTTTCTTGGGTATTTCTATTTAACGCTCCCTAAAAGAGAAGATCTTATCAGACTTGCTACTTAATTTGGGGGCCAGATCTCAGGATAGACTCCCTCATGAAGACCACTGTCTTTTAGATAAATAGTTGAGCTTTAGTTGACGTTCATTCTAGACCTAGTTCAAGAATGCCAGTATTTCTGGTTCAAATGCAACAAACCTTAGACTTTCCTAAGAAGAAGGCAATGGGCATGCAAGTTCTCTATGGAAGCTCAAAAAAGGCCTATAAGCTCATCAGAGGGTTTATTCAGATGACTTTTATTAGATTTTTCACCTCCTTAAATCTATAAAACCTTCACACATAAAAGTAGGTTCTATTCTTGGGTTTATCAGTGGGATAGGAGACTACCACATAGGATCTGAATCACCATCCGTGATCGTAAACAAAGCAAATGTAACTGGTGTACAGAGAGAGGTATAGTGTTCCCTGCTGCTCTCAACAGCATTGTGTGCTAACCAGCTCAGCTACCCAGTGCACTGGTTGTAACACATAAACATACCCTCACACCCAAACACAGCCATCACTAGCAAAGTGCATCTGTGATGAATGAGATTCCATCAGCCTTCTGGCCTTTGAGGCTCCAGATAACATTTCTGCTACCGATAGTATCAATTTATAATTTAATTTCTGGTCATAGCTCTTAAGAGATAAGGCTGTTTGCAGAGGTAAAATCTAATCCAGTTGAGGGTATAGGACAGAGTTCCATAAATTCCGATGACCACAAGATAGGCTGATCTCCTTAAAACTCTGCTAGCATACAGTTTATGAACCTGAATTCCAGAAGTTAGTAATCATGGAAACAGTGTTGCCCAAATTTAATATTTGCTGTTACATTTACCCAGATGCTTGAACTGACTGATCAGCCTGAATATGTTCTTTGAGAAAAGAAAAGAAAAGGAAAAGAAATCCATTTGCAAGCATTGCAAAAGTACAAGCAAAACACGGATGGCACTCCCTGAGGGTATTCAGTAAAAACTGATCCCATATCTGTATTAGTTGATTGCTTGCTATTTATTTAAGAAAGCAACACGTGTGTTGTGAAGGTTGCAAACAATACAGAATGCTCAGCAGAGGTCACCGTTCATAGTCCCATATATGGCTTCTTTTCTGAGGGTCTGGTTTCTGTACCTTTATTTAAGAAGATGTGCAGCTGTGAGCACTACCACCTTCAGCTCTCCTTGACTGCAGCCGCCTCTGCTGCTCCCTGATTGATGTAAGCGTAGACGAAGTTATCAGGCAGCTCCTGACCCATCCAAGGAGGATAATTTTATTGCGTGTCTGTTTAGCCTCTGTCTTGTGCTCCCTTGAAGGCATCAATTCTCTCAGGTGAGGAACACAAATAAAATTTAAGAAATTCTCCCGCAGGCTAAGAGGTTAGGAATCATGCCAAGATTGCTCTGAATGAAATCACTCCCTGCATAATCTCCCCTGCTCTGGCCATCTCGCACAACTGTGTGCTGCTCTTTGATTAGAGGAGAATTAAAGGCAATGTAGGGTCACCCAGGGGTTTGATTGCCAGTTGATTTCATCTCTGGCCCAGTTTCTGTCTGATTGGCTAATCCTAAAATGATCTCTTACTCTTCTCTTTCTTTTGCCGTTTTTACACGTGTGTGTGCAAGAACTGTGTAGGCAACCACAAACAATAGGCATTCCCTTGCACCACACCCTCCTCCTCTCCTAACAAAGAACTTTTGAGAAACTGCCTTTCTCCCCCTAATGCAGTGCAAAATCATTAAGTAAAAATTATAGGGTAGTTTAGCCAATTTCTCCACTATACTGTGAATTCTTCAATGCTGTTATCCTAGGTGGCTGCCTGCACGCTTCTCCCTATTCCAAGCTTCTTCCTCCAAAGTATAAATAGTAAGGAATCAGTTCATCAAAATGGTCATAGCTGTGGAATTTAGCCCTTGGCATTCAGCCTCCCTTCTCAGGCCAAGTTTCTACTATATTAATCCTAATACATTGTATTATGAAATAATGCAAATGTACATTCCTTCTAAAATAGATTTTCTTCTTGTCTGAAAAACTGGGCAAGGATAAAAAAGAAAAATTACTCACCCTTTTAATGTAAATCACGACTGTGAAAAATAGTCATGATTAATTTTTTAGAAAGAAGAGTGGGAAATAAGAAGAAAAATTTGCTAATGCCAATTTTTGACTTTTTAAAATGCAGATTGATTTTTGCCAGATTGCCAAACGTTTTATGGAATATCCTTGTACTGACATCCATGAAAACTGGCATCTAGTCCTGGTTTTACTCCTACCTCATTGTGAGAGCTTGAACGATTTATTCCCTCTCTTTTTCTTTTTTGTTTGTTTAGTTTTTTTAAGTTTGTTTTTTTGAAACAGAGTCTTATTCTATGTCCCCACTATAGCACTGTGGTGCAATCATAGTACCATAGCCTCAAACTCCTGGGCTCAAGTGATCCTCCAGCCTCAGCTACCCAAGTAACTGAGACTCCAGTTGCACGGTACTACATCTGGATGACTTTTTTTTTTTTTCGTTTTTGTAGAGACAGGGTCTCGCTATATTGTCTAGGCTCTTCTCAAACTCCTAGCCTCAATGGATCCTCCCACCCAGGCTTCCCAAAGTGCTGAGATTATAGGTGTGAACCACATGTCCAGCCACTACCTCTTTTTCTATTCCATTAAGTGAGAAGATTGGATAAAGAAATCACTAAAATCCTTCCCTCCCTTGTGTCACCTAGACATCAGGAAAGAATATTAACCCTCTCCTCACATATTTCCACATGAAAGAACTTTCAGAAGAGATCATCCCAGGCCTTTTCCTCACATCTTTCTGCTTAATAAGTTAAGAAACCCATTCCTGTTTGGACAACACTTGACCCCAGGAAGCATACTTTCTCTCTTCCTATAAAGCTTTTTTTGAGGGCAGATCCCTACTGGGAAAGCTTAGGGTTTTCTTGTTCAGACTATGATTGGGTAAATATATTTAATTCTGGAGTCAAGTGTGAGAATATGTTAAGTTTACATTCTTCAGAGATCTTTATAAGTAAAATGTGGGTAATTTAATATTCATTTGCCGAACTCCTGTGATTATCTCTCTATTGGTTCTAAACTTGAAGAGGAAGGACAAAACTAGTATATATTAAGCCTCCTAAAAAAACCTAATTAGAGGGGCAAGGGCTTTATGGAAACAACTAAAATTGAGGAGGGAAAGGAGAAAGTTGAAATATATCTGTTGAACAGGTGAATAAACTTATAAACAAATAAGTGAATGCCAATTATTTTATAACAGAATAATTTTATACAGCACTGATTTAAATTAAGCAATCTAAGGCAAACAAAGTAGGAGGCACTGTACTACCTTATTTTAAATTATATTACAAAGTTATAGTAATCAAACAGTGTGGTAGTGGCATAAAAACAGACATATACGAGTGAAACAGAACAGAGAGCCCAGAAATAAATCTAAACAAAATCGTCAACTAATTTTGAAAAAGGACACCAAGGGGATATAGTAGGGGAAAGGATAGTCTCTTCAATAAAAGGTGCTAGGCACTAGATTTCCACATGCAAGATAATGAGATCCCACCCTTATCTTATATCACATACAAAACTCAACTCAAGTGGATAGAAGACCTAAAATATCAGAACAGAAATTATAAAACTTCTAGAGGCGAACATAAGGAGAAGTTCTCTTGACATTGACCCTGGCAATGATCTTTTGGATATTACAACAAAAGCTCCAGTCACAAAAGCAAAAAGAAAGAAATGGGACTACACCAAACTAAAAAGTTTTTACACAACAAACAATCAACAAATTGAAATGTCAGCCCACGAACTGAGAAAAATATTTAGAAAGCACATATCTGATAACAGGTTAATATCCAAAATTTATGAAGAACTCATACAACTCAATAGTGTAAAAACAAATAAGCTGATTTTAAAAAATGGCAAAAGACATGAATGGTATTTCTCAAAAAAGACATAAAAATGGTCAACAGGTATATGAAACAACACTCAATATCATTAGTCACAGAGAAATTCATACCAAAACCACTATAAGATACCACCTCACACCTATTAGGATGGCTACTATCAAAAAAAAAAAAAAAATCAAAAGATAAAAAATGTTAGCAAGAGGGCCAGGTGCGGTGGCTCACACCTATAATCCTAGCACTCTGGGAGGCCAAGGTGGGCGGATTGTCTGAGCTCACAGGTTTGAGACCAGCCTGAGCCAGAGTAAGACCTCATCTCTAAAAATAGCTGGGTGTTGTGGTATACACCCATAGTCCCAGCTACTTTGGAGGCTGAGGCAAAAGAATCACTTGAGCCCAAAAGTTTGAAGGTGCCATGAGCTATGATGCCACAGCATTCTACCATGTGTGACATAGTGAGACTCTGTCTCCAAAAGAAAAGGTTGGCAATATTGTGAAGAAAAGGGAATATTTGTACACTTTTAGTTTGAATGTAGATTGGTGCCACCATTATAAAAAACAGCATGGGGAGTTCTAAAAATAGAACTACTATTTAAGCCAGCTATTCCTCTTCTGATTTTATACCCAAAGAAAATGAAATTGTCATCTCATAAAGGTATCTTTACACCCATGTGCACTGCAGTATTATTCACAATAGCCAAGATATGGAAACAAATGGCCATAATTGGACTGATGGATAAAGAAACTGTAATATATGTGTATATATATATATATATATATATGATTACTATTCATCCCTAGAAAGAATGGGATCCTGTCATTTGCCACAACATGGTTGGGCCTGGAAGACATTACAATAAGTTGAGATAAGTCTGACACATAAAGGCAAAGAGTGTATGATCTCATTTGTATGTGAAATCCAAAAATAAGAAGAATAACTTTCAAATATATGGAGATAGAAAACAAAACAATGATGACCAGCAGCAGGGTGAGGGGAGAAAATGCAAAGATACAGGTCAAAGGACACAAAGCAGCAGATACGTAACATGAACAAGTCTAGAATTAATATACAACATGAAGACTTAGAGCTAATAAAACTTTACTGTAGATGAGATTCCTGCTAAATGAAAATATTTTAGCTGCTTTTGCTACAAAAACAAAAATTTGTTAAAAATGGATAACTGTGAGGTGATATGTTTATTTGCTTCACCACAATAACCTTTTTATTATTCATAAGTATCCCATAACATCTTGTTGTATACTTTATACACAATATAATTTATTTTAAATTTGTGTAAATATATGAATGAAGCAATCTAACATTTATGGGATCACTTTGTATAGGTGTATTAATGTTTTTTGTCTGAGTAAATTCCATACACAAATTACCTTTTCAGATTACAGTGTAGTACTATATGAGAATACATCAAGGCTTATTTGGAGTTTCTCGTATACACAGTAAATCCTAGATCATAAACTCCTATAGCTATTCCTTTGGTTTGCTTGTGTCTAAGATCTGGCTTATCATTTGCTTTTATTTGCTAAAAGAAACAGACAGATGACTTGGAGCAATATCTCCAGCCCTCTCTTGATTGAGTGCTTACTAGATGCCCAGCTGAAAGTTGTAAACTGTGGTGCCCAGAGACCAGACATAAGTAGCGATGTTGGGTTCAGATTTATTGAAAGGGGAGGGTGACCCACCTGGGTAGTACAAAGGTGGCATCTGCAGCCCAGGGAGGGTTAGAGGCCCCTTTTATATGGGGCTATCGGGGGTTGGGCAAATTCCACAGCTTGCCCCCAAAGTTAAGGTCCTTTGGCATGAATTTCTTGGGGTGGGGCAGCCCTAAATAGATCCTTTGTCTTAGGAGAACTGGAGAAGAAGGAGGAAGGGTTTATGTGTGGCTATGTTAGCCCCCTCTCCATTGATCATTCTAAACTCTAACCACTAATTGAAAAGGAATCATGATGCAACACTTAGAAAAGGAAGGGAAACTAGCATTCAGTTGTGTTTGTTTATGAACATCAATCATTCATTTAATGATTAAAATCACAAATACTCCCTTAATATTTTAATATTAGCTTGATTTTCAAATCAAATTCATAAAAATGGAAATTCTTCTATAAATTAGATGGGAGTATAAACAGACACAATCTTTTCTTGGAAGAACTTGGCAAGATTTATCAAGTTTCAAAAATAACGATTAATTTTTGCCTAAAAACACCACTTTTAGAATTTATCCTAAAGAAATAGTCATGTATATGCATAAAAAATTATGGCCAGAAATTTTTTAAACTGGGTATTACTTAGTAGCGAAATTAGAAGCATTTTCTATTTTTTTTTGTTTTTTGAGACAGAGTCTCACTTAATCACCCTTGGTAGAGTGCTGTGGCATCACAGCTCACAGCAACCTCCAACTCTTGGGCTTAGGTGATCCTTTTGAGACAGAGTCTCACTTTATCACCCTTGGTAGAGTGCTGTGGCATCACAGCTCACAGCAACCTCCAACTCTTGGGCTTAGGTGATCCTCTTGCCTCAGCCTCCCAAGTAGCTGTGACAACAGGTGCCCACCACAAAATCCAGCTATTTTTTGTTTCAGTTTGGCTGGGGCTGGGTCCACCTCTCCACCCTTGGTATATGGGGCCAGTGCCCTACCCACTGAGCCACAGGCACTGCCCTAGAAGTATTTTCAATACCCAAAAATAGGGAATTTTTTTAAATTAGTAGATCTGTATTTTGGAATACTATACCTTATAAAAGTATGGAGTAAAAACTTCAATATACACTTAAAGGCTCAATTTTTTAATAAATAGACATTTATGTAAACACATACACCAAGATATCAACGTCACCCCCAACCCAAGGGTGTTGTTAGCTTTTGCCTGTTGGGAAACAACCTTCAAAGGATGTCTTGTATTTCTGCCTACTTTGCAATCAGAGGCACTGACTACTCTTTCTTCCAGATTATCTTCCAAGAATGTTTGTATTATGGGCAGCCTTGGAAAACAGTGTTTCCCTCTAGAGTACAGGGGAGGTTGGTTTACTGTTCAGTATAATGCAGATAATGTCTCCATGTTCTTCTCCTATAACGCAACCCAACATGTGTATAGGTGCCACTGAGCCCTGTTTGTGTCACCCTGTGGAAACTGGGACTCAGGAACTGCTTCAAAATATGCAGGTACTCTACTCCATAATAAACCATTATTTATCTCTGATATAAGAGTCTCATGTCCGCCGGTGGCTGCGGACGACTCCCCCACTCCGGGAGGGCCTAGAACTGCTTGCTAGAACCCCGCACCCCACGGGCAGCAGAGAAGAACCCCTTCCCAGGGCTCTGGGCAGGT
>NW_003852431.1:11662861-11671601 GCF_000181295.1 Otolemur garnettii
AAAAAAAAAAAAAAAGAGTCTCATGTCTTCTACCAGTATTTATAAAACTGCAGCAGGTTAACTTTTCATCTTGGAGTTCTTGACAATGTGTATTTTTTTAATTTGTGATTTTTTAATACATTTATAATTTACTATAATAAATATGAATAACCTTTATAACTGGGTGTTTAACACTATTTTTTAAAAGAATCTGAAAGCTAGATGCAACGTCACTGTAATATGCCAGCAAAATTATCAAAGAATGCTGGTTTCTCATGGTAGGATGGCTGGCAGTGAGGCAGCCAAAGCTATTTTGCCTGTTGGCAAATTTGGTTCTTCCTCTGACTATTTTCATACGCCAAAAGGTTTGTAGGATTCTGCTTTCAACAAGAGCCTGTTGAAGTCTGACATAATCCACTGACTATTATTCTTTATGAGGTTCATTGGGCAAAGAACTACCCCAACCAAATAACTACATCTCTTAGAAAAATGTCAGCTGCATTGTCTGACGGGGAACAGGTGTTTAGTCCTAGGCTGCAGAGTCAGGAGGCTGCTGCCTTTAAATATAACTGTCAAGCGATCAGCGTCCGCTGGTAAATGGCACTGGAAATAGACCTTCCTTTATACAACAGATGAGCCTTCATGGTTGCTGGAGGTTATAAATGTTTGTGACTATGGCTGTGTGTACATATGTTCTCTCATCAGCATCCATTGGAACCCAGGAGTAAAGTGTTTTGAAAATATCCTTCTCTGGTGGCAGTTTCCATTTCCATGATTTGAAGTAAGATAAAAAGAACGGAGTGCAATCGTCTGGAGATTTCTTTGGCATGTAGCTCCCCTGTACCTCAGTGCTCTGGGGTGGCAGCTGAGGACAAGAAGACAAAGGCAAGGAGGAAAGGAAGAGCCCTTCTCCCCTCCTCTGAGCCAGTGTGTTATATTCTGGGGAGCAGAAAGGGGAGAGTTGATGTGTGATTGATCAGTCCATGCCTGAATATACACTTAAAATAATCAAAACGGGGCTTTTTTCCTTCATAAAAGAATTTTAAATGTAAATCCAACCTATAAGAAGCTCGTGTAGGTAGAAATGGACACCGAACAATTTAAAAAGTTCATCTATTACAGTTGATCACAGATAAACCTAATCCCGTTTTATAGCACATCATCGCCCCCCACTTCTACTTTTATGCTTACAGTAGATTTCTTAACCGGCCTTGATTCTTAGTTCTCTTTCTCATGGCTCCTGGATGTCCACAGGTTTGGGTTTTTGTTTTGTTTTTTGTTTTTTGGGGCGGGGGGGTTGCAGTTTTTGGCTGGATTTGAAACTGCCACCTCCAGCATATTGGGCCAGTGCCCTACTCCTTTGAGCTACAGGTGCCGCCCTGTCCACAGGTTTTTTTAAGCACACAATGCCGGAAGCTATTAGTTCTTTCCACTAACATTCAGTCATACTGTCCCCCTTAGTAACAGACCTCTAGTTTTACTCAAGGTAGCAACGTGCCCAGTTAAAAGACTCAATTTCCCAGTTTTCTTTGCAGTTTGATGTGGCCCTGTGATTAATTTCTCATCAATAAGAAGAGCTCTGTGGATTTTCTAGGACGTTTCTTTAAAAGGGAAGTTCTCCATCCCCCACTCCAGTGCGGCAGGGTGGGCTAGCTGTCTCTTTCTCTCTCCCCTTTCTTTTACTCCAGTCAAGCAGATGAAACTCCTGCAGTGAGCAGTACAATTATCTGGCAAATGAAAAACACCCAACAAGACCAGAAAGGGAAGGATCCTGGGTCTCTAATAATTTTATACTTTCTCCAGATTATCTTCTCTGAACTTCGTTGTGGCTGTTTCCACAGAAGAATACACCCTGAGTATGTAAGGTGCAAGTCTTCCGCCCAGATACTGACAGGTTGCCCTCCACCTACCTAGCTTCCGCAAACTCCCTTTGGAAATTTCTAAAATGGATTGGCAATGTTCGCGTTTGAAAAGCAATGAAGAAATGGTATGAGCAATAAAAGAGAAAAAGCTAGGCATTGAATTAGCAAAGAAGACTGGGATGTTTTCCAACAACAAAATTAAAGGGGACTCTTCAGAGCTATACTATTTGAAACAAATGGAGAAATGAATATAAAAATGCTCTCTTCGGTGCTTCAGTTCATTCTGACCCATAACAAAGAAGCATTAAAAAAAACAAAAACAACAAAACTTAAAAAATAAATTTAAAAAAGAAAAAAAAATTTTTAAACAAAAGAAGCAATAGAGTAACATGATCTGAAATCAGACAACTTGGATTTAAATCCTAGCCCTACCCCTCGTCCACTGTGTCCTACCGGACAACTTCCTCCCCCTCTGTTTCTCTTGCTCACTTGAAAACAGAACCTTTCACAGGTTGTTGTGAAAATTGCATTCTTTAGTACACATACATGCCCCAGGGACTGGCATGTATTATCATCTAAAACTCACTGTTCATATATCTTTAATAGTGTACATTTTTTTATGCAATTCTGTAGCGTGATGATCTTTCTTGTGTATCTAGCAATGCAAAAGGACACTGCACTTCAGCAGGAAAAGAAAAATGACATGCTTATGTATCTGCAGAATCAAAGGCCGAAAATTAGAGATAATCAGACGACCAAGAGCACGGAAAACATTCTCTTCACTCTCTCTCTAAATTTCTCCCTCATCCCTCGCCAAGGGTGCCACAAAGTATGATAAAGGTATTCAAGTATTATAAGATGTAGGAGCCCTTAAATTGTATTTTTTTCCTCTCTACAGACCCAGAATAATAGAATCTGAGGTTCCATGGTAAATGCATTCCCACTTATCTTCTGCTATATTGCTTTGGTATGTGACAGACTCGGGTTTAAATCTGTAACCTAAATTCTTGAAGATATTTTCATATTATGCAATTTGTTTCAAAGTTTTCATTTTCTTTTAGCGAAAGTCTTACTCATTTCCAGTTGCCTATGGTTATATATCACTCATACCCTCAAACGATGATTCATGTATTTCATTATATTTTTGAATAGCTGCTTGTCCACAGGAAATAATATTTCTCCAGTATCTTTCAGTGCTCGTGTGTCCTTGTTCTTGACCTTGTTCCTATATATCATACACAATGGGAACATATGATAGCTTTTGAGTGTTCTTATTTATCTTCCCTTAGCCTCACTCATCTCGTCCCCTTCTGCCTTTATAATGTCACAGTTCTAATTGTCCTCCATTAATTTTTATCCTTTTTTATTTGGTGTTTCTTATTTATCTACATTAAGGTTTTATGTCCTCAGAATTTATTACTGGAATTCACCCACAGAAAAGAATTAACTCATCATCACCAAATGATGCTCTCTTTTATTAGTTCATAATTGAGTATTACACAGTAATTCCCCTCTGGTTCTCATTCTTACATAATAGCACTCATTATTTACTTTTTCTTATTTCTTAATAAGTTAGAAAAATATTTTATGTGCTATCTCTAGGAACAGTGAAACATTTGGCGAAGAAATCAAAATCATGTTTTAGTAAAATGACACACTGTAAAAATGCTTTCTACGTCCTCTAACTAATCTGCCTATCTGCAATCCATTCGTAGTTACCTACCCCCTATCAATAGTCCTGCCTTCCTGTCACTGTTGATCTTTAGTCATGACCACTGTTTCTATTGCTGACATATCCGAAGATCCCAACCCCAGTCTCTGAGTTTCAACAGATAATACTTTTGTGATGAAAAATGTTTTATCAGCCTTCAAAACCAGGATAGTCAGAATCCAATTCCTTATTGATTATTTTTCATAATAAAAAAAAAACAGAATCACATTCAGAAGGTAAAGAATTAGTTGAAGGAGAAATTTCAGATGAGTTCAAATAGCAGCCCTCTTCCAATATTCTCAGTGTAGGTAGACTAAAGATTTGAGCTGCTAGACCCCAAAGAAGACTAAAACTTTTGGTTTTGCTAAACAATGTAACCAAAGGACCTCTCAGACTCCTAAGAACGAAAGTGGGTGCCTTGCCTTGGTACTGACTCAAGAAATTGCCTCACCTGGGAAGACAAGGGTGAGCCCCACCTTGGTGCTGCCCAAACCTAATCCTTCCCCCGAGTAACTGCCATACCTGAGAGAAGGAAAAACCCTGTTTATCTGTAGAAAGAATCCAGGAAATCCTCCAGCTCACAAGCCAAGCAGCCCAGGCACAGTAGCATTTGGAAAGTGGCCAGAGTAACCTAAAGCTAATTATCATGTTGTTAACTGTCCATCAAAGAAGTTTCATGGTGACATCTGAACCACAAAGAGGATCCAATCCAGACAGTATAAAACAGGACCCCTGGACCACTATCAGAGCCCTTTTACCCCCACAGGGGATCCACCTGTTGTCTCTATCTTGCTCCTTAAATCTTTCTTTTCCTCAGTAAACTCTGTTTCATGCTTGCTTTGCTTTTGGTTGGTCTGGCAATCCTTCCAACAAGAGCACCCCAAGAATTGAGAACGCAGAAAACTGCTAACCCAACAGTTTCACTCAAGTCCGTCAATAAATACCTCTAATAGAATTGCTTATTAATAAAAGATTTGAATGTTCCAGGTTTTACTAAATTCTATTTTTCTTGGTTTTCTAACACCCTACTTCTGCTACCCTAGTTCTTTTCATAATTCATATAATTGCCCCTGTTTCTAACCTGTTCTTTCTCCATTGCTGCAACCACAGAACACATAACAGTGTTCCAATAAGTACTTGTCTAAGGAGAGAAATTAATAAATAAAGCTGAAACTCATGAAAAGGCTAGCAAATTTTCTGGTAAATGAGTATAAGAAGGGGAGAGGTTCTGATCATGGACAATTGCCTGCACATTTAGAGTCTCTTTAAAAATGCTGCATGATTTCTTTTAAAGTCAAAAAGAGGCATTGGCATTTGTCTTTGATAACTTTTAAGATATTCTGCTATCCCCTGTGTTGAGCTCTTCCTATGTCACCTTGTGCATTAACATGTTAACAAAAGAAATCATTTGAAATAGGAAGATTGGTTTATTGGAGCAGAAGTATGTCAATATCACTGCACAAGGAAAAAGACTGTCTTCCATACAGAACTGCACCAAAAGGCTCAATTTACATCTTTTAAAACCTCTATCATTTGGAGCATTTATTAGAATAATAGTAATGCTGCCAGGACTGTTGAGGGCTTTTAGAAGTTGAGGAACATTTTCACTGTACATTGTTGTATTTAATCTTCCCAACAACCAGGGGGCAGAAACCAGGGAGAAAGGTTAACTAAGAGGGATATCAAAGCAAGCACAATGATATCTCTATTAGAAAATATACTTAATTAGGAATAAGTAAAATCTGAGCTCTGGTTCCAATTCTGCTACTACCTTGAAGAGTTAACTTAGCAACCTGGATACACTGAGATTTAATTTTTCATATGCAAAATGAAGAGCTTGGACAGTAGACCCTAGTTCTAAAATTTTGTGCATAAATATCAAACAAAATGCATTCCAACCATGCATGTCAAAATCAGAGTTCTTATTACTAAAAATAGAAACAATGTAGGAGGCTTAAGCATCTTTCCAGAAGATGAACTATCTTCTTTTTACCCTTCTGAACAGCACCTCCCTTTGCCCGGCCCCCATGCCTAGGAAAGGCGTATTGAGTTATCTGGCCATATTTTTCCCTAGGAAACAGTCTCCTGCTATCTTTCTTTCTCCTCTCTTCTGTTGTTAATAGTCAGTGTGACTTTCAGATAAGACATAGGAAAGGCAACCCCATGGAAACAACTGCAAAATGTAAAGTTGGAAGATGTAAACAAGTACACTAGTGTTGGAAGCTAGGAGGAATGCCATTTGTATATCAAAAACCTGGTTATGTAGAGATGGACATAAAGGAAATATTGTCGGCTGTCTACTATGCCTGGACAGTTAGTAGAGGAGACAGTATAAAAGATCTCCAGTACATCTAAATCAGTAGGGTGCCGACAGGTCTCGAGCAGGCACAGACAATGTCAATGTGGTAAAACTGGTCTCTGAGATGATGGCCACGCCACCAGTAGGGAAGGTTTCTTCTAGAGAGAAGTGTTCCTAGACCCAGTAGCACTTATCATATTTAAAACTCAGAGGAGGAAACTTTTTACTGCTCTCTTTTATAGATAACTTTATTATTTTCAGTAATAATCATGAAATGAAACAAATTATAATAAAGTCCAGAAAAGAACTGCAAATATTGAAAATTCCTTTTTATTAAATGCTGTCAAATAATTGTGCCAGTAAAAATAATAAAATAAAACTCACTAATTAAAAACAAATAAATATTGCAATGCCAAGAGGGAAAATAAGTTAAGAAAAGATACTCATAAATGGAAATAAAATCTGAATGCACATGGTAGTCGGTTATAGTAATAATTGAAAACACTAAAGTTTTCATTTTTCAGACTGCTACAAATTAGTAAATAAATCTTCAAAAATGTTTTTCTTCCCATGTTTATGTTCATATGTATATTTATCAACCTATAAGTTCATAGTTGTCCAAAAGCTATTTATTTATGTTAATTTTAAGTTCGAAAGCTTTTTCAAATGAAGCAACAGATACACAAACAGGAGAAAGAATCTTAAAAGTACAGACAAGTATCACCAATAGTTGTAGAAATCTCACTTTTACAATAAATTTCAGAACTTGTCATGCCACTCATGTCTTTGTTTCTTCAGGATCAATTCTAGTAAATCAAATCTCTGTGCAGTCAAAAAATTTCCACCAAAATAGCTTCACCCGAAAATTCATCACGTTCTGTTTCTTTCAATTTACAATCACTGTGCTGTCTTTTTCATTTCATTTCTACTATTTGAATGCAGGAATCCTAGTTCCTCTAGAGCTGGAAAACCACTCCCCAAGCAAGCTGGAATGATTTGGAATCCTTATGAATTTATTCCCAAAAGAACACACGTGTAGCTAATCTACACACAATTGGGGTTCTCTGGACCACCTTCCATAACATGATGTTTATATGATGGGAAGTAATTTTAAAATGTACAAATTTGAAGTCATGCATGTGTTATTAAAACTCAGCAGCAACCATGGCAATTATTTCAAACTTAGACAAACAAAACGCTTTTTTTTCTAAAAGAGGAATATTTTATCATTAGCATTGTTTAAGCTTCCTGGTACATGGCGATAAGAAAAAACAGACCAAGGTTTATCAGCATTTTTGTAGTTCCTAAATTTTCTACAGTCCTTGCACACCCTAATTGCCTGTACTCCAGCTGACCACGCCCAGCTGACCATGCCTAGGATCCCAACCTTTGTAGCCACTTCCAATAGCTGAAAGGCAGCCCAGTCTCTGAGTTTCTCTGGGGATAAGCAAATGCCAGCTCCCTACGATAAGGAAGGAAAATGCTGAATACCTTAGTGTAACTTAGTCTTTCTGTCAAAGTTCCTCTAGGAAAGAAGAAATGAGTTTTTTCTAGATATCTCGCTTTCAACAAAACTTAAAAAAAAAGGTAGTGTTGCTACATGAAATTACAAAAATGGTGAGCATAAAGATGATAGATCTTACAGAGGACTTCACACAAGAGAATGCAGAACCCCAAACCCAGCTCTGGTGGATTAAGAATGTGGTATATGACAAAAAGAGCATTTCAAATTATTAGGCGAAGCATTATAGAATATGTGCGTTAGATATATTTTGTCTAAAATCTTTATGTGAAAGAAATGCGTGTGGTTTCTTCCTTATTCCACATACAAAAATAAATACTAGATGGCCTAAAAAGTTATATGTGCAAGAATTTTTAAAAATAACCCAATTCAAAAGAAGAAAGAACTATAGATGGATTTTTATCGGCTTTGGGGTTGAGAAAACAATTTCAAGGCATAAAATCAAAGATGGAAAGCATAAAGAAAAGGACAGTCAACAGCATAAAAATTAAGTTTCCATACTTTAAGATTAAACCATAAACAAAAGGAAAATGACATCCGGGGAAAAACATACCTTGTGCAATGTGTGAGTGATAAAGAGCTTTCACAAGTAAATAAGAAAAAAAAAATTCAAATGAAAAACAGACAAAGAACATGAAAGGCGATTCAATATAACAGAAATGTGGAGGTGTATCCCTCAAAAATTTTGACTTCATTTTTAAAAGGAAAATAATAACACAACCATGAAATAGCAAGAATTTACTCTGTGATTTAGAATTAGGTCTTGGCTATCGCATGTTGACAAAAGATCAGCAAAATAAGTATTATCTGACATAGTACAACACCTCAATCACCCTTTGGGGGAGCTACATTTGCAGCATAAATCAAAAACTTTAAAAATGATTTGTGACTCCACTTAAAAGAATGTACATTGAGAAAAAGTTAGAGATGCACAGAAGATTTATAAAAATTTTTACTACCCTGTTATCTTTAATATAAATACAGGAATAATCTGACCAGATTACTTGAAAGAAGGCTGATTAAATCAATTGTGATGTATCTGGTAACAAAACACCAAGCATTGATGGGGGGGGGGGGAAACAGCGTTGAAGAACATTAATTTATTTTAAAATATAACTACATCAAGTAGAAAGGCAGGATTCAGAACTACCCAAGATAATTTTAATTTCTAATAACATGATTCCATTTTAAAAATTGGTGATTGTAGCTTTTTTTTTAACTTCTCCACAATTACTTAACATTTTCTACATGTTCTATAATGATCATGTAGTACTTTCATAATCCAAAATAAAACAATCAGGTTATTAGAGGGAAAAAAATTAAACATGGGATAACTGAACTGCTGATGGCTGCCACTCTCTCTCCCC
>NW_003852431.1:11671645-11682223 GCF_000181295.1 Otolemur garnettii
TTTTTTTTTTTTGTGAGACAGAGTCTTACTCTGTCACCCTGGGTGGAGTACTCTGGTGTCATAGCTCACAGCAACCTGAAACTCTTGGGCTCAATCCTCTCTTGTCGGCCTCCTGAGTAGCTTAGACTGCAGGTGTTCACCACAACACTGGGCTAGTTTTCCTGGCACTGTACTGACTTTTTTACACAAGGAGAACAAGGTCTCCTTCCAGGGTCTCCTTCCCTTCCAGGCCAAGTGCTATCAGCATTTGGTTCCTGTTGATTTGTTAGTCAAGTCCTTGAGTAAGATGACAGGATTCACCCAGTTTTATCACCAGCACTTCAAATGAGGTAAGAGTTATGGACTGAACTGTGTTTCCCCCAATTCATATACGGAAGTCCAAACCTGCAGGACTTACAAGTGTGACGGTATTTGGCAACAAGATGGTTCCACATGTAATTAGTTAAGTCAGGATGTGATGAGACAGGAGTGAAGTGAGCCCTAATCTGCTACAGCAAGTGTCCTTACAGAAAGGAACACAGAGATGTGCACAAACGCAAGACAGCAGCTCATTTAAAATTCACCATAAGCTCTACATGTAGACTCTCCACATTGCCTTTTGTTCTCCTTCAATCCATGTCCTTTTAAATTAACCAAAAATGCTAACTTACCCCTGTAAAGGCTCCTTTGAAATTCTTCAATACTTCCCCAGGGAAAATGCCCTGTAAAGACAAAGACAGATCAGGACGATGCTTCTAGAAACCGAAGAATGCCAAAGACTGCCACAAACCACCAGCAGCTGGAGGAGAGGCAGGGAACAGCGTCCTCCTCACAGCCCTCAGAAGGAACCAATCCTGCTCAGAACTTGATCTCGGACTTCTCAGTTTTTATTTATTGTCTCCAGAACTCTTAGATAATAAACACCTGCGGTTGAAGCTACCCAATTTGTGGCGGTTTGCTATTTCAGCCCTAGGAAACAATATAAAACCAAGTTTTTAGATTTTGATCAGACCTTTGTTTCTCTTAGCAGGGGTCCTCAAACTTTTTAAACAGGGGGCCAGTTCACTGTCCCTCAGACTGTTGGAGGGCCGGACTGCGGGCCCAGGGATGAGTCAGCTGCTAAGCAGGACAGTCAGCCAAGGCAGAAACACCCCGCAGGCGGATTAATGTCCTAGGTGGGCTGCAGGTGGCCGGCGGGCCATAGTTTAAGGATGCCTGCCTAAAGGTTCAAACCACACTGGAGAACAATTATTATTTTGTTCAGGGGTAATCACTTTATAATCTTTTTACCCTGGCAAATGTAAAACACAAATCTCACCTTACCATGCAGAGACCCAACGTCAAGAGGCTAAAACTCTCTGCTAAACAACGGGCAGCTGGTCTTCCCCAGGGATCAAATTGCACACCTGTGGGTATTTTATGCTTTTCTCTTTGGTGCCTGGGTTGGATTCCTGAAAAGGAAGAAATAATTATGGGAGAGTTACTTGGGGAGCAAGAAGTCCCCAAGACCTTCTGTATCTGCAGGTACCCAGGCTACAGACCATAGGCTGAGGAGAAAGAGTGACCCCTGTTGCTGGAGCTTGGGTTGTAGACTGAGAATGGCTATTTATAGTTGCCAGTTGTATTTTCTCTGAATTGCAAATCTCATCTGTTATCCCCAAGCTTTAGAAATATCTTCTTAAGGATTTAGACTCACTTATTACCACAGGGAATCTGAAGTTGGACAATGTAAGCTGCATGGGTTCTGGACCATACAGGTGATATGCACCAAGGACCTGCTGAGGTCTAGAAACCGTTGGTTGACCAAAGTCACAAGTGGCTACCCAGGGCTAACTTGGGAAGCACAGTCAGCTTCCCCTGGGGATATTCAGAAAATACCTGTGAAAGAAAACTGGTAAAAAAAAAAAACGACTTTCTGAACTCTCTCAGGATGGGACTTATACAGTTGTTTTCTAGGTACTTAATTATTGTGTGGCCTCAAAATTGGGCACGTCTAGGACTCTCTTCTGTAGGATACTATGCCAAACACCTGGATTTTTTGGAAAAGTTCATGTTCTCAGTATTTTCTTCTCAACTTCTTTCCATAGATTTTCCGTCAGATCTGCAAAGTTATTGGAAAAATAGTGAATCTCTAACACTTTGGATAATGGATTTTATTCTAAAATATGCTACTTATGAACAAAAAATAAAGGTCGGCCAAACTGTAATACTTAGCATTTTTCCATGCAGTGTTAATCTTCGTTATGCTTTGAATAGATTTGTGACTCTGTCTCCTGTCCATGGCTTGAGTAAAATTCACCATAATCTAAGTTAGACTCCCTGCATCTCCCTATATTCTCCCTCAATCCATTTTCCTTCTAGCAGTTAAATTAACCCAAAATGCTAATTTACTCTTATAAAGGCTTATTGAAAATTCTTTACTGCTTTCTCAGGGAAAAAGAATCAAATTTGTCAGCCTGCCCTGTAAGACTCAAGGCCGCGATGCTGCCTACATCTCCAGCTTCATCTAAGGCTCTAGTGGGGAATTCTTTTCCCTGCCTACATTAATTCCTAATTTTTCTTCAAATCTTAAATTTAATGTCACTTTCCACTAATCCTGAATTTAAGTCAGCTGCCTAAATCATCATACTTTTCAATTTTCTTTGATTATATCTATTCTTTCTAACCATATGTTAGCTTGATTATGTATTTGCAGAATATTGATATTCCCCATTTTTAAGTAGCATAAAAGTATTGATTGCTTTCCTGTTGAAGCTTGTTCTATCCCCAGATCCAGGGCAATTTCTGGTATACTATAGTGTATTATAGGTGCTCAGTAAATACTTGATGACTAAGAAGATGTCCCTTAATTGTGTCTTACATGAAAAAAATATAATCAATATTTTTTGAAGGCCAAGATTTTTTAAAAAGTAGTGATGAAATCACTAAAAAAAGATGTACTTAAAGTACATCTTTCAGCCTAAAAATTTTGTTTTTCTTTTCTTTTTTTTTTGAGACAGAGTCTCATTCTGTTGCCTAGAGTGCCCATGGCATTAGCCCAGCTCACAACAATCTCAAATTCCTGGGTTCAAGCAATTCTCCTACCCCAATCTCCCAAGTATCTGGGATTACAGGCACCACCACAATGCCTAGCTCAATTTTTTTCTTTATTTTTAATAGAGATAGGGGTCTGGCTCTTGCTGTGGCTGGTCTTGAACTCCTTGAACTCAAAGCATCCCCCCACCTTAGCCTCACAGAGTGCTAAGATTACAGGCGTTGAGTCACCGCACTTGGACTAGCCTATACATTTTCAACTTCTCAGAAGCTAATCTAGCAAAGCTTCTCACCATAGCCATCATTATGATAAAATAAGAATGTCTGGGAGTCTATTGTTGAGATACACTTTACTAAAAGACATCCAGAATAGCTTAATCTCCCACCTCTTGGACATGATTTTATAATTTATTCTTGAGCTTTAAATAAGCACTAGTCTCCCTCTTTCCATTTCTCTTCTCCCTGAAAGACTATATAATCCCTTGATCTTGCTCTAATGCCATCTAGGTATTAGAACTCAGGTCCCTGCTTTCCTCATCCATTAAATGAGAAAAACACACAACTTCCCAACTGACAATCAAGTGGTTGATTATTAAAAATTTAAAAGCTCTTAGAACACAGCAAATGTTAGGTACAGAACCGTTCAGCAAACATTTACAACTGTTAATATCCGTAGCTACATGCTGCATTTCCAAAGAATTTATCTAATGGAGTGTCACTAGTGTTTGTATTTGCACGCATACCCCTTAGGAAGTCTAGAAAGAAAGAAAAAAAGAAACTCACAAAGCAAGTTTGATTAATAAAATAGAAACAATGAATTTGTTAAGGTAGGAATAAATTATCAACTCTAGTCTTACTTATTTTATTTCTGAACTTTATGCAAGTTCTCTTATATATAGTCTTCGTTCTCAATTTTGACAATTTTATTAGTAATACTGAAACATTTTAAACTAACATTACATTTAATCTTCTTCCTAAAGCTCCGTGTTTCTTTGGCAGTAAAGACATAAATTGTCATTGCCTATTCCTATTGAACTTTGAAGCATAAAATTCTTTTTGCTTAGCTAACCTAAATCAACCATATAATGTAGCCCCTTTGGGTAATAATTATACCTGAAATATGTACTCAAATAGAAGAAAGAAAAACATCTCAATTCCAGCTTCTTCTCATTTAGTTTTATGATAACTGATTTATGTATTTCTTGGGTCTCCTATTCAACAGGAATAAACCTCTCCACCTCCTGGGATATTTGAAAATATATGCCAATGAATTATCTAGTTCCCCTCAACCCACACACACACAATTTTTAATGAATTAGCATAAAGGACACATCATAGGTTGTTACTTGTCACTACATTATTATAATAAGTATATTTTTAAATCAACTTAAAAACAGCAAGATTAAATTTTAGTAAATACCACTCTAAATATGTTTACCAAATATTCTACATAAGCAATTTTACTTCCACACCTATGTCAAGAAATTTCTCATGTCCTCAAAATATTTTTACTCTCTGTAAGAAATTTTTCATATCATCATCAATAACCTAGGAGATTAATATTGATAAATGCATTTGATGCTTATTTGGAAAACAGTTCTCCATTGGGCCATAAAATGAAACTCTAGGTCAGTTTCAAGGTTCTTTTCATTTTTTAATGAGTATTAAAGGTATAAATATTCTGCAAAACATTAAAATGAGATTTGGGTTTTGTTCATAGTTGTTTTTGACACTAAGACAAAAAGCAATAAGATGATTAATTCATCAAGGCAATTTACTTGGCATATCAGAATGTCTTCTATGACAGCAATGGCTCTCTGGGGGAGAAAATTGTGCAATTTACCTATCGAAATCCTACAACCAGCTTTCTCCCTCTTTCCCTTTTGCTGTCTCTCTCTCGTACACGTGTATCCTCTCTGTCTCTCATTCTGTCTCTCATCCACCCAACTTGAACGATCTAAAAACAAAAACAACAAACACCTCTTTGCACCGTCACCTTTATTCCCCCTGGGTTGCTGGGCTGTTGGTGCTCTCCCAGATTATTCCCATTATCTTGTTTGATTGAAAAAGACACTTTCCTTTGTGTGCACTCAAAGAGAGGTGCTGTTACTCTTCCAGATTAGAGTTACAATTGGAGAGTTGTTCTTCTAGCTATAAGGACACGATCAAAATTCCTCTTCTTCTTTTTTTTTTTTTTTTGAGATACAGTCTTGTTCCAGACTAGCATGCCATTGCCTCAGCATAGCTCACAGCAACCTCAAACTCCTAGGGTCAAGCTATCCCTCTGGCTTAGCCTCTCAGTAGCTGGGACTCCAGGCACCTGCCAACACACCTGGCTAATTTTTCTATTTTTTGTAGAGACAGTGTCATTCTCAAGCTCATGGTCACTCTTGCTCATGCTGGTCTCAAACTCCTGAGCTCAAGTAATGCTCCTGTCTTGGCCTCCCAGAGTGCTAGGATTATAACCATGCCCAGCCCCACGTTTTTTGGGGGGGGAAGGGGATATAATCTGTGCACATTTTTTTTGCCTTAAAGACAACACAATACTTCTTCTATATCAGTGTTAATAATTATTAAAATAATACATATCCCTTGTAAAAATGTTTTATGTATAACACAATATATACCAAAAAAGTCATAATATTGCTACCTAAAGGCAAACAAATTTTGAAAATCCTCTTAATATATAAATGATGAGTGCAAATACAGTATAAAATCTCTGTTGTCCATTTTTTAAATGTTATTTTTATCTCAAAAATAATTTTTGTCTATAGGCAAGAACTTCATGTTATTCAATTCAATGTAAATTTATTCCAATTAGAATTTTTTTTTTTTGAGACATAGTCTTACTCTGTCACCCAGGCTAGAGTGCCATGGACTTTTCATAGTTCACAGCAACCTCAAACTGCTAGGCTCAAGTGATCGTCCTACTTCACCCTCCTGAATAGCTGGGACTACAGGCATGTGCTATCATACCTGACTAGTTTTTGTATTTTAGTAGAGATGGGTCACACTGTTGCTTAGGCGGGTCTCAAACTCCTAAGCTCAAGCAACCCACCCACCTTGGCCTCCGAGATTGCTAGGATTACAGGCACAAGCTACCACACCCAGGTCTCCCATGAGAATTTTAGATTCTGTGAAGTATTTTCCAAATTAGATGTTTTTTTCACTCAGTTAAGTTTCTCTTTCTTCATTATCTCTAGAATCACATCCAAGTTTTGGTTTAATTCAAGCAGTACCACACTGGTGAGGATATGGGTCCCTCCCCAAAGTAGTCTGTTTACACTACATTTTGTTTGCATTTATTCTGCATGGTCCTTAAAGAGATATCCTACATGCCATTTAGTGTCCCTTTCTTTGGTCATGGCTTCCACATCCACCTCTTTCTAGCAAAAAGGACCTTTGATTCTCCTGCTGTCTCTTAGCTATATCCACATCAATTGGATGCTCACTTAAAACTCTGTGGAGCTATACTGAAGTTCATCTGCCTAGGTAACTTCACTGGCCATTGCTACTTGATATCATAGGATCCTATGGATCAAAGGATTCTCTACTAGGCTTACCAACTCCCTAGTCACTCTCTGAAACACACAACATGGGTCCCTTTGGTATCCTGCACCTACCCACACCAAGTGTAGGTGGAGATTCTAGAAATCAACTCACTTAGACCTCAGTTCCAGGTTATTTTAGGGGAGTGACACATTCCAACTCAAGTTTCTAACATAAAATCATGTTCCCTACAGTTGTACTCCCCCAGCTTGGACATCTCCTATCTAATCTCCAGGGATAATCTCCTATCATATTTCCAAACCATTAGTTATAGCTGAAAGAAGATGTCTTCCAGTTTTAGCCTTTTAAAAATACAATATTCTGATTCTCACAGGTCAAAAGCCCCTGCTTTTAAGAATCTGCCCCTGCTATGAGTCTCAAGAGTCTATTTGGAATTCAAGATTCAAGGTATTGACATTTTGTCCTCTGTATTCTATGTAATCTCTCCCCTGAAGATAATGCATATTAATGAATTAATAGGAAAAAGGTCACACCAAAAACAGAAATAGATTGAATTGCAGAGAAAATAATTTTAGTTAACATTGTAGAAATCTGTCTATCTAGCTAGCTACCTCACTACTTATCTATTTATCCAGAAAGATTTTTTTTTCTAGAGAATTCAAGCATGTGTATTGCTCTTATTCCTCGGAATTCAACAATTTTTTTCCACTTTACTTGAAGCTCCACTTCAGTAAACACTTGAAACATTTCTTTTGCCCTTACTATTTGAAATTATTCCATTTATCTGCTATTGAGTTGACTGTGTACTTTATTCCCTTAATCACAGAGTTTCTTATAAAAGGTGAGCCAATGTTTCGATCATGGTAAGTTATTATTTTCTAACAAATGAGAACATCAGAATAGGTTCTTGGTTTTTTTGTTTGTTTGTTTGTTTGTTTTCTTTTTGCCTCTAATTTGGGAGTGCCTGTAGCTCACACCAGCAAAACTATTCCAAAAGTTAAATATAATTTCTGAGGTAGATTTGGCCATAAAGTCCTCTTAGGCAACAATCAGGCAATTGCAAAAAAATTCTCCAGTGCTCCTCATTACGACTTCTTTCATTCTTCTTGCTAACCTCTTTCTCCATAATTAGTCATGTAGACAAGGGGTCTGCAAACTTTCTCTGGACAGGGTCAAATAGATTTTTCAGGTTTCACATACTATATGGTCTCTGTCACAACTACACAACTCTTCTATAGTAGTGCAAAAGCGGCCACAGAAAACACATAAATAAATGAGTATGATTGTGTTCCAATTGAGTTTTATTTACAAAAAGAGGTGGTAGGTCAAATTTAGTTCACAATTGAAAGTTTGCTGACCCCTATATTAGGCTATCTGGTCTCCATTCAAAAATCATCTTTGAATTCGATCTGTATTCTCTGCTTTATTACTCTTTGGGGAGAATATAGCCTCCCCTTGTGACATGACATAACTATTTCTTGGTCTGTTATTTGTAATCTTGTCCAATATGACTATAAGAAAACGAACTTTTTTGTTTGACCAAGCAGAAGAAAGTGTTAGGAAAAATAATTCAACCACATATTCTGGCTTTGGTGAGAATAGGCAAATAGTCTAACGAGTATTTTCAAAAGATACAGAAACTTCAAGCCTAAGCCAGAGCAATATCAGTGCCTGCTCACATTTCTACTAATATTAGACACCAGAGGGGCAGATGTTGTCCAACATTAGCTGGCCAGGAAAAATCATTTGCAGTTTGTTTCTCTCTACTATAGGCCCTCAGCCAAGAGTCCAGTGGGATGGGAAAGGCTATAGCACAGTCAATGAGCCAGGCACTCAGCGGGTTCATTGTCAATTCATTCAAGCCAAAGCTTTGTTTTTAGGCATCTGAATGAGATCCAAATGGCTAGAGTTATGGCAGAATTGTGGATACATAATAAGCCAAGGAACCAGACCAACCAGAGTTGGGAACAAAGAGAGGCCCAGTCCTATCTCAGAGCAGACAATCCATACCAGAGGATGAAATTGATCATGATACCATAAAGGGAAGACTACCTCATGCTTTAGATGGCCTCTCTGAGAAATTACTTGGCTAGGTAAGTAACTGCAAAGCCTCTGCCCTCTCCAATCAATGTGTAATTTCTTCTTTATGATGGTGGCCAGAGAAACAACTAGAGAAAGGCTGAATGACCCTAACTAAAATGTACCCAAGACTAGAGGAGAATCTAATGAATCTTGACTTGAAAAAATCAGTGAGAAATATAACTGCTACACTGATAAGAACAGTTGCTTTAGCACTCATTAAGCTCTAGTCAGACTTTAAGATAAATCAAATAATATCCAAAGACCACTTTATTAGGTCATCTTGAAAAATGACTGTCACCAATAATATTTATCGTCTCTATGATCAGTAAATGTTTCACTAAGAAAAGAAGCAACTGGAAAAAATCATAATTAGACTGTGACCAGGTAAACATGGAGTTAGTACAAAGGAGATTTGATGTATAACATTTTTAATGACATTAGGCCAACATGACATGAAATACATATACTTCTCCATAAAAATAGTCTTGTCTTTTTGATGTTGGCATTTAGTGCTATGAACTTCCCTCTCAGCATTGCCTTTCTCAGCATTGTATCCCAGAGATTGTTAGTTGCTTATGTCATCGTTGTCATTCAATTTTAAACAGTTTTGATATCCATCTTGATTTTTGCCATTGATCCAAAGATGGTTCAGCAGTAGGTTGTTTAAGTTCCATGTATTTGCATAGCTTTGAGAGTTCCTCTTGGAACTGATTTATAGTTTTATTACCCTGTGGTCTGAGAAAAGATATACAGTATGATTTTTATTTTTTTAACTTTCCGAGACTTATTTTTTTACCTAACATATGGTTTATCTTGGAAAATGTACTATGTGCTGATGAGAAGAATAAATAGTCTGAGGTTTGGGGGAAGAAGTTTCTGTAAATGTCTGTTATGTTCACTTATTTGAGAGTCCCTTTTAAGTCCAGATTTTCTGCCTAAATGAACCGTCTAGTTCTGTCACTGGTCAGTATAAGTCCTTCATTATTATTGTGTTACTATTGGGTCTAGTAGTATTTGTTTTATGAATATGAGAGTTCCAATGTTAGCTGCATGTATTTTAGGATTGTTATATATTCTAATTTAATTGATTCCTTTGTCTTTAAATAATGACCATCTTTGTCTTCTTTTACTATGGTTGATTTAAAGTCTATTTAATCTGACGTAAGAATAGCTGCTCCTGCTCTAATAACCTAATGCCATACTTCAAGGAACCAGAAAAAATAGAATGAACCAAAAGCAAAAATAGCAAAGAACAGGAAACAACAGAGAAGAAATAAGTAAAAGTAAAACAAAAAACAGTACAAAGGATCAATGAAATGAAAATTAGTTCTTTAAAAAGATAAACAAAATCTATATTCTATTAGCCAGACTAACCAAGAAAAGAAGAAAGAGGATTCGAACAAACTCAATCAGAAATGAATAAGGAGACATTACAACTGGTATCACAGAAATATAAAAGATCATCTGAGAACACTTCCATACACAAAAACTAGAAACTCTAGAGGAAATAAATAGATTTCTGAAAACACACAACCTCCCACACTTGAATCAGGAAGAAACAGACATTGTGAACAAACCAATAATGAGTAGTGAGATTGAACCAGTAATAAAAAATCTCTCTCCACAAAAAAAGCCTAAGACCATATGGCTCCATAGCCAAAATCTACAGGACTTAAAAAAAAGAACTGACACCTAAAACTGTCCCATAATATTGAGAAGAAGGGAATCCTCCCTAATTTATTTTACAAAGCTAGTATCATCCTGATATCAAAGCCAGGGAAGGACACAACAAAAAAGAAAGCTACAAATGTTCCTCATAAATATAGATGCAAACAATTTCAGCAAAATATGAGCAAACTCAATTTAATAGTATATCAAAAAATAATTTACCATCAAGTGGGTTTCATCCTAGGGATGCAAGGATGGTTCAACATACTCAAATCAATACAAGTAATTCACCACAAATGGAAGTAA
>NW_003852431.1:11682890-11692148 GCF_000181295.1 Otolemur garnettii
GTTTACAAAAGCCTCAAAAGAAGTAAAAGGCCTAGGAATATACTTAACCAAGATGAAAGAACTCTACAGAATGAACTGTAAAACCCTAATAAAAAAAAACGCAGATGACATAAACATGGAAAAACATCCTACATTCATGGATTGGAAGAATCAGGATTGTGAAAATGTGTGTATTGCCCAAAGTGATTTACAGATTCAAAATGCCTTTCATATTAAATGTCATTTTCCACAAAGTTTGAAATAATAATTGTAAATTTCATGTGAAATCCAAAGTGAGCCCAAATAGCTAAAGTTATCATAAGCCAAAGGAACAAATCTGAAAACATCATATTACCTTATTTCAAATTATACTACAAGGGTATAATAATCAAAATAGAATGATACTGGCATAAAATTAGACACATAGATCAAAGGAACAGAATAGAGAACACATAAATAAAACCATGTACCTATGACCGACCAATCTTCAACAAAGTAGATAGAGATATGCACTGGAGAAAGAATGACCTATTCTGGAATGGTTGCTGGGAACAATTGTAGAACCATATGCACAAGTATAAAACTGACTCCCTGTCTCTCAACATACACAAAAATTAACTCAAACAGATTAAAGTCCTAAATAAATATAAGGCATGAATCCATAAAATTCTAAAAGAAAACTTCGGAAAAGCCCCTCTGGGCATTGGTCTAGGCAAAGAATTTATGACTATGAATGCAAAACCAAATACAACAATAATAAATAAATGGAACTTAGTTAAACTAAAAAGTTTCTCCACAGCAAAAAAAGTAAGCCATGGAGTAGACAATGTACAGAATGAGAAAAACTTCTCACAAACTATACATTCACCAAAGAACTAAAATCCAGAATCTATAAGGAACTTGGGCCATATCATTAAAAAAAAGAAAACAAAAACTCCATTAAAAAATGGGCAAAGGATATGGACAGATTTTTTTTCAAGAAAAGATACACAATGGCCAGCAGACATAAGAGAATATGCTCAACATCACCAATCACCAGGAAACTGTAAATTAAAACCACAATGAGATAACCTTTATTCCTATCAAAATGGCCATTATTAAAAAGTCAAAAACAATAGATGTTGGCACTGATGCAGTTAAAATGTTTACACACTGTTGGCGGTATTGCAAATTAGTACTTCTATGGAAAGCACTATACAGATTCTTCATAAAACTAAAAGTAGACCTATCATTCAATCTAGCAATCCCACTACTAGGTATCTAACCATGGGAAAACAAGTCATATATCAAAAAGACACATGGGCTGGTGTGTTTCTTGCAACACAGTTCATGATTTAAAAGATACGGAATCAACCTAAGTGCCCACAAACTTACGAGTGGATAAAGAAAAGAAAATGTGATATACAAACCATGGAGTACTACTCAGTAATAAGAAAGAATGAAATTATGCCTTTTGCCACAACCTGAGTAGAACTGAAGGCATTGATCCTAAATGAAATATTTAAAGAACAGAAAAATAACTACCACCTATACTTACAAGTGAGAGCTAAATTATGGATATACATGGTCATACAGAGTGGTATAATGGACTTTGAGATTTAGAAGAGAGGAGTGTAAGAGGGGAGTTAAGAATCAAAAATTACCTATCAGGTACATTGTACACTATTCCAGTGACCAGCATACTAAAGCCTTAACTTCACCACTATATAATTCACCTATGTAACCAAAAAACACTTGTAGCCCCAATCTACTGAAATAAGCATAAATACATTAAGTAAAAAATAAGAAGTATTCTTGTAAGTGGTTCTAGAAGATGCAGTACATGTTGCCTGCAATTACCTTCATCTTTCTTCATGAGCAGGATTCCTTTCTTAGGAAGATAAATACATGAGTTTCAAGAGGATGGTCAGGGGAAAGCATTTCCTTGACTGTTCTTAGATTAGCATTGCCAACACTTATCTTCCTACAATCTTTTTTCATTTTCCTACATTTCCATGACTGGCCAACACTAAGATAATTGATGGGTACAGACTTTATTTAAATACATTTAATATGGGTGATCAAGTCCCAATCAAATCCTGTTAGCATGGGAATCAGTCTTTACTTTTTCCATGGCTTTGCTTATTTCTGCTTTGGTTTATGACCGGAAGTTTTAACTCTGCAAGAATATTCTCTTTAATTTTCAAGAAGGTAAAAGTCCTCACTCAGGCTATCAATAGGGGATGCCATGAAATGGAAAGTACAGAGGTACACATAGACAAATGCCAAACACACTGGATTCCTTGTGTGGTTGGTAAAAATGGACATTTGGGGGCTCAGATATTGGATGCCCGATCAATAGAGCTTGTTAAAGTAACTTAATTCCAAGACTCACTATACTGAGATCTACTTCCTGCTTCAATTAGTATTGGCTTATGAACAGATGTGAGACTACAACCATAGGGGTAATTGGAGGGGAGGAGGCTAGATGAGGGCATGGGGGTGTATGTCAGAAGATTCAGCTTCTGTGCGCCCTGTGAAAGTAGTGATGGCATGGCACAGCAGGCCAGCCACAAAGAATAGCAGGAGTTCAGGTAGGAAACTGAGAGGGGTAAACATGCCTATATGAAAATGAGGGGGACCAGGTAATACTCTGGGGAGCCAAAAACTCTGAATCTGTGCTGAATAGCTTGGAATATTAGCTACACAGGGTGGAAAACAGAGCAATAACTGCCTATAAACAGACTAGTTAGTATTCTGAGGTCTTCCCTTGTGGGTTGCTTAACCACATTAAACAAGTTGCTAATACTCACCAGCTCATTTGGAAAGTAGAGACAATAACTACCTCAGAGGGCTTGGAAAGGAGTTAATAAGACAGTGTGTAGAAAGTGTTTATTGTAATAACTGACACAGAACTGCACTGAGAAAAGCCATTTCCTTTCTCTCCAGTGTAAGAGATTCTTAGCCTATAGTATGTGGGCCTAAGGAGAATCACAGCTGGGTGGGAGGAAGGGTGTGAAGCCCTTTAAATTGTTTACAAAAAGATATATGTACATTTTCCCTAAGAAGAAAGTTTTTATCTTTAATTCAAATTTTAAGAATGCCCTTGCCTGGAATAAAAGTTGAGAAACGCTTTGCTTCTCAAAATGGCAAGAAATGATTTCCAAAGGTCACTTACTAGTGGGGAAAATGTGACCCTTTATATATAAACAAGCTAGTTTCCCAAACTGGATCAGACTATACCTCAGGAAAGTCTTTTAGTTCTGCCAGCTGGACACAGCCAACAGTGCTTGGAATTAAAGAATAATCACAAAGCAAAGAATTCTTTGGTTGACTCAATTTCTTACTTGGACCTCATCATGTGTTAAAACTTTTCTTTTTGCTTTCTTTCCATCGTTAACAAATTGTCTTCATGACTTGGACCTGTGCCTCTGTTTCAGGACAACAAATACTGCCATATTTGGAAGTATTTCCAGTTTGTTCTGGCTCTTCCTGGTCGGAAACAAAGACGATGGTTATTATAGTGGAAATATACAGATTCCAGACTACATTCTCCTCCTCCCACTCAGATGATCTCTTTTGCCAATATCCATCAACCAGAACATATTGAGCCCCACAGTGTTAATAGAGGAATATGTTAATGAGATAGATGCTTTCATTTATGATGAAAACAAGTATGACAGAATAGTCTATATAATGGCAGTTATTGATATAACAACTGCATCTACTTGACAAGGAGGATGTAACATTTCAAACAATAGAAAAGGAGATTTTGTCTTAATATAAATAACCCATCTACAATTTATTAAATGAGAAAGTTATTAATGTTCTCATGTTACGTATGCACTATGAGGATAGTAAACTGAGATATAAAATACACTATTTGTGAATTTTAAAAAATAAATCAAATCAATGTAAGTTCTTTCTTTGTCAAAGTTAGTATTTGAAGATATATAGGGAACACATAGAATTAATACATATGCAAAGGATCATAACTCTAGTCCCCTTAACATATTCATGAGCCAATTAAGAAAATATGGCTGCATTCCATTATTGGTGGTAGAATATTTGGTTCAAAGAATAATTGGTCTGCTGGTGCAAGAGATTATATGCTGAATCCTTTCTCATACATAACCTGCAGATAATTAATGTTTATTTTATGTCATTAAAATAAATAATTTTAGTTACCATCTATAAGGCAACAAGAAAACATTTCTAAGGACAAAATAATGTTTCTGTAGGTGATTCACAATACATGAGCAAGTATTTGGTTAGTACTGTGTTTATAGAGCCATCAATTCCCTTCTAAAGGGGCTACCCTATTGTGGATTCAGGCATTTGCATTTACATTGCTTTCCTTGTCAATCAGTTTTACTCAGTGAGCTTTAATGAAGCAAGCTCAGGAACATGGACCAGGAAAATGAAAGGAAAATAGTCAAACTTCTGGTGCATCTCTATTTGACTCAAAATCATGCACGTTTCAGATGAAATATTTTACAGTAACCAATACCATTGCTAGCTCAAATTTTCATCTTCAGAACATTTCTTTTCAGATTTGATGTAAACATTATTAGTTTAGGAATCAGTTAACAACAATAACAACAAAAGGCCTGGTTAACTTCATAGATGATGGTGCTATAAGGTTGATATGATGAAACTGATAAAAGATAGACATTAGAAGTAGACTTTGGCATAATACATAAAAAACAGTCTATAAATTATACACAGCCAGGGGTTATATTTGTTTGCGGCACTATGGTATCTCTGCAGGACTATGTGTGCCTTCTATGGGCACTCAGTCAAAATTCTTTTAAGTGAGTGAACTTGTTAATGAAATAACTCTCTGAAGATGGATCAGACTAACATGTCACTGAAATATAACAGCAAAGACAGGCCACCAACACGTCATGGGTGTTCAATGGTGGTCTCAAATTTCACTGAGGCGTTGGAGTTAAGTGACCTTATTTATGGTTCTACTCAATGAACTTCTGAATCTCCAGAGAATAATAGTATATCTTCTGCTTCATTAATAAAAGCAAAATGACATGTTTGACTCCAGAAGGTTAAACTATCGGCTTTCTTTCCAAGATCTGCAGAAGAGCCAGAATAAACTGGAAATACTTCTAAGACTGCCTGACAAACAAGGTATGTGTTAACATTTTTATATATAAAATTTAATCAGCAAAGTTAGTTTGGTTGGTAATTTAAATTAGCAAGAATCAAATTAAGAATAAATTCTTTAACTTTCAGGTATGCTGGAGTACTTAGCACAATCTAATTAAAAGACGTCTAACCTAGTTGTTCTGGGTCACTGGTAACGTTGAACACACTACAGAATTTTTCTACTTCAGTCTTAGGTGGAGTCTCTTTCCTTTTTTCCTTAGAAATAAAAATCTGCTTGTTTTTTACATGTTTCTTTGCAAAGTTTTTAATACATTTCTAATAAAATTATTTTTTAGGTATTCAAATAATTTGCAATTTGTTGTCAATTTCAGTGATTGGCTTAAAGCATGACCATAAATATTCAGCTTGGCACCTTAAGACATCTGCTGTTTGATTGCAATATGCTACTTTTATGATTTCGTTTCAAGAACTCTGAGTTTTATTTACATGTACCAGATTACATCCTATAACACTTGAAGTGACTGTTTAGCATTGACACTTGCAAATAATAACAAGATATATGTAGACACATGTTAATAAATTGGCCTTTATATTCTTCCCTCTTGGTGGTGCAATAGTTCATAGCCTCTGGTAATTCCATGGAGGAAAGGCAAAGACCAAGAGGTCTTGATTTTATGTTAGACTTCACTCTAATTTCATACATACATAAAATAAGTTCATTATAATAGAGGTCACTGCCAACACTAAGAAATAGGATATATATATGAGGATTGTGGGACTGGAAGGAGCTATATCTCTTATGAATATTGAGTTGCTCAGCTCAGGAAAGAAATGTTGCTTTATTGAACTGACTTGAATCTTCTTCATATAATCAGGATTCCCCTTTTTTCCATTTTGGTCTCTTTCATGTAGAAAGAGTTTTTGTTGTTCGTTCCTTCATCACAAACAGAGTGCAAGGTTTGACTTCTAAGGTGCTCTTTCAAAGCTCTCAATTACTTGAAAATCCCTGGATTATCTAAAACTCCCCGTACGCCACATGTACTTTCAAGAAATTGTGTGTGTATGTTTTGTTCATTAATCAGAGATTGAGAAGTGCAAGAAAATACGAAATAATAGCAGCTAAGAAGGATGTTTCAAGACCTTTATGACTGAGAGGACTGATAATAACTGGATGAGTTGACCAAACAATAAAGGAGAATAAGCACACTCACCATTTTATAGCCACTAGTGAAATCAAACATTCCGTTTGCAAAATATTTCTTGAAAAACCTATTTTTTTGTAGCCTATTTAATAATGCTTCTAATTTGCAAGCATAAGAAATCAAAATGGCGATGTTTGAAAGTCTCTTGCAGGAATGAATTAAAAGCAGGAAGTGATGCCCATCACCACAAGTGTCATAAATTCCTTTAATATATTTGCTGCTTCACATCCATTTTCAGACCTGACATAAACTGTTTAAAACCCAGTAGAACCCCATCACTTTAAACAAGTTAAAACTTCCCCTCCTGTATGTAGCTGTTTGCAGTACAGCCTGTTTGTTCCTCATCTCACTGACCCAAAACGCAGCACCCTCACTGCTGCTGATCACAATGAAATATAACGGTCAATACCACAGTCATGTAAATGAGTTGCACCTTTTCTGTGGTTTCTTTAAACTCACCAATCCACAGCCTCTTCAGGAAAGCCTAAGGAATATGCTCATGGACAGTAGTAAAGGCACAGTCCCACACGCACTCTCTCTCTCTCTCTCTCTCTCTCTGTTCTTCCTCTCAGTCCCCCTCACCCACTGGTTGAGCTTCTTGCTCTGTCTGGACTTCTTGCAGGCCTCCTGTCAGTACCCCTAACCTCTCTGAGACCTGTGCATAATAAATTTCTTTTGTTTCACATATTTTGGTTTCACTTTCTCATTGTGTCCCACCTGACACACACACCCAAACTGAACTTTCCCTGCCCAGGGTTCTCCTACAGAGTGACTACCTTGGCTTATGGGCAATGTCATGGGAGACTTCAAGACCAATTTCGAAAGAAACCATAATAGTAGAAATCATAACAATCAGACTCAACCCACACTACAAGCACCTCTTGTGTTAGCATCGAATGCTGAGTTGGAATAGTGTATTATAAATGAGACTCAAAGCAAGGAGAGTTTTATAGATTTGTATTCAGTTATGAATATTTGCCAAAACTTTCAAGTTTGCTTTTTATGAAAAATAATTTTTAATTCCCAGGGACAGCTGAAAAGTATATAAGGAAGGGTTTGCATACAAAGTATATAAGGAAGGGTTTAAATTATGCAGACTGACCTGTCTAATTAAGGTCTTAAAAGCAGCTGTCATGATGAAGCTGTAACTGTCAGGGAGGATTTCCCACAAATGTTTTGACTCATATTAGAATCATAAATTACTTGTACCTAAGCTAGAAAATGACTGTCTTAGGAATTATCAAAATGCGCAAAACTTTCTTCATAATATATAGTTTAAATTAGCAGAATTTTGATTGAACCTAGGCAGCTAACCATTTTAATTTATTTTTAAGATCATAAGCATAAGATACAGAGTAATAGTGAATAGCTACCCAACACTTTATCAAAATATTTATTGGCTCCAAAAAATGTTAAACAGAATGAAAAATAACCTATTCATTTGTATTATCTAACACTGTTTAGGTAAATAAAAATTTTATATGCTGTATTTTATACTTATTTAAAATTTAATGACTGCAAAATATTGAAGTATTTAAAAATAGAATAATGCTGTTCATGATTATCATAGTTTACACTATCGGCTTTGAAAATGATTGCTTAGAAGTTCTTCCAGCAATGTTAACTAAGGTTTAACTTCTATGCTCACCTCTCTTCTGTCAGTTACACAATGAATTAGCAGGCACCCTAGTTGAACATCTCATTTTAGGAGTTCTGGATGAACAGTTGCTACTTAATCATAAAAAGGAGACTGGAGAAAAAGTAGAACTTCTGTTTACTGCTCTCCATGTAATCAAATGAAGCCTCTTATATTTATTTATGTTTAAATTATCTCCAAAAGTGCAATCCTAAAGCTATAGTCCCGAAGGTATGTATTTCAACTAGGAATTTTTAAGGGCTGTAAATATATGAGTAGGCACTGTAAGCTAACATATATTTCACTCCTCTTATAAAATTTTTTTTAAAAAGCTGTGATTGTACTCTCATGCTTGAATCTCTACTTTTTTTAAATGCACTGGTGATTGGTTTAAAGTATATAAAACTTTTTTTCCCATTCAATAATTTTTATAAGGACCTATATTTTCCAGGGAAATCATTCACTAACTGATGGCAAATACTCTAGGCTTGAAAGAACCAAAGGCAGAGAATAGTCATGGGGTTTGTGCAGTCCTCATACTAAATTCTATGTACATACATAGATTTGAAACGTAGCACTTTGAAAATCAAGATTTGGTATCATATTTATTGAGGGGGGAAAAGGGTGACACTGGAAAAACACCAAAATTTTTAACAGTAGAAGTTTCAACATTGAGCATATTGAGAAAGAAATTAAAAATAGCATCTAATAGAGTGATTTCAAAAGAATAGGTACTTGAGTGGGAGGGAGAGGAGAGAATAGGTAAATTCACACCTAACGTGTACAAAGTACACTATCTGAGTACGGGCACACTAACAACTTTGCCTTAACCTACACAAAGCAAACTACATACAAAGCAAACCCTTTGTACCCTCATAAAATTCTGAAATGAAGAAAAAAAATAAGTACTTGAAAATTTTTTTCATTAATCCTTATTTGGCCATTCTATAAAATAAGTCAAAACACAGACAAGACATAAACTTTTTAAGTTAGGAATATCATTAAATGTTTCTGGGGATAAGAAGGAATAACAAAGTTCACTACAAATTGAATTGTGAAAGAAAGAGCAGCCAGGTTTTTATGAGTCCAAACTTATGATCTTCCAAATATACTGAAGAAGCTTTAAAGTATCTGGGCCAGATTCATCTTCATCAGTAACCTATCATCCACTCTTTCCACGGAGGCACAAAAAACAATTCTGAATTTGGATTCCCATTCCAGTTTGAAAAAGTCCATTGTGGCAATGTACTCTTCTAAAATCCTACATTTACAATTGTTAGGCAGTGCCCTGCACCAGAGCCAGGCCAGGCTCACATAGAACAGGCCCATGTGCCCCAC
>NW_003852431.1:11692168-11694611 GCF_000181295.1 Otolemur garnettii
GTGTGCTACGGCCCTGAAGGCAGGAGTCACAGCCAGCCAAGAAGGGGCTCCAGCAGCTCTAGGGGCAGCAGGCTCTACTGCAAAAACAGCACCATGGCTGCCACTGCACGTGGCCTGGTCTGCCTTCTGGGGCCTCCATGCCTCGCACTGGGAGACATGCAGTCTCAGCCTCTAGCTTCTCTCTTTCCACCTGAGGGGAAGAAGTGCCACCTCGGACTCCAGCTTCACTCCCAGACAGGCAGAGCACAAGTGGCTCAGCCTGGGCAGAGATGTACCCCCTGCCCCTCAGCTTCTCTCCTTGATAAGACAGAAGACTAAGGGGTGTGGCTGGGGGGGGGATGGAGAGTAGGAACCACCTTACTGGCTAGAAACTGTTCCCCAGTAGGAACAGATAGTGAGGAGCCCCTAGCTACCCTACACTGATCTGGGCCCACGGGTCTATTATTATATAATGAAACATGCAAATTCCAACCCCCCATGGGCTCTTTGGGAGAAGGTTTGTGCGGAAAGGCACATGTGTTTAAAAGTTGCTAAGTAACACTAACCTGTCACTTATCCCAGAGACAGAGGCAATAGCCAACCCTGCCAGGAGAAAGGCAGGACAAACTGGGTAGCTGCTTAGCCTATAAAAGACAGGGTGGGTTCAAACTTGGGGGCCTCTTCTCCACTAGTGGGACCCTCTCCCTCTTGGGACATATTTGCCTTATGGTTTGTGTACTTTGTTCTGCAGTAATGCTTGCTGGTGGTGATCAGCAAGCATTTGTCCCTACTTCCTTTTGTCCCTACTTCCTGTGCGTGTGATCACCGGATCATGTGCTAAGTGTCAACGCTCATTCTTGACCCTGGGAGCCAGAAACCAGGGAACATCCTCCTCCAGAGGGACCTAACGGTGAACTTCAATTTCCCTGCAATCAACTTAGACAGCAGGAAAAAACTGTCTTTTTGACATTCAGGAAAAAAATGAAGCAGAGAAATTCAAAGGTTGATTTTCAAGATCTTGACTTGTATGATCAGGGTTTCTTTAAGTAGATTTAAAGGGAGATACACCTTTTAATGTTGTGTAGGTCAAAATCCTGCACCTGCTACAGTGCATTGGGACAAAGGTAGGTAGCTTAGTGGAGTGAAATATTACTATAAACGCACGCTGCAATAATTTATCTACTTTTCTGTTTCTATCTTTGGTGCCATTTAAGCTCCATGTTGGAAAACACTCACAGGAGGATTTGCCTGTGTTGGCGGTGTTGCCACCAGGGGCTCTTCACATTCACTCTGTCTCTGAAGAGTCCTTCATACTCCTTCTCTTTCTCCCACATCCCCAAGTTCAGAGGAAACATCTACTAATGATCCTCCCAGAAATCTGGTCTCAAGCAGCATTGAGCTGTGTTACTTCCTTTTTTGTCTTAATTATTTTACAGTATTCCTGTTCCATTCCCATGGGCCTGGGATCTGTGGGGTTTGTGGCCCAGCTCCTCTGTTCCACTTTCTCCAGAAAACCTTTTTCCACCTGTCTTCCTGAAGGCATTCCCTCTTTAGTTCATTCAACAAATTTAGGTTAGCTCTCTTGTTCCTCTTCCCCACGTTCCTCTGTCTGTAAATACCAACCATTCATTCTACTCAGAAGTTTTTAAAGCTTTCTTCTTAATAAAGGAGAAAAAAAGAGTGTAAAATATCATCTGCAGTTTGATTCAAAACATGAAAAATCTATGTAGCACAGGGAAAAAATGCAAAGAAAATCTTAAAATGTCAGTAGTAGTTCCATTGACTTTTGTCCCTACTTCCTGGATTTTTTACTTTTTTTTATGAATGAGTATTTCCTATTTTTATTACATATTATTTTTTAATTAAAAAGTATTTCTTTTAAAAAAAATGTACATTCTTGGATTTTTTAAATGCAAGAGTGATGTTTTTTAAATTGAAAAACCAAGCAGATGACCACAAAATATGACAATATTATATAAAATATAATTCGTCAGAATTTCAATTAAAATGTAAATTGGAACCTTTCATAAAAACAGCATTAAAAAGTTTATGATAGATGCTGTTTTAAATCTTAAAACAATATCATAAAATCAGTTCACTCTTACATTGGAAAAAAGACAGAATAATTATGTGAATGTACACACTTGTTTTCTTTGTGAAACATTAGCAAAGATACTATATTTGTATTTTTGACTTGTATTCACAGTTACTTTCCCAGAGTTTTCCCAGTTTTTTTTTACAAGATATATATTGTAATGCATATGTTAATTAGTTCCATTCCAAAATATACACATATTTCAAAATATCATGTTGTACACAATAAATATATACAATCTTTATTTGTCAAGCCATAAGTTTAATCTAACCCTACATGAATGCTGTGTCTATCTGCCCAAGCAAACAGAATTTTGGAGGTGACTAAAAGAAATCCCGAAAGCAGAAGTAAGTATACATGGGACTTTCT
>NW_003852431.1:11695224-11704969 GCF_000181295.1 Otolemur garnettii
ACATGAATGCTGTGTCTATCTGCCCAAGCAAACAGAATTTTGGAGGTGACTAAAAGAAATCCCGAAAGCAGAAGTAAGTATACATGGGACTTTCTATACTTAGTCAGAAATGGACCCTGTTATCCCACCATTCTGTGCATGCCTTCTGTTCTAATGTTCCCTATAAGGAAATGTCACTAGCATTTAGTGAGATCTTAGAGTATCATTTTCCTGCTGATTGGGACTTCTGATAATACCATGCAAATCACTTGCAAAGGGAAATTAAAATTGGAAGATTACTTGAAACATAGACTTTGACAAATTCATGTTGGGGAAAGTTAGACTGGTCAGCAGTCTAGAGAAAATGGACAGAATAATAAGAACAAAACTAGAATGATGACTAACAAAGTATTAAAAGAGACATTTAGAAATATTCATTCTCAGGACAGATGACTTTATGATTGCACTAACCATGAAAGATAATATCTTCTTATATTAATTTGTCTGAAAAATCACACCAATCAAAATTAATCCTTAGTCATAAATTTATTCTTAGTCATAGTAAGACAACACAGAGATGGAATTATAACATATTGTTCAATATATGGGGTTTTTTTTAAGTTGACATCACAATCAAATCTTTTCCTTGAGTATTTACCATGATGTTTTGTGCAACTTTAAGGAATATTTTTGTTAAGGATAGATAATAACTTTTCATATGCTACATAGACTATGAGTATATTATTCACAATATAAACTTTAACAACAGATAAATTTTGCTTTTTTGAGGAAGAAATCATGACTAAACATTCAGAATTTTATTTGGAAGAAATTTTCCCATCACAATCACCTATCAGCTTCCTCTCCCTACTCTCATCTGTCTTCCTGCAGCTCTAATGAACTCAAGAGCTTCTACTGAAGCAAAGTCATTAACACACCTGAACAATGTCTAGTGAAACTATAAATAAGAACTAAACACATACTGGGAGAGAACAAAAGCATGGAAGTGAGATTGAAGAATGAAGCAAGTAAGAGTGGTAAGTGGCTTAAAAACATGGATTATGTAGAGTGCCATTAAAATTATCTTAGCAATACCAAAAAAACTATCTTTGAATCAGAAACCAGTGAAAAATCCAAATATAGTTCAGCATCTTCCCCTTGGTAAGCTATCTTTCTATCAGTTCCCGTGTACTTTTCTTCCATGTATGTCTTCACTCACTGTAATCTTTCTGCCTATAATGATCTCTGCCCTCCCACCTCCATTTTATGCAAAGCCAACCCTTTCTGCAAAGTTTAAATCAAGCCATTTCTCCTCTATGACTTCCATGATCACTCAGGTGACAATAGACTTGAGCATTCACTTCTTTAACTATAAACTGAGTTTTGTTTATATTATTGTCTCTGTGATTCATCTGGGAGTTCCTTTGGGGCAGGGGCTGGGTCTCTTTCTTCTTTGCAACTGTATCAAGTTGGCTATCTAATTGTCTAAAGGCACTAAAGAAATGTTTTCTTGAATGAATGGACAGGATATATAGAGTGCAGAAGCTAGAACACTGCTGTGCACTCTTAGATAGAAGGAACAGAGGAACTCATCAATTGATGTGACTCGAGGCACAGTCTTTGTTTTAAACCAGCTAAATTTGAGTTTAATAAAGATACTTCTGAAGTATTTATGTATGAATGTTAAGTGTACGTCTCTCTCTTGACTTTCCTTATTATTTTCCTCCTTTATCAATCACCAAGTAAACAAAAACGAAAGAGAGAAAAATCCTAGACGTTGAATTTCCTCTACCTAATTTAGGTGCACATGATTGGTCAGCTTTGCTGATTATGGCTTTATTACTAAGTGATCTAGATGCTATTAAGGTGGTATCGACTAGGAAATAGTTTTCTTCTGTTCTCAGTCCAGTCCAAATGTTATATTTATGAAAATAATTTTGTGAAGTGGTAAGAAATTCAATATAGTGGTTTCCTAACTTAAATTTCTTATAAACTCTGAGAAATTTCCATGCATCTTTTCTGAGACAAAACTTATACTAATGACACCAACTATGAAACTTTCAGTAAAATTATTACAGGAGAATATTTTCTTTCCTAAGTAAACTAATTCCACTGATGTTTCTCTACTGATTAAATAAAATACTGCTGAAACTCATTAAGAGAAACAAAGTGTTTGCACGAATAGGAAAGGAATAAATACCCTATAACCTTGTCATTATAGGGACTCCTTCATGACCAATCACTTGGGCTACAACAGTATTTTAGAGTTTAAGATTGGAAGAAGCTAAGGAGAAAATCCGGCAGTATCTTAGGCCCATTGTTAAATGTTAGCATTACAAAGGTTCCATCATATTGAAAGTAAATTATTTATTGGATAATTTTTTAAGTAATATGTCTTCTTTTAATTCTGAACTGTCATGTTTTTCTTAAGGAATAAATGTGTACAAACTAAGTCATCTCTGTAGCTGCGTCTAACAGACCTAGAGTTCCCTCCTTGTAAGCTATTAGGAGAGTGTAGTCATTAAAAGCATTTGTTTTTACAACAGTCATTTTTAGAAGTTAATGTTGTGACTCTAGACCAGCGGTTCCAAGACTTTTGGTCTCATACTTTTATATTCTTAAAGATGAGAAAAGACTGAGAAACTTTTCCCAACAGCGGGAGAGCAGGCAGAGAGAATAATAAAATGTAGTGTGGGATCTCGAATCAGTTCCTGGAGCCAAGAAAGGACATTAGTGGGAAAAACTGTTAAAGTGTACTAAAAGGAGTTTTTAGTTTGTTAGTGTCATTTTTACAAATCTCTTTAATGTCTGGTTTAATGACAGACACATGGACTCATATCTGTTTCTACATTCAACTTACTCTAACATAGGGATTTTTTGTTGTTAAAGTAAATACAAAAAAATCCAGCTTCACAGAGCTACATAGTTTGAAAAGGGAGGAATGAGTATCTGTTAGACTATTTCTCATAACTGTGGATATTTGCGCTGATGCTATACCAAAATTTTACTAAGTGATGATTTCTTTAAGGTCAGCTGCAATATGGAATCTGAAACCATAATAATATACTTCTTTTCAGTTACATTAAAATCTATTGCCCTGTCTTGTGCTTTGAATGTGATTTTGAACTATCATGCATCAGTCATTTGGAAAATATTTCTTCACTGAGTTATGTGGATTTTCTAAATGCTAAAATTTCTAATTATAAGATAAAGGGAAAAGCCCATGTTTGTTAATCTCACCACTAATCTCATCAGAAAAATCTTTATGAAGTAGTAATCCTTCAAGTTTATGGTAGCAAACATGAGTCTTAGAAAATTCTAAGTTTTTACTCCAGAGATTGGGTTTTCTTTTTGGCAGCAAATACTGTCAGTGTCTTCCTGACAGGTTTATCTCATTCATTTTGAGAAAGTACCTACCAGATAACCAAGACCAAAAAACCACAGCGGGCCTGTCAGTCGTTCTTTCCAGAGAACATAGTGTTCCATGTAGAGCCCAGCTCGCTCACCTTGCATCCCCACAACTGCACAAGGGCGTCTATGAAGTGCCCAGCCAACAAGGGTGGTTTACGCAGAAAAGATTTGAAAAGATGTGTACCTAAGGCCAACAGTTAATAAAAGTCATTACTTGTATTGCTTTTCAAGGGCATTCTTAGAGAAAACTGGCTAACTGGCTTCTATTTTTTTTTTATTATTTTAAGTAAATTTATTTCAAGTTAATGTGAGAGTACAAGCAGCCAAGTAAAAAATATTTGATTTTGTTAGGTAGAATTTGTCTTGTGATTATGTCCTGCACACAAAATGTGTGCCAAACCCCCCACCTGTGGCCATTCAGTGAGAGCATGCCAATCCCCTCCCCATCCCTCGTTACCTCTCCCCCCATCTTAAATTGAAATGAGCTTTTCTCCCATGTGAGCATGCATTGGATCAGCTACTGGCTTCATATCAGTGTTGAGTACATTGAATATTTGCTTTTTTGTTTTTGTGATACTTTACAAAGAAGAATATGTTTCAACTCCATCGAGCATGTTACCTAAGATGTGAAGTCATCATCTTTTTAATTGCTGAATAGTATTCCATGGTATGCATGCACCATAATTTGTTACTCCATTCCTGAGTTGATAGGCATTTAGGTTGTTTCCACATCCTGGCAATTGTAAATTGAACTGCAATAATCAATCTAATGCAAATGTACTTATGGTAAAATGATTTTTTTCTTCTGGCTAAATGCCTAGTAATGTGCTTGTGGGGTCAAATGGGTGATCTAATTTGAGATCTTTGAGGATTCTCCATATTTCTTTCCAAAGAGGCTGTATGAGCTTGCAGTCCAACCAACGGTGTAAAAGTGTTCCACTCTTTCCACATCCTTGCGAGCATCTGCAGCTTTGGGACTTTGTGATGTGGGCTAATCTTACTGGGGTTAGGTGATATCTCAGGGGGGTGGTTTTGATTTGCATTTCTCTGATGATTAGGGATGATGAGCATTTTTTCATAAGCTTGTTAGCCACTCATCTGTCTTCCTTAGAGAAGGTTCTATTCATGTCTCTTCCCTAGTGATATATGGGATTGTTGAGTCTTTTTTTGTTGATTAATTTATGTTCTCTGTAGGTTCTAGTACATCCTAATTATCAAGCCTTTGTCCAATTAGTAACATGCAAACATCTTTTCCCATTCTGAAGGTTGTCTATTTGCTTTGGTTGTTGTTTCCTTAGCTGTACAGAAGCTTTTCAGTTTAATTAAGTCCCATTTACTTATTTTTGCTGTTGTTACAATTGCCACAGAAGTCTTCTTCATAAAATCTTTTCCCAGGTCGATATCTTCAAGTGTTTTCTTCATACTTTCCACAAGAATTTTTATCGTTTCATGCCTTAGATTTAAATCTTTTATCCATCTTGAATCAATTTTTGTAAGTGGTGAAAGGTGTCAGTCCAGTTTCAGTCATGCTGAGTATTTTTTCATAAGCTTGTTAGCCATTCATCAGTCTTCCTTAGAGAAGGTTCTTAGAGTATCTTTTTTTTATTTCTTTCTTTTTCTTTTCTTTTCTTTTCTTTCTTTCTTTTTTTGGGGGGGGGGAATTGTGTCCTTGATTAGCTCCTCAACTTGGCTATTATTGCCATATACAAAGGCTACTGATTTGTGGACATTGATTTTATAACATAAGATATTACCGTATTTTTTGATCACTTCCAGGAGTCTTTGGGGGCTAAGTGTGAGATCATATCATCAGCAAAGAGGGACAGTTTGACCTCCTCTGCCCCCACTTGGCTAGAACTTCCAATACTATGTTGAATCGTAGTGGCAATAGAAAACAACCTTCTCTGGTTCCAGTTCTAAGTGGAAAAGCTTTCAGTTTTACTCCATTCAGTATAATATTAGCTGTGGGATTCCCTCCTTCTCAATTTTTTGGAATAATTTCTGTAGGATCAGTATAAACTCTTCTTTGGAGGTTTGTTAGAATTCTGATGTGAAGCCATCTGGACCAGGGAAAATTTTTGTTGGGAGATTTTTTATTGTTTCTTTGATCTCAGTTGCTTGAAATAAGCCTGTTCAAGAGATCTATTTCTTCTTGGTTAAGTCTAGGGAGAGGGTGTGATTCCAGGTATTGATCCATTTCTTCCACATTGTCAAATTTCTGGGCATAGACTTTCTTGTAGTATTCAGAGATAACCTCTCATACTTCTGGGGAATCTGTTGTTATTTCCCCTTTATCATTTCTGATTGAGGTTATTAGAGATTTTACTTTTCTGTTTCTAGTTAATCTGGGCAAAGGTTTATCAATTTTATTTATTTTTTCAAAAAACCAGCTTTTTGTTTTCTTAATTTTCTGGATGATTCTTTTGTTTTCAATTTCATTATTCTCTGATTTAAATTTGGCAATTTATTTTCTTCTGCTGGGTTTGGGATTAGATTTTTCTTCTTTTTCCAGTTCTGTAAGATGGTTCATGAGCTTGTTGATGTGCTCTCTTTCTGTTTTTCAAATGCAGGCATCTAATATGATAAATTTCCCTCTTAAGACTGTTTTTGCTGTAACCCACAAGTTTTAGTAACCTGTATCTTCATTGTTATATGTTTGAGGAATTTAATAATTTCCTCTTTTATCTCTTCCTGGACCCAACTATTAACTGGCTTCTTTTGAAGAAATGGGGCTCTGTATAGCAGAGACCACACTGACTCTGGCAGCAGTTGGCACCACTGCCTTCATCTGTGCTGAGGCACTAAAGTTTAACCCACTATGGCTTTGCACTATCAGTACAGATGACAACACAGTAAAAAGGGAAAATAAAGTCTTACTATTATTTATAGTTTCAAATTTACAGATTCCTGGAGACCTCTCAGGCTTCTGCAGACCATGCCTTGAGAGCTTCCACTCTAAAGTAATAGAAAACTAAATTCCATCACAACAGCAAAATGTGTCATCCTACCAAATAGTATTGGATAATGTTGCACAGAGAAAGATGTGGAATGTTTCCTAGGGAAAAGAAACCATTTATGGAGAAGCTCTCTGATTGAACAAACACCCTTCCTCAGTTTATATAATCAATAGGTATAATGCTAGGCTTTTGTAGAACTCACTCAAAATAAGTGGGCATATAAAAGAGCAGAATTTCATTTTCTTAAGTAATGCAGCAATTGGAAACGACAGGGGTGAAGGAGAAACCAAAGCATTTGATCATTATGTTGAGATCAACAGCAAGGCCATAGTTTTTGCGAAATCCTTCTTTGTTCACTATACTACATATTCCCTGAAAACAGGAATTGCTTTTCATTTATTTTTAATTCCTAAGCTAGATACAATGATTATGGTCAGGAATCAATAAATACTGAATAGGTGAATGGACAAAGGGTAAACTAAATACACCTGTGGGTACTTGAATGCTACTTGACTACAGGATAGGAAATAATGGAGTGAATTATTAAACTGAAAAACAGAGTTGAGATCTGGAAAAAGAGACCAGAAGAAATGGCACCAGTAGGGAAAATTCAGACTTGGGAATTCATTTTTCCTTTGATTCTTCTTTGCATTTCTTCTCAGTCTATACAACTTTTTTCTTTACCTAAAGCTGCCTGCTCTTAGAAATTTTGCTGTGAATTTAATCAAAAAATGTTCAAACAATACATATGGATGTCATTTAAATATCAAGTTCACTTAGAAGTTCAAACCTGCAATCACCCAGGTAAAAAAATCTTAGATCATAAAGGGGAAAAAATGAAACAATCAAGTAATGGAAAAAAGTGAAGTCACATCCTAGGTTTGATTCATCCTAGGTTTGCTAATTGTCTAAACTGATTAATTATCCTCTCAGTTGAGTCTCCCCACAGAAGGTGAACACATTAAAAGTCTGGGCTCTTGCCTACTTTAGAATTTTTGAAAAACAAATTGTAAAGATAAAGAAAATAAAACCCTAAAAAAACAAAAAGCATTTTTATGTTCCACTCCACCAAATTATCAGAGGGAAAGTTTAGTCCTTCTAGAGCCACCTAACAGGTGACAGAAGATGAAATTACACAGATTACATCTCTCCTCCCACCCAGCCTAGGTAGAATAAAGCTCAAGGAATGGGCTTTTTTTGCTGGTCTGTCAGATTCCCTTTTCTCTTCTCTGCTACCCTGCCAGCCTAGGCCCACAGTGTGGTGACAGAAATGATAAAAAACTCCACATGAGGGGAGGATATAGTGAATGAGGAGAAAGAGAGAAGGCACTTTATCAGTCTGCACACCTCCTCATACCCTGCGTAAGACTTTCCCCAAAGGCCAATGTGTTTTTGACCAATAGCTACTCTGACTTTTCCTATGTGCAAGGTAGGAATGGAGGGAGAGAAAAAGCAACTCTCTCCCCTATGCAATAGATAAAAAATTAATATGGAGAAAGCATGGACAAAAGTCATTCACCTCATATAAACACTTCCTAAACATAAAAATACCTAAAATATTTTTAAATATTAACATGATGGAAGTAAATATCTATGAAAGTTTTGAAATAGACCATGTTATGGTTCATTATTTCACTTCCATGAAACATAGTCAACCATGTCCTTTCTGATTCATCTGTGCAAGTTTCAGTTTGCTGGGCTTACCAGTGTTACTGGAAGGACTTCATTCATTTCTATCCATGTGGATTTTACATTTCTTTGTTTTGTGTATCTCAAAACTTTCCTAATGTCCCCTCATGCTTTTCCAAACCAGCTAAGAATAGTCATATATCATTAAATTATCAATCCCTAAGTAAAAACTAATAAGTTTAGATTATCTACCTTGGAAAAAATTATAGAAAAAGCATTGATTTTATAGCACACTAAAATTTTTAAGAAAATAAAAATATCTAACTATTCCCAAATTAGCTGTGGTGCAATTGAGTATAGTCAGTTTATCTATTTTCCCAATATCTGACATTTATTCAAATGAAAAGCCTTCACCCAGCCTGAAAAGATACCTACTAATACCAAAATACAAACACACACACACACACACACACACATCCACCTCTACCTTCTAACCCAAATGGGAAGTATGGCCTAAACTTTTTTTGACCCCCTTAAAAACTTTCGGGGATATAATATGATCTTACTGATTAAACTAATGAAATCTCTCCTTTGCCATATACCAACCACAAAAGAAAAAGGTAAGTCATACAAACTAGAAATCTGCATCCATTTCCCCAAATGTCACTTTCTCATACAGTCCTTTATCTGAGCACAGTTAGACGTCTGTGCATGAAGAGGGTTAGTTAGCTCACCAGAAATTCAAAATAAAAACAAAACTTTAATTTATTGGAGGTGATAAAAACATTGAGATCTGCCTTATTTTATGAATGAAATAAAATTTTATTATGATGTAACATAGTTGTTTTAAATTTCATATTGTTTGAATCTCCTTGATAATACTAAGCTTTGAAAACCAAAGTCAACTGCTCTTTTATTATCATAGGAGGCTATAAATTCAATTATTTCTAGGTTTAACAATTAAATTCTATGTCTCCTTGCTAATAATTTTTTCTACAATCTTAAGAGGGGGCTTTGGGTGCTGTGGAGTAAGGAAGCATTGGCTACATGTAAAAGTGAACCAAACACAGTTATTATAGACATTCTTGTTGAAGTCATAGATTTATGTCCCATAAGATCCAGATCATCAAAGACTACTGCTATTGTCCTAACACCCAAACCAAGGTATATTCTTTTATAATTTAATTCAAGGCAAAGTTGCACAAGAAACACAAATGAACAAAATTCTAGAAAGTAATAAATGTTTCATATGGGAGAGAAGACCTGTGGGTGCTCACACCCCTGGAAAGACAGCAGAATGATGAGGTACCAGCCAAATAGTTAATCAGAATTTAATGGCAAAGTGTGGGAAAGTGTGACATATAAAAACTTGAAGGAGGTACAGACACAATACAGGTGCCTACCTGAAAACTCCTTGCCAGAGGTCCTCGCTGAGGACTCAAGTGCATACACCACAGGCTGACAGCAGACAGGGGAACAAGAGAAGAATGACTGCAGGAATCTCAGAGAAGCCATATGCCAAAAGGTAAGAGGACAACATAGAATACTAAAAGAAATAACCCGCAAGCCTGATTTCTCTATCTAGCAAAACTATCTGTAAAAAAGCGAAGGCTACTTTTTAAGAAAAACAAAAGCTGAGAAAATGTGTTGCCAGCCAACCTACACTAAGAGAAACGTTAAAGGATGTTTCAAGCTGAAAGAAAATGTTGCCAGATGAAAATTTAGATCGACAGAAAGTAAATGCTAGAAATAATAAATGTGAATAAATA
>NW_003852431.1:11705403-11722845 GCF_000181295.1 Otolemur garnettii
GCACTGTGCTCAGCCTTAACTGGCAAAAGTTTCAAAGCAAAGCAGCACATTCTGTTGACAAGGCTCTAGCTAAACAAACACTCTTATGCACTGCTTATGAGAATGGAAAGTAGTCGAGGCCTTTCGGAGAGAAATTTGGCATTATATGCATGGGGTTATGAAGTACAGCACTTTTTGTATTTGGAAAACAGTGGTAATAATTGACATATCCATAGGTAGGAGAGTGACTGAATAAATTATGATGCTTTTCCACAATAATATTAAATTATGACGCATTTACACTCCTCTAAGATGATTTAGAATTATTTCCAGGATATATTGTTAAATGGAAAAAAGCAAAGTACAAAGGACTGTTTATAGGATTCTATACTTCATATAAGAAAGAGAGGAATACTAGAATGGCTATATTAAAAAAGACAGAGAATGACAAGTTGGCAAGAACATGAGGAAACCGGAATACTCAGACATTGCCGGTAGGAATATAAAATGTTGCAACTACTCTAGAAAATGAGGCTGGCAGTTCCCCAAAAAGTGAAAGGTAGTTACCAAGTAATCCAGCATTCCATTCTTAGTCATATATCCAAAAGAAATGAAAACATATGTTCATACAAAACTTATACACAATTGTTCATAGCAGCATTATTCATAGTAGCCCTAAAGTAAACAAACCAAAATATCAACCAACTGATGAAAACATAAATAAAATGTGGTATATCCATACAATGGAATATTATTCACAATAAACAGGATTCAAACACTGATTGATGTTGCAACGTGGGTGAACTTTAAAAATATTATGTTGTGTGTAAGAAATCAGTCACTAAAAACTATGTAAATTAGTGGTTATCTAGGGCTGGGAGGCAACCTATAATGAAGATAGGGGTTTTGGGGGAGTGGGAGCAATGAAAGTATTTGAAATTAATTATAGTGATGAAGTACAAACCTATGAATATACTAAAAAGATGTATGCTTTAAATGAGTGAATATTACCATTTATGATATGGTACTATCAATATTACCATACATATCGAGAAAACCATTCTACTAAAACAAGCAGGAAAGAAGAGGTGATAAGGGGTTATACACATCATTTGTGCAAAATAGATACAGGAGCAACAAGTCAAAAACTAAAGAAGTTTGTTACCAACAGGGAGTGAGTGGGAAATGGCAAAAAGAAAGAGAAAATAGAAATGCATTGGTGGAAATGAAGTTTAGGGGTAAATTTTTAACGTAGAAATACTAAAACATGAGGTTTCCATATCAAGGCAAATTGCTATTACTTCTAATAATCAGGGAAGTTCCTCTTGCCTTAATATATCAGGGGCAACATGCAAAACCAAGATGTCACCCTATATATATGGGGTCTGTGCTGAAGAAGAACTATGAATCTGGAAGTTTATATAGGAGAGGAACGGTTGCTCTTGATCCTTTCCTGACAGATGGAAAGCAAGATTTATTCTCTAGTTGTTTCCGATACTGTGGAATGTAAATGACTAGCCTCAGGGCTCAGGACCTCATCCCCAGTTTTTATGTCAAAATACTGAAGGGGTACAAAAATTTTTTATTACACGAATCATTTTTGTAATCCTTGAGTCACAGCTGTAAGTGTGCCCATCACTCAAACAGTGTTCAAAATTCATACCATCTATACTACGACATATTGACATTGAGTATCCCCTAAACATCAATTCTGTAGTGTACTTGCCAAAATGTATAATAGCCTTCTCATCACAGAAATGTGTCAGTCAAAACCCAACTGAGAGACGTTCTACAGCATCACTGACCAGCACTCATCAAAAGTATCAAATTCAAGAATTACCATGGCTAACAGGAGACTTAAAGAGACACAAAAAATAAATGTCATGTGGGAGGCTTGATTGAATTCTGGAATAGGAAAATTATATTAATTGAAAACTGATGGACTTCAAAGTGAGCCTACTGTTTGATTAGAAGTATTACACCAAAGTCACTTTCTTTGTCTTGACAATTATACTTGGCAATGCCACATATAAAACGTTAATGCTAAGGGAAGCTGGGTCAAAGAATACATGAATTATTCATATGACTTTTGTCATTTTTTTCATATAAAATTGCTTCCAAATAAAAAACTTTAAGAGGTAATACTTGCTTTAAAAAAAGTTAGTGTATAGTTTTCAAAATATGTACAAATGAATGCTGTGTATGAAAACAGCAGACCAAATGGCATAGCAGGGAAGAAATAAAAAATACCATTCTATGTTCTTATGTTAGACATGACGTGATATCATGTTATTTAAAGATAGACTGTGATAAGCTGAAGATACATTACATTAATACTTGAGCAACTACTACATTAATAAAACAAATAATGATTATTATGCCAATAGCAGAAAGGAAATGGAATGCTAAACAGTAAGCAGATGGAAAAAAGGAAATTGAGAAAAAGGGAAATAAAATAACAGAGTGGATGGGACAAACAGAAAACAAATTGTGAATGCTAGATGTAAAGGCAAACATTTCAATAATTACAGAAAATAAGTTGTCTGAACTTTTCATTTAAAAGACAATTATTGTCAAACTGTTGTGTTAAAGCAAAACTAAACATATTCTATGAGATACATTTCTATAAAGACAAAAAGAGCAATCCAAGAAGGCAAAAGATTAGAATATCTTACAAAGAAAAAGAGAGAGTAAAGGGCAAAATAGACAAGATATGGCATTATAATCTTATAGGACCACCGTGGTGTACAGTCACGCACATAATGACATTTGGGAGTAGCAACAGGTGGCATATGTGACAATGGGCCATAATGGAGCTGAAAAACTCCTAGGACCTAGTGGCACTGCAGTCATCATAACATCACAGAGCGATATACTACCTTTTCTATGATTAGATATGTTCACATATAAATATTTACCTTTGTCTTACAACTACCTACTGTGTTCAGTACAGGAATATGCTGTATAGGTTTGTAGCCAAGGAGGTGTGTGTGTAGATGTGTGTGTAGGTTTGTGAAAGTCTACTCTGTGATGTTCATACAATATCAAAATTACTCAGAACAACTCCCCATTGTTAAGTGATGCACAAGTGCATATCTTATGTATAATACCTAGACATAGATGCACTGATTAAGTAACATTAAAGTGGATCTGAACAACACAAGATTAAATTTTTTCAGAGAAGTTGTAGTATGTTTTAGAGATTAGGTAATGTTTAAGTCTGCAACTTAAGAATTAAATAAAAATGAGTTTAAAAATAGAGAAGGCTAGGGCAGCACCTGTGGCTCAAGGAGAAGGGCGCCAGCCCCATATATTGGAGGTGGTGGGTTCAAACCCAGCCCCGGCCAAAACTGCAAAAAAAAAAAGAATAGAGAAGGCTATTTCAAGAGGAGATAGCTTAGTTGTATGAGAGAATTATGTTATGATTCATTCAAACAGAACTTGGTTTTGAAGGGAGAAAATAACAAATTTCATTCTGTAGATGTTGGTTTCTATGATACTTGTTAGTAAAGATTGTTACTAGGACAGGATGTAACCTAAACTGGGATCAGTATCTGAACCTGCTCCCTCTAGGCACAACCAAGAATTGAATGGGCTCCACCATGTTCCATCAAAAATGCCTAAAATAATAGCACACGTGTACATCTTTTTAGGTAAATCTGAGAGGTTTCCTTAATTTTCTCATAAGTCAATTTCTCTTTATTTCCCTTTGTATTTCTAAATGTTGTTATTTCAAGTATGTTAACGCTATGTTATTTTTCATAAAGGATCACAACCAGTAGAACTGCAGTAAGAATTGTTCCATTTAACATAAAATAAGGGCTGGGTGCATTGGCTCACACCTGTAATCCTAGCACTCTGGGAGGCTGGGGTGGTGGATTACTTGAGCTCAGGAGTCCAAGACCAGACTATGCAAGAGTGTGACCAGTCTCTAAAAATAGGAGGACATTGTGGTGGGCACCCTGTTGGCCCAGCTAATAGAGAGGCTAGGGCAGGAGGATCACTTGAGCCAGAGAGTTTGAGGTTGTTGTGAGCTATGACACCACAGCACTCTACCAAGGGCAAAAGTGAGATTTAAAAAAATATATATATATATATAGATATATATGTGTGCACACACACACACACACACATATATAATAGTGCCTTTTGTCTTATTTAGTGTTTGATGTCTGAAATGAAGAATATATGCTTGTTTTTTTCTATTTGCCTCTGCATAAAAAAAATTCTTGCTTGCCCTTTTATTTTAAATTGTTTGTATAATTTAGTGCTAGGTATGGCTCTTATAAAATGTTATATAGTTGGATTTTAAATCTTTCTGAGAGTCTTTGCCTTTTAATAGACTAAAAGAAGTATAAACTATTTTCTGCTGTTTCCTTTATTATTTTAAAACTTGGATTAGTAGATACATTTGCTTTCTTCTGATCCAGTGATTTGAAACATATATTTAATTTCCCTTAGTGATATTTAAATTTTTCCAAAACATCTTTTAATTTAAATTCCTGTAATTATCACAGTCACTAATGAATGAGTCTTTCCAACTCTCCCATATGTAAGAAAAAAGCACATCTAAGTCACATATCCCAGATGTTAATTTCTCTATTGGGGCAGCACAATGCTTTCTATACCGGTATTTAGTAAAAATTATTTGATATAGTGATACTCACTCGCTAACTAATTGACATAAATACAAGAAAAACTAAATAAATGCTCATTTGATGCAAGGGGGACGTATTTGGAAAAAGTGAAAACTTAGTCCTTCAAATAAAATCTGTTTAAGTCTTTTGGCCCGAAACACCATCTTCTAGTAAGTCACCAAAATGACAGACCCAAAACAAAGGGAAAGAAAAGAGGCCTGTTGTATGTTGGCCTTTTAGAAAACATGGAGCTGTTTCTTTGGCCACATACATGTAAATCTACAAGAAAGGTGATATTGTAGACATCAAATGAATGGGTCCTGTTCTAGAAGGCATGCCACAAAATGTTACCATGGCAAAACTGGAAGAGTGTGCAATGTTACCAGCATGCCTTTGGCATTGTTGCAAAGAAGCAAATTAAGAACAAGATTCTTGCCAAGAGAATTAATGCACCTGTTGAGCATGGTAAGCATTCTAAGAGCCAAGACAGCATCCTGGAACACATGAAGGAAACGGTCAGAAAAAAATAGGAAGCCAAGAGATAGGCAACTGGGTTCAACCGAAGCCCTGGCCTGCTCAGAGATATGCACTTTCTGAGAACCAATAAAAAGGACCTGAGCTGCCAGACACTAGTTCCTAAAAATCTATGTCATAATAGGTGTAAAAAATAAATGTAAAAGATCTCTGAACTATAAATAAATTGATTTCATTTAATCTTTTTGATTAAATTAAATCAGTATTGTTTTGTTTATTTCCTTTAATTTAACTGAGGGTACAGGGAGAGCATGAATTATTGTTATTTGAAGCCAAAGTGAGGGCACAAGGATGGTGACTGCAGTTCAATATTCAAATAGCTAGCATTTCCTGAAAAAAATAAAAGGCACGAGTTGGCTTAACAAACTTTTATTTATTTAAAGGTGCATTCTAAGCTTCATTTTCAGCTCAGACTCCAGAAACTGACTTAGTTAATTGGGACAATTAAGAATCCCCAAGGGTATAATTGCCCCTTTCAGTTTACTTTTGAGGGGAAAGAGAGTGATTTATCTCAGAAAACAAGAGCCTAAGGCCTGGCAAAGAAAGAGAATGAGAAAATTTTGGTTAAGGAGGAGCAGTAGAAAAACTCTTTTGTAATCAACCCAACTCAAGAGATGATAAAAAGCTTTCATTGTCTCTCTAAGACAATGGAAATTATAGACTGTCTGAAATTAGTTGTTTAAAATCTCCTACAACCCGTGGTCTACTTTGGCAAAGCAAAAGAGCCTGTCACCCCCACCCCATGCCAGCTAATACCCTTGGTCAGTGGCTAACATGCATACGTGCTTACACACACACACACACACACACACACACATACATGCTTACACATACTTATTCTGGTGAATACCAGAATGGAAAAACTAGCGCTGATTTTAGTGGGATGACAATAACATTATCATTCAAATTAATAGTATCAAAAAAAGTTTCTAGATTTTGGACTATTGGAAAACATGTAGGAAATTTTAAGCTGCTCTTAAAATGAGTTAACTGAGTATATATCATCTACATAGATTATATCAATATAATTGTAGAAATCTAATTTTGTAAATGTCATGTTTGAATACTATTAAGGCTTCAATAATTTGGAGTCTGATATACCACTAATGCCACAAATATATGGAGATATTTGAAAACACAAACTTTAAATTTTATTTATGATACTATTTGAGAATACAATATTTTATTTGTTGTCTAAAAATACATACAATTTTTTTAAATTTCCACAAGACTGACTTTTAGAATCTAGAAAAATGAAGAATTCATTGTAGGATCAGCAATCCCTATTTGCTCTGTTTACCTAACACTAGAGTACAAAACATAGTCAGATGTCCCATTATTTTACTTATACAAAGCCACCCATTTTGCTATGGAATCTGCCCATATCTTCTTGTTCTTCCCATAAAGAACATTTTACTTTATACAAATAAGAATATTTTTATCTTTTAATTTCAAAACAGTGAAATATCTTCTATCTTTGATTCTGGGATCAATTTCAAATTTATTTTAGGAAACTGTGAACCACTGAATAGGTTGCATAACATTTGACTCTTGGTTTGTTAGACAAAATTAAAATAACTTAAGAAACAAAAATAGTATTTCCTATGACCTCTGCAAGTGTTCCACACAAGCTGTAAATTTTCAAAACTGGCATAAACATTTAGCTAAGGCATATTCTGCCTTTATCTGCCTAGCTCTGCCCTTGATCTGAGCAGAAACAGGGAAAATGCACCGTGTCAAGGTACAAAAAATGATGTGAAAAAAGAGGGAGAATTAGATCTATATTAGCTAAGATGGAGGAAAGGAATGTGTGAAATTGGAAAAGAGAACATTTCTTCAGCCCATTCTTCCTCTCAAATCACCTGTCCCAGTGAAAGGAGACCTCCAAGTGAACTGTTTGAAGGCCTATAGGCAAATTTCCCACTCTGTTCCCAAGAACGCTGGTCTCCAGAGAAGGCCATATTTAAATTTCCAGAGATTAGTCAAGCAAATGCTTGATGCAGAAAATGAAAGTTTGCTGTTAAACTCTGATCAGTCTGTCATAACTTTCCCATAATTTCAGCATCACTTTGAATTTTACAAGCATTAAAAATGTGTTAGATAGCTCTGTAGTTGCATAGCACCACATCCCAAATTTATCTTTAAGTTTCTTTTACAGATATTCCTTCCAAAAATATTAATGAAGAGCCACCAAACAAATCAATTTGGCTCAAATTTTCTCTTGCCACAAAGAAACACAGGGTTGATAATGACCATGGTTCACTCTACACTATAATATAAACAGTATACAACCACCACAAAGTATAACTTAAGTATCATTAAAATTAGCTCTTTGTAAGCCTAAAATTCTAGCCATTTATGTTTTAGAAAATAAGCATAGCATAAATTTCCTAAAAGTCTCAGTTAAAATGTATCACCAAAAATCAACTTACTAGTCCTCACATGTTAACATGGTGGCCAAGATTCATTTATATCAAAATGTAGTTTTCATCTCAAACTGAGTAGATGAGATACAGTGAAGATGAAAAATATGGCAGTTATAGACTCATGGCTAAGAAAGGTCATTAGGAAAAGGGACACAGTGCGGGTGGGTGGCCAATAGGGGAAATGAAGCAGTTAACTTTAAAAAGGTATTATTTTACCTTTTTTTGGATTGTGTAATGATTACAATATTTGTATGTTTTTAGAATTTATAATTTGTTATAATTTCTTTTCTCATTCTAAATAAACCTTTATTTCCCTGCCTAAAAAAAAAGTAGAGAAGGAACAGGATTCTTCATGGATTTGCCTCTATTTTTTTAGCTCCAAGTGGATTTTTCTCTTCCCTAAAGTTATTAAGAAACCAAAAGTAATCTGGAAAGAAATTAGCCCTTTAATATTGTTTTAAAACCTCTAAGAGGAGATTTTAAAATCCAATGTCCATATTCCCTTAGTAAACAGAGTGGACACTAAATTTCCCTTTAAGGCAAGACTTAGTAATAACTACATTTTTAAAAAATCTCTTAGACATGCACTCAGGTCATCCATTCATGCTTTTAAAAAACCAACATGTTCCAATTTTCAGAGAAAAAAAAAGCTGAACTTTGTGACAGCCTACTCTGATTTTAGTAGTTAGCTTTAAATCCGTTAGGCTTTCAGTTGCTTTTGAAACACTGGCAAAAAGCAACCTTAAAACTCAAGTAGATTGTATGTGTTATCAAAGAGGCTGCTTAGACACCAAGATTGCTACAGACTTGTTTGTGACAAACCTGGATTGAGGTAGCCTAGGTAGCCTAGCCTGTATAATCTTACAGTAGTATATGGTCAGATCCTAAAACCTCACCTTCCATTTTTACATCCTTCTTCATTATTCTTCTCGTCTATATTTTAAAGCTCTGTAATTTAAAAAAAAATTATTTTAATGTCTTCATTCCTATGAAGAAAAATTAAATTTAGCGTGCTTTGAAGATCAGTTATCTGCCTCACTGCAATCACGTAAAATCTCCGAAATCACCTGAATAATAAACTCATTGTGTGAACTCATTTTCAGCTAAATAAAATTAGGGATGTTGAGATAACCATGGTTTGTTACATTAAATTATTTTATAATTGTATTAAAAGAAGACTAACTTTTGCAAACACTTTAGCAACTATAATTTCTGCTCTCCAGAATTAAAATGATTTATTTCCAATTGACAAGCTTTATTAATTAAAGTGAAGGGAAAGTTGTTTGGAACAGCAATTATTTAACTATATCCCCCAGAAGTTAAGTACTCTAGGAGAAAGGGATTGACAGTATTGATCATCTACTATGGGGAAAGCATTAAACACAGCACATTAAATACTCATCTTAACCAATTCTCACCACAATCCTGTGAAATAAGCATTTTCCTCCATTCTACTGGATAGGCAAGTGAGGGGCAAAAAGGTTAAGTAGCTTCTCCAAGATCCCGAATCTCATAAATAGTAATCAGTATTGTGGGTCAGGTCCTTCTAACACAGAAGCCTATGTTTCTTGTATTATATAAGATTGTCAAAATAAAGTGGAATTACATACATGAGTGCTGATAAAAATTATTTTGTAGGATGGGTGGAGGGAGGGTAATTGGTGGGACCACACCTACAATACACTTTACAAGGGTACATGTTAAATCTACTAAGGATAGAATATAAATATCTTAACACAGTAACTAAGAAAATGCAGTGAAGGCTATGTTAACCAGTTTGATGAAAGTATTTCAAATTGTATATAAAACTAGCACATTGTACCCCATAATTGCATTAATGTACACAGCTATAATATAATTAAAAAAATTATTTTGTGATATAATTTTGAAGTAAATTTTGTATAACATATTTTAATTGAATCTATTTAAGGGCTTATTTAGAAATAACAGAATAACAATGTTCAAGGGATAAAATATAGTATCAACATATAGTTTTATTTCTCCAGGGTCAAATTTTCTTACATTTCTATAAACAAATAAAAATTACTTTACATGCTTTATTTTTAAGCTGTGGAAAATTACTGGGTGGCTATTGCTGAACCATTTCCCCTTTCCTCCTGGGCACTCAAGTGGACTACAATTTGAAGCCTCCATTGTATTTAGATGTGGCCAAATGACTGAGTTCTGCCAGTGGAATGTGGGTGAACATGATTGCCTCATTTCCAGGCATCATCCATAAATCCTTCTGGAAGGCAACACCCAGTGTGCCCTTAGAAGCCACATGTTGAAGATAAAAGAGTCTCTGTAAGCCTGGACCCATAAAATAATCATGTGGGTCAGAGTTTACAATGTCTGCCAACACACGAGCACCTTTTTATTCAAGTAAAAAATAGACATTTATTGTATGAATGAAGCAATTGTGTGTCCCACTATGCACAGAACAGGCCTAGTTTACACTGCTTGTCCTAATTTATCAAGAACTCTTCCTTTTATCCTCACAATTGCTTTGGTTTGAGTAATAAATATAGTCTGTATAGTATTCGGCCACAGAGATTTACATATTATGACAAATAGCATGACCTTAAATAAAACACTGGATTTTATTTGCTTTATAACTGTTTATTTTCTTTAGCATACAATGGCTAAGCAGGCTGTTTTTACCTTAAAAGTTTAAAAGAAAAGCAAAGGCACACAATAATTGCAGTGTATATGATTTGTTATTTATATTTAAGACTCTGAACTCACTTTATTAATGTCTATTTCAATATTCTCTCAGTAAACAATGAGTCCATATGTAGACAGAAAGCAAACATGTATAATTAACTTCTTGCCAAATACAAGCCTAGGTTTAGTGCCTAGTATATAGTAGTACTCAATTAAATATTTCTTGCAAATTCTATTGCTATTAGTTCTATTGTTTTTCTGTTTCATTCTATTTTTATTTCTAATAAACTGCTGATAAAAAATAAGTTAACACAATTATTTTAAAGTGTTAATTTTTAATATTATTTTTAAGATTATGCAATTAATGTTCATTACCTATGTCTAAGCAATCTAATTTCTAAAAATATCTGTCTTCTTTGGTTGAAAATTCAAAATAATTTATGAAGAATTTTCAGACTATTTCCGATAGAGGTTGTACCAGTTTGCAGTCCCACCCACAGTATATGAGAATTCCTATCTCTCCACATCCACACCAGCATCTATTGCTTTGAGAACTTAAAGACACGGGCCATTCTCACGGAATTAAGTGATATCTCGATGTAGTTTTGATTTACATTTGTCAGATGATGAGGATGATGTGCATTGTTTCATGTGTTTTTTGGCCATTAATCTATCATCATAAGCAAAGTTTCAGTTCATGTGTCTTGCCCAGTTTTTGATAGGGTTGTTTGCTCTTTTCTTGTGGATTTTCTTGAGTTATTTGTAGATCCTGGTGATTAGCCCTTTATTAAAACTAAAAATAGACTTACCATGTGATCCTGAACTCCCACTACTAGGTATTTACCCAATGAAAAAAAGACATTTTATCTATCATAAAGACATTTGCACTCAAATGTTTATAGCAGCACAATTCACAAGCACAAAGAACTCTTAAGTCTGAAGGGAGGAAAACAGTGCACCAGCTTCAAGACAGGAATGCAGAGAAAGTGAGTCAATTCCATTACATGTTGCCTCCCTGGTCCTGAGACCTTCAGAGTCAGACTGGAACTATACCACTAGCCCTCCTGGCCTACAGCTTGCTGACTGCTTATATTGGGACTTCTCAGTATAAACTTGTGAGCCAATTTCTTATTTTATATTAAACAATTAATTAATGAATTTTTCATTTATCTTTTATTTTTCAAACTCTAACCAATTTCCTATCTTTGAAAAAAAATTTAAACAAGATTCTTCATGTATTAGGTTCCAGAGAAATAGAACCAATTGAAGATATAGATAGATAAGTAAATAGATAGATAGATAGATGGACAGACATATACCTGTATGAGAGGGGGTTGATGAGGGGAAATTGCTCACACAGTTATGGCAGGTAAGTCCCACAACAGGCCATCTGTGAGATGGAGAACAAAGGAAGCTATCACCTCTGCTCAGTGCAAGCCCAAAACCTTAAAACCAAGGAAGCAACAATGCAACTCTCCATTTGAGACTTAAAATCTAAGAACCCAGGAGGCCACTGGTACAAGTTGTAGAGTTCAAAAGCCAAACATGGAATTCTAATGTCCAAGGTCTAAAGAAGGATGTCTCAGCTTTTGGGGAGAGGAGCAGAGAAAGTATGGTACAAAGGAGAGAATTCACCCTTCCTGTGCCTTTGTGTTCTAACTAGTCCTCAGCCCATTGGATGGTGTCCTCCCACACTGGGTGAAGGCATATCTTCTTTACTCAGTCCACTGAGTGCCAATCTCTTCCAGAAAAACCTTTATGGACATAACCCAGAAATAATACTTTACCAGCTATATGGAAATCCCTTGATCTAGTCAAGTTGACTTCTAAAATTAATCATCACAGTATATGTATCTGTTTTTATGTCATAAACAGGAATGTCATAGAAAACTATTTTTATTCAAAATAAAGTAATTTTTTTGAAACAATGGATGAAATGTCATTTGTGAAGCATTTTTAAAGATTGCTATTTAGAGGTCTGTTTTTAATGCAGAGGAGGACATAGTAAGGGAGAATATGGTGAGAAACCAAAAGTGTTCTAGGATGACTCCCAGATTTCTATATTTGTTGACTAAACATGTGATAATGATAGAACAGGATTTGGTTTGAGAATTAGAGTGAGGGAAGATAAAAGTTTTATTTTAGACATATCAATGTCAAGGATACTATTGTTTTTCCAGTAGATGAGCCCCTGAGAATGTTTATTATGTAGTTTGAAGTTCCAAAAGAAAGTTGGCAGGAGGTACTTTGGGAAACATCAGTAGATAGATTTTAGTTAAATCTGTTAAGAGTTCATGTGTGCCAGGCACAGTAGCTCATGTCTATAACTCCAGAATTTGGGGAAGCTGAGGCAGGAGGATTGCTGAATGCTACATGTCAAAGACCAGCCTAGACAACATAGCAAGAGTCCCTTCTCTACAAAAAAAAAATTGAAATTAAAAAATTAGCCAGACATGGTAGCATGTGCCTATTGCCCCAGCTACTTGGGAGGCTAAGACAGAAGGAGTCCTTGAGCCTAGGAGTTCAAGAGTGTAGTGAACTATGTTCATTCCACTGCATTTCAACCTGGGTGACAGAGAAAGACCCTGTCTCTAAAGAAAATAAAAAATGAAAAAGGAAGCTCTTGTGTAGAGAGCAGTATAAAGTGGAAATAGTAGAAAGCTCTGGAATACTATGAAGTGTGAGAGTAGGGAGTAGAAAGAAGATGCCACATTGTTAAAGAGGTAAAAGTAGAAGCAGGAAAAAGTTCTGTAAAACTGCCAGAAAGAGAAGAGAGTTTCAAGAAATGAGTAGTGGCCAAATAGCATTGAAAATGCTCTTTCTTTAGTAAAATGTTGTCATGAAACCAGCCAGGATTGTATTTCCCAGCCTCATGTGTACTTGGGGTACCATTTTACTAGTTTCCATCAACAGAATTTGAGAGTCAAGGCAATTGAAAAAGAGATGTGCCATCTCTATCTTCCTATTCCATTGCTAAGATCTGGACACAGATAATTCCACATCCCTAACTGATGGCAGAGCAACAATAGGAAAGAGCCAGGGTCCCTCAATCACCATGTGGAGAAAAGTCGCCTTTATCTGAAAAACACCCATACCACACTATGATGTGAGCAAGAAATAAATTATGCTGTTAAGGTTCTGGAATTAGGAGGGTTATTTGTTACTACAATTGTTATCATAAATACACTATGAGCTAAAAACAGCTAATGAATTTGACCACAAGAAGGAATTATAATAGCACAGAAATGATTGGATAGATGCCACACAGGAACGCAAAGTCAAGGAAGGTTTCTGTTGTGATGTTAGGATCCAAAAAAGATGTCATCATTTTACAGGCTGAGCACAAGCCCTGAGAGAGCATCCATAGAACACAGAGGGAATTGTTCATGGAGCCAAGGTCATCAGAGCAATCCTAAAGCAGAGGGGGAGGGCATGACTTTGATCTCAGTGATGAACACCTTTTCCAACCATTGGACGAGGATGAAGGGAGTTAGAGAAGGTGAATGAATACAGGAGTAGATCGCTCAGAGGGGCACTTTAGTTCTAGTGAATATGGCAACCATAATAATTGTAGAACATTAAAGTTTTATATATTTTAGCCACCCTTTAAGTTGTTCAAAACCCGTAAGAAAACACACCACTGTTGATTCACTGTCATTTTCTACTTAACATTATTGAAAACGAAACCTCTCACACTGAGTTTTCTTCAACTTGCGCATTCTTATTTAATTCTCCTTTGAAGGATATATATCAGATAAAGACCCCTTCCTGCAAAACAACATTACCAAAGATCTAACATCAAACACTGTCCCTGGAAGCGGACTGCATATTAAGAGTCATTCTTCCTAGCTCGGAGGCACCACTTTCTGACTGAGCGCAACAAGACAAGGCAATGCGATTACTGGTCTTGGTGGTTGTGGTATTTCTGACTTACAGATACATTTATCTCTATACAGTCCCACCGTGGGACTGAATCAGAAATAACCAAAGTAAACTAACAATGTCCCCAAGAGCAGGAAATGAATGGGGAGGCACAGAACAGGCAGTGATGGGGAAGGGGAGAAGGAAGAGCCCAGCTCTATGTCATTATTAGGTTAGTCTCTTAAAGCAGTGGCCTGTATGTCCCCTGTTTCTGTATTATTCCATTTTTTGCTATTACGCTTTGTGATGACTTGTAATAGATGAGTGTGTCTGTGTGATTGATGTGAAAGGGTCCTTGTTAAATAAACAAGATTTATGATCACGGAGGAACTTGATCCTTTCTTGGATAGTCCCTCCAAACCTTCTCTCTGGGTTTTTTTCCTCTTGGATGAAATCACGAGCAGGTCCCACGGCCTTTCCTGTCCCTCACAGTCACTAGAAAAGTCTCCCCTCAGATTTGAAAATAGCCAGACCAATATAATCAGTATAATTCTTAATATCCTTCAGGCTAAAGCTTTCTGCAGCTCAGGTCTGATTCAGGCCTGGAAGTCAGGGGACTTACAGGTCATGGCTGTAAGGAGCTAGACATAAGATTGACACAGCCCAGCTTTTCCTTCTCCTCCTCTCCCCCATCTCTGTCTGTTCTGCGTCTCCCCATTCGTTTCCTGCTCTTGGAGACATTTTTAGTGTGGTTTGGTTATTTCAGATTCAGTTCCACCATGGGGCTGTAGAGATAAATATATCTGTAAGTCAGAAATATCACAATTACCAAGATTAATAATCGCAAGGCTGAGTAAGCCCACCCAGTTCCCCTGTCCTAACTCTGGCTCTCTGGCTGTCCCCAGCCAACTGCAGAGCCGGGGACAGAGCACACAACTGGGCACAGATGCCATCCATCATGACGTGCTGTTGGCTTCTTCTAGACAGGGGGACACTCACTTCCATGGAACACGTTTGTGGGAGTTTCCTTCAGCGGGGAAGAAACAGAATTGTCACTGGGCCTTTCTGAGGTACATTGTACCCTTCCTTCCCCCAACTTTGGGCTTCCCTCTCTCAGCCTGCGGGCATCCAGTCACCCACTCGTGCCTTTTGGAGGTTTCCCTATTCTTCTGGGCAATGTGCTTGGCCTCTGTCTCAGGTAGCCTAGAAGAAAACCCCCCTCTCCCTTGCCAGGCACTTTGATTAAAGTGACTCTTCCCCAGGGCCATGAATGGGGGAAATCCCTGCCCATAGTCACTTAGCAGGACAAAACCAATTCCTCACTTCCAGGACACAAATGTCAACCTCTCCAGATCATTCTCTTAAAGCTCTGGACAAGGAGTTATTCTCATTCATTCTCTCTCTCTCTGACAAACACGCACACATACTTTTCCATTTCCAGTCTCACTCTTGCTATGTCTTGAATTTCCACTGTTTTATAAGCTAGAGGTGAGGGATAGCTGATGCTGGTGCTGGCAGGAAACATTTACCCCTGACATCTGCATGTGTGATCTCTTCCCTCCTTAAGGATTTGGACTATGTCTTTCTCACCTATAAAAGAAGAATCAGTAGGCTGGAAGCTCTGTAAGGGCAGAGACCTTGCCTGTTTGTGCACACTGTGTGCCACAGCACCAGACACAGTGCCTGATACACAGCAGGTGCTCAGTAAATACTTATTAGATGACTGAATTCTGTTGTATTTCTTCATTTCTAATAAAAATAAAAATGCTTCCTATTTTTTAACAGGACTGCCCAAAGCCCAAATTAGCAGTGAGAATGGATGGTCTGACTTTAAGAATATAGGCATTTTATTTCTTTTTATCACACAATGATATGCTTTTAAATAGCATGGAACTAATTAGAGAACTCTCTGCTGTCTTTTCCTTTATTAGGATGGACTTAAATGAGATGATGTTAAATAAAATAACTAAACTGACTAAGGAGACTTTAAAGATAGTCTAGCTCCTCAGTAAGAGGTTGAATAACTTTGTGCGAGGTCCCAAGAACAGCTAGTTCTTGGCAGAGTGGAAGGAAGAACACGAAATTGCTCTAAATTCAGCAAAACAGTGTGTTCCTTTCATGAAACACAAGGCAGTATCCACACCACCTCAGAGAGTACTCACAAACCAGATCAAGTTAAGCTTTTTAGTTAAGAAGCGCTTCATTGACAGACCTCGTCATTGTAATATATTGGAATACATTCATTTTAAAATGTATGTTTTCTTATAAGATTCCAACCAAACTGGACATATTGATTATTTGACTGAGACTGAAGCTCACCAAAGGGATTTTTTTTCAAGTAATGATTTAAAGTAATTATTTAAGATATAAGTCTGATTCGAGGAAAACTGCCTGCATTTCTATGTTTTATCACCAGTTCTTATCTTTAGCAAAAATCCATTTACTGTACATCTAACAGCATGGACAGTTCCTGCCACAGAATTCCTATGAAAATTACGGTGGGAACCCAAACACCCAGCACAATAGATGTTCATTAAGATGTTTATTGAATAAATGCACTAAAATTCAAAGTCTGTATAGGCTTCTCTTTTGGAGCTATTCATCTTCTTTGAGTAGGATATTATCAGTATTTTGGAGAATATAGGTTTTAAAAATAGCAGGAAATCACTGGGCATGGTGGCTCACTCACCCATGTGCCATCTACCACTGTGGGAGGCCGAGGCATGTGGATCATCTGAGCTCAGGAATTTGACACTAGCCTGAGCAAGAGTGAGACTCTGTCTCTAAATAAATCGGTGGGGGTTGTGGCAGGCACCTGTCATCCAGCTACTTAGGAGGCTGAGGCAAAAGGATCACTGGAGCCCAAGAGTTTGATGGTGCTGTGAGCTATGATGCCACAGCACTCTATAAGGGTGACAAAATGAGACTCTGTCTCAAAAAGAACAAAAAAAAACAAAAATAAATAAAATGAAATCTCTAATAAATTTAGGAAATAAATTCAGAATATTTCTTCATAAAAAATTAACTTGCTTTTTAAAACAAAAATTAACTTGCTTTTTAAAAAAAATTAACTCTTTATCATTTTATAGTATTCCTGTATTTGCTATTAATATGCATACTACAGGAATTATTATCCTTAGACAGACATAAAGTACACAAAATTTTGTTTTGGACTCCTAGAACTTATATGGGATGAAGAAATACCTTCTCTCAATTCAAGGTGGAGACTACTATAATGAAAGACAGATTAATAAGAGGAAGATAAACACAGTAAATAAACTTACTTAATAAAAACTTTGTGTGACATGGAGCCTTAAGAAATAAAGACCAAAAAAAAAAAA
>NW_003852431.1:11723862-11727358 GCF_000181295.1 Otolemur garnettii
GTTAAAATGTTTGGTCACAAGAATATTTCAAGTTGTATATGAGACCAGCACACTGTACCCCATGATTGCATTAATGTACATAGCTATGATTTAATAAAAAAAAAAAAGTTTGGTCACAGTTATAAAAATTTACTTCTTTTTCATTATGATGAATGTTATCTTCTTGACCTAAAGGTAACAAATCTCAAGAAATCATGTACAAATAATTCTATAATCATACTCTGATGATTGAATACAAGGGATCATGATAACTTTTTAAGAATTTATAATTTTATAAGGAAGATCCACCTATATAATCAAGTACAAGAAGGACTGCTATAGCAATAGTTGTCTAAATCAAGGTTCTCAGAAACCTTGATTTTGTGTCAATTCAGAGGAAAAAGAGTTCAATTTATGCTAAGAGATGATGGTAGGAGACTGCTTCAAGTAGGACATAAAAGTTGGATCTTGAAGGGTAAATAGGATTTAAAGGAAAAAAAGAAGGGACAATGGCACTGCTATCAAGGGATCATGCAAGGGAAGGCTTTCAGGAACACACAGGTGTGTTTACTGAGCCTCCTTAGGTTCCTTGAGAGTGATGACACTTCAGGGCAGAGAGATACATTTTACAGGCAATCACAGAGTTCCAAGTGTCTTATCAAAAGAACATGGACTTTATTCTGGAGATAATATTAATTCATTGCAGGTTTTGAAAGCACCATTCTGGTAGTAAAAGATAAGTAGAGGGAGGAATAAAAAGTTAAAGAGAGATTTGGGGGCAAAGATGGCAGAATAGAAGCAGCCAGCACATACCACCCTCAAGCAGAGGATCAAAATTAGCAAGTAAATGTTCACCTACAGAGAGACTCCTTGGAGAGAGCAGTGTGAATCATTAGAGAAGCCACTGAAGACACCCAAAGTGAAGGAGAGAGAGGTAGGGTGACCTCACTATGGTCAGAAGGTACACTGGGGGAGTGTCCACACATAGGGAAGAGGGAGAGGTCCCCCCACAGATCTGTAACCTGAGCTGTGAGGAGCTGTCCTCACCACAGCAGGCCTCCAAACTGATCAGGAAGCTGCTTGGAAAGTTCATAATATTTCATCAGAGAGTGAGAGCAGCAGGGACTCACTAGCTTCCATTCCCAGCTCACTGCAACTGGCAAAATTCTGAGCTCTTAGCACAGAGTGCCTAGCCTACACAGGGATCAGCTCACTTCAGCCACCTCTTTATCACCCCTGCTGAGCAGCAGAGGGAGAAGCGAGGGTAGATGCTGTCATGTACCCTGTGACTGAAAGCCATGTATCCCACTCTGGTTGATTTAAGCAAAACAGACACCATGGCCCACGACATCCATTGATGCCACTTAAGAATTGCCATAGCCATAACCACAGTCAGACCTGCGTAAGAGAGAGACCCAGCCACACAGCACCTTCCCCAGGGCACCATGGACCAACTAACCACAAGTTATCCTCCTGCCACATGCCATCATTACTCCCATTCATGGGGCAAGTGCTAACAACTCAGATACCACCTGCCACCAGTTAGACAGCCTCTCCCAACCTCCATTGTCACCATCACAGGGAAACCCGGAAAAAGCAGTCTCTCACACTAGAGGTTCTTTTTTGTTTTCTCTCTTAACAATTTTTTATTAAATCATAACTGTGTCCTTTAATGAATTTATGGGGTACAATGTGCTGATTTTATATACAATTTGGAATGCTTACATCAAACTGGTTATCATAGCCTTTACCTCACTTACTTAATTATTGTGTTAAGACATTTACTCTCTACACTAGTGGTTCTTAAACAGAACACCTGCCTTCCAAGAAGGCAAAACTAGGTTGCACAAATGAAGGATAAATAAGTCTTTTCTAAGCAACCAAACTCTAGAGGAATGAGGAATGTGTCACTACTAGATTAGTCCCACAGGATATGCTCATAGGTGCACTATCCATGAATTAGAACAACAGATACCCACAAGTGTAAAAACACTCCAAATTTAAAGTTCACAGTTCTTATAAAACAGTAGTACAAGGGGGAAAACAAAAACAAGGTATTACCCAATATAATAAATAAAACAATATCTCATGTATCAATATTAATACTGAACGTAAAGTTTTAGTGCTCCTTTAAAAGATATAGGCTGGCCGAATAGATGAGAAAACACAACCACAGTATATTCTGTCCCCAAGAAATCCATCTAACCCACAAGTACTCTCATAAACTCAAAGCAAAGCAGAAAGTCAATGAAGAAACAATGGACTTAAATGGGACTCTAGAACAAAAGAACCTAAGAGATATTTACAGAACATTCTACCTGAAAACTACTGAATGTACATTCTTCTCAATAGCACATGAGATACTTTCCAAGATCAATCACATGTTAGGTCACAAACCAAGTCTCGACAAATTCAGAAAAATCAAAATTACACTATACATCTTCTAAGATCATAGTTGACTAAAACCAGAAATCAATTCCAAGAGAAACTTTCAAATCTATACAAAGTCATGGAAATTAAACAACCTGCTGCCGAAAAATCCTTGGGTCAATGATAAAATTAAGATGGAAATCAAAAGATTCATTGAACTGAACAACAAAGAGAAAATAATTTTCCAGAATCAAAGGAATAGAGTCAAAGCCATGCTAAAGGTGAGTGTCAGAGCCTCAAATGCTTACATCAAAAAGAAAGATCACAAACAATCTATTTTCACATCTCAAGGAACTAAGAGAATAAGAACAAACCAAATTCACAGTTAGCAGAAGAAAAGAAATAACAAAGCTGAGAGCAAAAATAATCAAAATGCAAGCAAAAACAAAATACAAGAGATCAACAAAACAAAAAATTAGTTCTTTGTAAAGATAAACAAAATAGATATACCAATAGCTAGATTAACCAGAAAATGGAAGAGTTAAGGATTCAAATAAGCTCAATCAGAAGTAAAAAAGGAGACATTGTGCCTGATACCACAGAAAAACAAAGTATTACCAATGATTACTATGACAACTGCTACACACAAAAACTAGAAAACCTAGAGGTAATAGATAAATTCCTATAAACACACAGCCTCCCAGCTTGAATTAAGAAAAAATAAAAAATCTTATCAGAGCAATATGAGCAGCAAGATCAAACCAATAATAAAAACATCTTGCCAGGAACAGAAAGATTTATGAATGAATTCCACTTGACCTGCAAAGAATTTTATACACACACACACACACCTGAGGACTGCCTAGAAAGTAAAAAAGTACCCAGCCATGTAATGATAAAAATAGCATTGACAATGATGGATACTTACTACTACCATGTAATATAAAAAATAGCATTGACAATGATGGATGGAAAAAATAGAAAACCTACAGAACAGGAGAAAATAATCACAAACTATATACCATAACAAAGGACTAATGTCCAGAATCTACAACGAACTCAAATAAACCAAAAAGCCTACAAAGTGGGCAAAAGACATAAACATAATTTTTGAAAAGAAGATAGACAAATAGCAAAAAAAAAAAAA
>NW_003852431.1:11729954-11734641 GCF_000181295.1 Otolemur garnettii
TCAGCATTGTACCATTTACCCATGTAACAAAAACACTTGTACCGTCTTAATATTTTGAAATTTAACATATGTTTAAGAAAACAAACCATTGAATTTATGGCAATGGTACAATATAGTACATTGAGGAGTGAGGAAGACCAGAACCAAAGTGTGGCAGAGGAAATTGGGAAAAGTTAGACTGTGTGACACGTATGGGTAAGATAGAGTATTCTTGTTTCAATGGCAAGTAAATGGTAAAGTAGATAACAAGGAAGGAAAAAGAAAACACAAGGGCTTCAGGAAGAGGTGGAGGGGAGGGGAAGAAGTGTTAGTTTACGAAATTCTAAGTTCAGAGTGTTTAGAGCAAATGCATTTGGAAATGTCCAGCTAATGGCTGCACATACCAGTTTGAAGTTCCAGAAAAAGGTAGGAAGAAACAGAGATGCTGATATGCAAGTCAATTGCATAGAGGTAACACATGAAACCATGAGAGTAAATGAGATCGTGTTGAGAGTTTAGAGTTAGAAGTGACTTCAGACCAAGTCTTAAGAAACAGCTATCTCAAAGGACAGTTGGAAAAACAAGCAAGGAAATCCAAAATGGAGAATGGGGAGAGGCTGGAGTCATAAAGTCAGAGAGGAAAGTCTCAAGAACAAACCATAAATAATCTTTCCATTCCACAGTCATTGTCATCTGTATTTTCTATATGCCAGAGGAAATGATAGCATGTGCCTTAAATAAAAATTGTTTTATGTTCCTTCTTGGTTTAAAACCCTTTGGTGACTCTCTATCACCTATGCAATTAAGTACTTGCATTGCAAAAAATTTCTTCATGCATGATCTACCACTTGCTTATCTCTCCCATGTCATCTGTCATCATTCCTCTCTTCATATCCTAAGTTTAATTTGAAGTTCTCAAAAATATCTCTTCTCTCATTATTTTGTCCCATAATGACCTTCCAAAATGCTCTTTTTGGATAAAATACTCTCTCCTGACCTCAAAACCTGTCCACCTTCAAGCCTCAGCTGAGTTGTCATTTTTTTTCTATCTAATCTTCCCTACTTCCACTCACTCATTGTATCCAACACACACACACACACACACACACACACACACACACACATACTTGAAATTAAATACTTCTCCAATAAGTTCTCATAATATCCTGTAATGGGAATTGTAGCCTTCTGAACTTAATTATGCTTGCAGCCACAATTACTATGTGCCAGACATTATGCCAAACACATTATATAGCTTATCACATTTTACGCTCTCAACAAATGTATTAGGCACTTTTGTTATCCTTACTTTAAAAAGGAGGGGAAAAAATACACTAGCAAAGTTATAGAGTGACAAATACATGGGGTCATTCATCATGACATTATTTGTAACAGTAAAAGATTAGAAAAAACACAAACATTCAGTGATAAAGGATTGCTTAAATAAATTATGGCACAGACACAGAAGGAAATACTATGCACTGTATAAAAGAAATAAGAAAGTTATCTGTGCACTCATGTGGACTAATTGCTAAGATATATTTTTAAGTTAAAAGAAAGAAAACATTAAAAGGAAAAGCTAAAAACAAAAAACACAAATATTTAGAGAAGGAATAACATGAAGGGTAAGGAAACAGAAAGATTTCTTTGAATATACTTTGCTATACAGTTTCAATTCTGGAATCATATAAATAATGTATATATTTTCAAATTCAAAAAACAACTCTAAAAATTAAAAAAAATGGAAATGAATAAACATATTACATATAATTCACATATAAAATTAATAATGTAACAAAGAAAACATTAGAATACAATACATATTTAATTATATATCCATGTAGGAATAATTTCTAAAGACAAAAAGCTACAAAAATACCTGAAACTTTGTTTATTCATTTTATTTTTAGTAGTAATATTGGTATTACACTAATATTACATCTACAAATATATACAAATATATGTATATACATACTATGTATATTTTATACATGTACTAAATACACACATTACACAAATATTTCTCTTACACTAAAAACCAAGAACTTCATTGGAATATAAAGTAAATGAAAATGTAAAGGTAAGGAAATTGGAAACTGGCATTAACATGTAGTTCTTTTCCTTTTCAGAACTATGTATTTTTTAATAACATTCACTACAAAATGCTAGAAACAATAAGAACCCAGTGAAAGAAAAAGGTACCCAGATTTGACTCTCTAAATACCATTTCCCACAATAGGATCCATAGCTTCTTGGACTAATGGCTAATTCTAGAACTGAAAAAATATACCAATTGAGCCTTGGAGCCTCTTTTTTTGCCAGGAACAAAAGGAAGCTATCAAAAGCCAATGGAGCCATTTAAAAGGAACACTGGAGCCAACTAAAAAGGGCTCTATTTAGACAAACACAGAAGAATTTGAGAACAGAAAAGAATAATGAATGAGCCTAAAGGCAATGATACCCCAGGAGCAATGACAACTTCTAGCACCCAGATCTTGGTTTCTAACACCATTTTTTCATGAAAAAAGGAAACAAGATCCTTAGAGAATTTTTTTTCCTCTAAGAACAGAGGCAGCAAATTGATAGGATGAGCCAGGAGCACCTCATACTGAGAGAAATTAAGAAAGTGTCCACAAACAGACAAAACAAAATTTAAAAATCTATAATAAGGAGGGTTACCAAATGGCCAACTGAAAGAGCTCCCAAGAGTTAAAGCTGGAACAATTTAAGCAATTAAATAAAAAGTAGCATTTGATCATAACCCAAAATATTAAATAAATATCAGTGAGTCTTTAGTAATATAAATGATTTTTAAAAAGTAGAAATGAATCTCCTATGGAGAATAATTCCAAATAATTTACATAGATTCTCTAGTTTTAATTGTGAATGATGTATAGTAACTTCCATTTAAAGAGTAGAGTATAGATAGTCAGGAAAAAAAGTAACAATAGAGTGGAGAAATCTGAAAACACTACATGAGCTGAGTGATCAAGGGCAACATCAACAATGATCAATCTTGTTGATTATATGTACCCTTGACATCACTAGAGGAGGTGGCGTTTTACCACTATGGTCTTCTTCTCAAAATCCACAATCTCAGTCTAATCACAAGAAAGACATGAGACAAATCCCAACTGGGAAACATTCTACAACACCTGCCAGTATTTTTCAAATTTGTCAAGACTGTCAAAATAAGGAAAGTCTGAGAAATTGTCAGAGCCAAGGAGAGACATGACAACTAAATTTATACAGTATGCTGGAGGGGATCCTAGAATAGAAAAAGGACAACATTTTAAAACTAATATAAAATATAATAATAAATCAACATGGTTTCATTATAGTAAACAATCCATATTGATATAAATGTTAATAAGAGGAAGAACTAGGCATGGAGTATATGGGAAGCTTCTGTGGTGCTACCTTTGCAATTGTGTGTACATCTGAAGTTATGACTACCTGTGAATATATCAAAATCTTAGATGAGAGAGTGAAAAGGGAGAGAGACAGGAAGACTCTATTGGTCACTATAAGAGGTAACAAGGACATTAGTTACTATGAAAACTGGCAATTAAAACAAAAATAAGTAGTCATTTCTCTTGCCTTTCTGTACAAATTGTATTTCAGGGCAACCAAGTAGCCTGAAATGGTGTGAGAAAGTTATTTTTTGAGATGAATTGTAGTTAACACAGATGGTAGGAATAATAGAATTAGAAACCACCATGATGCAACCCCTAAAGAAATGATTGAATCAAGCAATAATATCAGTGGATGAAATCATTAGGTAAAAGTAGATTGAAACATTCCTATGGGCAGTTCTGGCTGTCTCATTAAAAAAAAAAGCAAACTCCCCACAAACCAGAAAATAACAAGTGTTGGAAAGAAAGTGGAGAAATAAGAACCTTTGTGCATTGTTGGTGGCATTATAAAATGATATGAACCCTATGGAAAACAGTACAAACGTTCCGCAAAAAAATTAAAAATAGAACTACCATAAAAAAATAAAAGTAGAAAATCAAAAATGTGATACAATATCCTCCAGATAAGATGTATTATGAAGCCTGTAGGTTCTTCTATTAAGTCCTCCAGCCAAAAACAAAGATAAAGTCCTTCTATTTTTTCAGGCTTCTAGAGCTGGCTTCTATTTGCAGAGATTATGAAAGATAGAACAAATTCAATGACACCACAAGGAAGCACACAGACCATTCAGCAGTGTGAGAAATTCTACAAGACAACCACAAATCCAGTTTCAGTAGTGAGTAACTTGCCTGATTAAGGAGGGAAATGGTGAAGGTAAGTGAGGAGCTGTAACAACCCAATGTGGTTTGTGCATGTTGTCTAGATTCTGACTCAAGCAGGTCAAAAGCAAGTAGAAAATTTTGAGAAAATCTGGGAAATTTAGTCTGGACTGATTACTAAATCATACCAAGAAAATATTATTTTTATATTCATTATACCTGTAAATGAAATCATGATTACACAAGAAAAGGCTCACACCTACTGAAAAATGTTGTGTGACATGGCATGAGAACTAGGATTTGCTTAAAAATTTGGGCAAGAGATTTGAACAGAAACTTCACTGAGGATGACAGATGAATGGCCTACAAACACATAAAAAAATGTTTGTAGTCTGTAATCATCAGAAAAATGCAAATCAAAACCACTCTAAGATACCACCTAACCCCAGCAAGAGTAGCCCACATCACAAAGT
>NW_003852431.1:11734975-11740312 GCF_000181295.1 Otolemur garnettii
TATTCAGCTATTAAAAAGGTGGAGGCTTTACATCTTTTACATTAACCTGGATGGAGTTGAAATACATTCTTCTTAGTAAAGTATTACAAGAATGGAAAAATAAATATCCAATGTACCCTATACTAATATGAAATCAATATATAAGTAATTACATGCTTATAAGAATAACAGAACCCTCATGCAGTCCAGTTTGGGGGTAGAGGGAAGCAGGAAGGGAGTGGAGGGAGGATGTTTAGCAGAAGGAGGGAGGGCATGAGGCAGGATCTCACCTAATGTGCACATTGTGAGTGTGTATAACATGCCCTCTGGGTCAGGGGGCTCTTCTACAAATGGAACTTTACCCTGGAAGTGAGAACAACGTAACCTAAACATTGTACCTTCTTAATTTGAAAAAAATTTTAAAAATACTCAAAAAAACCCAAAAGAACAAAAATTACCAGGTCAAAGTGGCAATTACACTAGAACACAGTTATACACTTATAAGTTGTAATAAATTAATCTAAGAATGTATTTGATAAAACAATGCAGAACTTTTGATTGTATAGTAATCCACTTGAAACTAAACAAAATACTGGGCATTTTCAGAATATATATCTAATATTTTTAAATTTACAAATAAACTTTCATTCTTTTTTTTTTAGCTATTTTAAAAATTCTTCAGCAAAGTGAGAGAAGTAAGAAATGTCAGGAGGGAAGAGGGGAGGAAGGAAAGAATAACAGAAGAAGCCCAAATGATAAAATCTTAACAACTTCAGAATCTGAGTAAGGGCTATGTTGAAGTTCATTTTGCAGCTTTCTCTTTTGTACATGCTTGAAATTTTTCACCTTAAAAAAAGAAATTTGTTTTGCTTGTTATATAACTTAATTCTTTAAGTCTCATATCTACAAAAGTAGGTACTGATATTTTTCCAATTCTTATTTTTCAGGATTTTGTTTTATTTCCATAGTATGTGACACTCCGTGCTGAAATAATGTTCTAAGAAATTTTGTACTGTTATCCAAAGAAGTCACTCAGCACAAATTGACTCTCCCTAAGGACAGAGAATTAAAGTGGGAATTTTATAACTGAGGTAAGATAAAGGATACAAAAAATACTGGGCATTAAAAATACATCAACAGAGTTACTGCGATATTTTTTCAAACAGCATTATCTTGATTATCATTTTGCTATAGCAAATAATTTGGCCATTAATAGCGGACTTAGATGCATAGAACAAATTACTAATTTAACTTGCTACCTGATGATTTTTAAAATCTATGGCTCACAAAACGTACTTAATTACATGTTATTCATCTACCACTTGAAATATATAATCTTGGCTAACAGTCTAACATCTCTGAAATGATTGCAGGTAAATTTTTCTTTGTCAATCTTGGCCATTATGTTTTGGCTAAAGGATCATTATGCATTTTTTTGGTATGTCTCAACTACCTAAGTAGTAAATATCTTCTCACATCCTCATGTAGAAGACTGAGTTAAAGACAAACTAGTTATTTTTCCTTAATGTTGACATAAAATAAGCAGAAATTCCAAAGATAAAACAAAAGATGAAATCTATGTGAAACTTAAAGGAACAAAAGGTATCTTCAAGATCGTTTCACCAAATCAATCATGATTTTTAATAGATTTTAATTCAGGTACTTACAATTGTGAAAATACAATGTGCATGTGACTTGCTAAATGCCTCTGGCAATGATGAAATTAGTCACTCACTCTGCCTCAATCAATAAATCATTGTTGATTTATTAGTCATCTATTACCATGTAATTGTGTAGCACTTGACAGCTTCCAAAGCACTTGGACATACATTAGCCCATTCTCATCTCACAACAAGCCACTGAGCGCATTCAGATTATTGTGCGGATTTTACACATAAAGAGATGGCCTCACAGAAGACTCAGAGACCAGTGATTGGGTCCACTGCCAATGGCAGCAGGGAGCCTGGACCCAAACTTAGAATTTGCAGTTCAGTCATTCTTTCACTGTACAGGGATGCCCAACATCGGCCCCCTGACACAGCCAGGATTATCATAGAATCAGAGACACAGTCCCTCATAGACTCCTAACCTAATTTGAGGATTACAAGCCAAACAAGTGTAATTCTTCATAAAAATACAAGAAGTGGTCCCCAGAAAAAGTGTGATCCATTTCCAAATAAATGAAGAAGAAATGTCTCATTGTCAGTGTCCTTAAACTCCATAAAATATAACAGCAAGAAAGAGGTATGTCATATGCTAAGGCTGTTAAATTTCTGTACTTCTTATCAGATGACACTATGGATTCCAGCGTGAATACAATACTAAAAATGGTTTTTTAAAATGTGCCTGTAAAATGCTGTGAATTTTCCACTATTCCTTTTCATTATGTCCTCGGGACAATCCTGAGAGGTAGTTGCTGGTATTCCCATGTTACAGGGAAGGGAGCTGAGTCTTAGAAAGATGCAGTTAACTTTTCCATGCAAACATAGAAAGTGGGACTGAAGCCCAGCACTGTCACACGCTCAAGCCCACTCTTTACGATAAAACTATGCTTTTCCTCCCTTCTCCATCCATTCTGCGCTCTTCCAAAAACAGCATAATTTTTTTCGTTTTTTGTCTACAGAAAATTCCTTCATGTACCCAATATAGTTGTAGTGTCTTCCTCACTCATAGAAACACATTACATAGTTCCTGCTATAAAAGATTTGCTCTCTGGTGGAGAGAGAGGGAAAGAGAGACCACCCACAATACTACTACTACTGCTGGTAGCACCCACAATAATAATTGCTACTTAGCACTGGACTCTCCTTATGGACCCAGCTATGGAAAGTACATGGTGTATTTCCTTCAGTTCTCTCAGTCCTGCGATAGTCATATCATTCCATTTATCTGACTGAATATTAGGTTGGCTTCTGTTTCAAGTTAACACTAAAGATTTTCTAATTTCTGAAATGGTACAATTTCTGAATGATAAAACTGTTCATTTTATTATAAATCTGGACCTAAATAGTAATTTTAAGGAAGTCATTAAAATTGACTTCCTTAAAAGGAAGGACTCAGGCCAATAATGTTTCCTAGGACAATTGTAAAACAGTTAAAATGACAGACAGCTGGGCCCACCATTTGATGGGTCTTGGTAAACAGCTGCATCTTAGATCTACATTTTGGTAGCTATGCATATGTTCATCTATCCTCATGTTCAGGTATGAGAACTACCTGCCTTGTGCTAAGATGTGATCCTGAGATCATATCAGTGAGTAAAATAAAGTCCTGCCCTCTTGGACCAGCACCTTGAACAAAGTAAGAGATTAAATTATGTGGGTGTTTACAAAACAGCTTTCCAGGAGAGGGAAATAGTAAGATCAAAGGTAGAAACATGGTTGGCCTGTTTTGAGGCTGGAGGGGAAGTGTTTAGATATGGAGATGGAGCTACTGGCAGAAGCAAGATCATGCATATTCACCTCATGTTGACCCCAAAGGGCCTCTAAAACCAAATGGAGCCTGGACACTTATGCCAGGAACAAATGCAAGTGTTCAGATAGATCCCCAAATAATACCCCCGGATTAAATTTTCCCTGAATTTCAATTCTGTGGTCCTTCTGATTTCCCCACTCGGAATGCAGTTTCAAAAGAGTGTAAGTGGGCACAGAGTGGAAACAGGTATGTTCTAAAGGCATACAATCAATCCAGTATTATTTCTTTAAAATCAGGACCCCACCCTCTGCATCTACCAGCTAAATATCCTGCTAAGATCTTATTTCTTTTTTCCTGAACCATAAACTAAGGTTCAAGTTAAATCCCTAATATTTATCTTTCTTTCCCACCCTAAAGAACTGTGGCTTATTCATTTTAGTCTGGGTTGGTGCCTAACACTTATTGAAAAGTATTCAATAAGTGCTTAATGGATTACTGGCTGAATTAATTGGTTAATTAATACATCTGTGCAAGCACTGAAGTGCACAGCTGGGGTGATCTCTCAATTACAGCACTCTATTTATCTCTATGTTGTTCCTGTACCTAGGACTACACTCTACCCTATTTCTTCCTCTATCATTTGCCTACTTACTATATGTTTTAGTTCAGTTCCTTTATAGAGCTTGGATTCTACCCTAAAATCTAGCCATTAATTATGACCTGAAGGTCTGCTAATTCCTTTTTTTTCCAGAATATTAGGGGGTACACATGTTTTATTTACATATTTTGTTTTCATACAGATTAAGTCAAAGTTGTAAGTGTACCCTTCACTTACAACTAGTGTAAGTGTTTTCCAAATAGTGTTTTCCTTCACCATTTCCTCTTCCCCTTCCCACAGCTTGATTTTCACTGACATTTACTTCCATATGTGCATTTAACTGCTGATTTTGATTAGTCCCAATTTGGTATCAAGTATATGAGTTTGTTTCTCCATTCTTGTGATGTTTCACTTAGGAGTATCATTTCTAGTTCCATCCAGGTTGTCACAAAAGAAACTAGATCTCCCCAAACAACCCCATTAAAAAATAGGCAAAAGACACAAACAGAAACTTTTCAAATAAAGATATACTAATGGCCAAAAAACTCACGAAAAAATGTTCAACATCTCTAGTCATTAGTAAGGCAAATTAAAACCACAATGAGATACCATCTAACTCCAGTGATAATGGCTCATATTAAAAGTCTCAAAACAACAGATGCTGGTGTGGATGTGGAAAAGAAAGGAACTCTTACATGGTGTTAGTGGGACTGCAAGCCAGTGCAACCTCCATCGAAAATTTTATGGAGATACCTAAAAGAACTTAACATAAACCTACCATTTGATACAGCAATCCCACTGTTGGGTATACACCCAAAGGAAAAAATGGTCATTTTGTAAAAAGGACACCTGCACTTATATGTTTATAGCAGCACAATTCACAATTACAATGATATTGAAACAACCCAAGTGCCCACCAATAGATGAATGAATTAAGACCTAGTATATGTATACTATGGAGGTCTATTAATTCTTAGCACCAATTCTATCAGGGGCTGAGGCATATCTCCGTATTTTTATCCCTTTGGAAAGCAGGCTTACTCTATTTCAAATATATCCCAAATCCATTGCAGTCCCATTAGATTTCAAGGATGGAAGTCACCTAGAATTTCAGGTAGATTTCCTACAATTTGTCTGAAACCTACCTCATCTTGACATGTCCTTTTGACACTAAGCCTTAAACTATCTCTGCCACCTACTAGGTCGATGTCTCTTTCTCTCCTGTACTTTAGAAAGTACGATCCCTGCCAAGAATCAGCTTCTTCTTCTCCCTGATGTTAACTCAGTGCAGAGGAAGAGTATATATAAGTGGGTCTTTGAATGATGGACAGTATTTTGGAAATGAA
>NW_003852431.1:11740743-11748015 GCF_000181295.1 Otolemur garnettii
CCTCCTCACAGCAGGTGCAGCTTTTCAGGTATATTAAAATGCACAGGTGGCTCTGCAGGAACCACTCTACCATTTCCAAATAAATTTGGCTATTGTGGGTACAAGGAATAAGAATTTGGTAGAACAGATCTGCATTCAAATTTGACTCCTTTGTGAGACTTTAGGTCATTTCTATATCTCTCTAATACTGCTTTCCCCATGGTAGAATATAATACCTCCCTTAAAGGTTGATAGATGGATTGCATGAAATAATCTAAGTACACATTTCCAACATAGCACCTGGAATGGAATAGATGCTCAGCAACTCTTATGTTTTTCTTGCCCTCTGAAGAGGCTTTACTCTCTCTTACGCCCATGTTCCTATTAGGATAGTCATTATATCTACTTTTAGATTGAATACAGGACAAGAGAGGAAAATTATGATTGTGTTTATGCTTTAAACAATTCTATCAGCATTAAGACTCTTAATAGCCATGTCATAGTAAGGCAAGCAGCAAAGGGATGCTGTGTCATCGATTTTAAAACCTTAAATATCAGTATGGTAGGATGAGAAGGAAAGGAAAGGAATGAGAAAAAATTAGTGGAATTTAAAAAAGAGCCACACACAGTAAACTCTAAAGGAATAAGAAGCCAAAAGATGTTATCAAGATTTATAACATTATCCCATATGCCCTTTCCTCTCTTAATCCCACATTTTTCTATTTTTACTCCTTTCCAGAATTTTCCAATTGCAATTTTCTTCATGGGTCAAGAACCTGTTCTACCACATACACTGTGCTAGGGACTTAGGATAGGATAGGCAGGCAAGGTCAATTCCCTGCCCTCAAGTGGCTCAGCTCACAAGTCATGAAAGACAAGCTCTCCAGTCATGACATGTACTGGAGAGATATTTGCAACATGCTATCAGAGCAGAGAGCAAGAGGAGCCTGGTTCTACCTGAAAGAGGAAATAGTGACTATTACTTCATAAGGAAGGGGTAACTAAATTGAGCCTTGAAGACTGAGTACCACCAGTTAGACAAGTAGGCAAGGATATTTTGGTCACAGCATGTAACTATTATTTCTCCTACTGGCATATACCCAAACAACATTGCTTGAAACACACACACACACACACACACACACACACACACTCCTTCCTGCCCATTCTTTAAGTTCTATTTTCTAGGAGTTTAAAGTGATTACTGGAGGAGATGATCTCCTAATAAACAGGGACGTGATTTATACCAATTTTTGAGAATTCTTGAAACATGAAACAGCAAATTTTATTTAAAAGATGGTGACAAGTAACTTGTTATTATGATTGGAGCATTGCTAGAAACCTTGGCTTTTCATTACAGACCCAGCTGAGATTAAATAAACCAGAGGATTTCAAACTTGAGAGTATATCAGATTCTGTGGGGAGATGTAATAAAAAACTTGGCTGCACGGAGACCTCACTTCTCTTTGTCCCAGTTTCTGAAACCATGGGGACCTGTTAAACAGAATTTCTGGAGATAGAGTTTGAGAAACTAAAGAATAAAGCCCTACCATACATGTTAAGAAATTTACACCTATGTATATTTATATTTGCATTTTTACTAAGACAAAATTTTACTGTTATTCAGATGTGCCCTTAGAGAATAATGATTTTTTACATTTACCAATGAATATTAAGTTTTTCTCAATGTTAACAAATTAATAATGATCTAAACTTCCAAGCCATAGATTGTTAATTTAATGGAAGATTTTTAAAGTAATTTAAATGCATCCAGTTGTAATTTTGTGTCTATAATTTCTTTCTTTTTTTTTTTATTAAATCATATCTATGTACATTAATGCTATCATGGGGTACAGAGTGCTGTTGCTATATACAATTTGAAATACTTTCATCCAACTGGTTAACATAGCCTTCATGTCATTTTCTTAGTTATTGCGTTAAGCCATTTATATTCTACATTTAGAGAGATTCACATGTACCTTTATAGGATAAACCATAGGCATAATCCCACCAATCACTCTCCCTCCACCCATCCTCTCCCTTCCCCTCCCCTCCCTGTCCCCTTTCCTCATATTCCTGGGCTAGAATTGGGTTATAGTTTTCCTATGAAAGCTATAAGAAAAATATCTTTTGTAATATAATTTCTAACTATAAGAAATATGGGAAATTTCTAAAAATTAGAACAGAATTTCCTTAGAATACAAGTGTTTATTTTTCTCTCTGCATTATTTTAACACAATTTGCTATATCAATGGCAGTAGCCAATTTTTGAAAACAAGCAAAAATAGGTCAAATAATTTGTTGTACAGATGAATATTTTAAAAAATAAAAAAGAGCAGATTAGAGAGGAGTTTTATCTATTAGAAGGGGCCATCAAGATAGAGATACAACATGAATGAGCTGTTTTGTTATTGTTGTTGCTGTGTAGTTCAATTATTTCAGTGAATGATTCTATTGTCTTATATCCTAAAGCTTAAAGAAAACAACTTGAGAGAAGTAGGAATTTCATCCATACAGATCTGAAATTGAATTAGGTAGTATTTCGGATGGTGTGGGTTTATTTTTTGTTGGTTTTGTTTTCTTCATAAAATGCATACATGGTTACGTATATTAGTTGTTGGTTTTTTTGTTTGTTTGTTTGTTTTTTGCTACGTAAAATTTTCCCACAATTTTGGTGGCTTAAATGACATACATTCATTGTCTCCCTGGCTCCATGGGTCAGGCTTAGTTTAGCTGAGGTTCTCATGGGGCTGCAATCAAGGCGTTGGCCTGGATGTGTGCTCATGTGGAGGCTAGACTATGGAAAAACTTTCAAGTACATCCTGGTTGTTGGCAGAATCATTTCCCTGAAGTTGTATGACTGAGGGCCCCACTTCTTATTAGCTGTCAGCTGGAGGCCGCACTTAAGTCCTAGAGGTCATCACTGAGGTTTCCTGCAAGATGATCCTCTCCAGGGACAGCTTTCGACATGGCTATTTGTTTCTCCAAAGCCAGCAGGAGAAACTCTCTGGGCAGAGTCCAATACAATGTAACATAATCATGAAAGTGACATTGCATCACATCATGAAAGTGACATTGCATCACTTTTACCATAGTCAACAGCTTAAAGCAAATCTCCTCCTTCTTAAGGGGAGGGGTCTAAGTAAGGCGTGACTCAATAGGGGTATCTCCAAAAATCAGAAATTTTATTGTATGTTTTAAAATTTACTCATATATCTGTCCTAGAATATATACCCCTTCAGATCAGGAGAATTCTGTTAAAATTATATGGAACAGAGACTTTCTTGTGAATAAAGTATAACCAGAGAAATTATTCAAATATGTGTTTTAAAAGTTATTGATGAATTAACTACACAGAAAGAAACTGCAAACAAAAGAGGACATTTGTTATTTGTTTTTAATATACACAAACCATTTATTCCACCTCTATCTAGCAATGGTCATTTGGACTTAGTCACTAAAACCTTGGCTAGAACTCAAAGCTCTACTTGGTCCTGCTATTTTAGGAAAAAATTTTAAAAACTATAGCATACATGATCATAATTTAGGTACTGAAAATATACTTTCACAAAACTAAACTTATTGATTGTATCCTTTTTTTAATTTCAAATATTTTAAGGGAATACAAATGTTTTTTGTTATATGGATCATTTTTTTAAAGCTTGATTCACAACTCTAAGTGTTCCCATCACCTAGATAGTATTTATTGCACCCCTTAGGTAAGATTTTGCCCCTTCCCTCCTCCCTCCACCCGCTGCTTGATTTCCACTGAGTAACCTCCCTCTGTGCACATGTGTACCCATCAGTTAGCTCCAATTTAATAGCAAGTACTTATAGTGTTTGTTTTTCCATTCTTTATATACTTCACTTAGGATAATGATCTCCAGCTCCATCCAAATTGTTGCAAAGGCATTAAGCTATCCTTTCTTTTAGCTGAGTAGCACCATGGTATACATATGCAAATCCACTCATGAATTGATGGGAACTTGGGTTAACTCCACATGTCTGCAATTGTGAATAGTGCTATAATAAACATTTGAGTGTAGGTGTCAAATGACTTCTTTTCCTTTGGGTAGATACCCAGTAGGGAGATTGCATGATCAAATGGTAGGTCTACTTTTAGTTCTTTGAGGAACCTCCACACTGTTTTCCATAGAAGCTGTACTAATTTGTAGTCACACCAACCGTGTATAAGCATTCCTTTCTCTCTCCATCCATGCATTGGTTGTTTTTGGATTTTATTATTTCATGTGCTTTGAGATATGACTTTAATAACTTGCTCTAAGCTATCTGACTACATCAATTATCTGGAATTCTTATAGTCTATAAAAAATAAATATATTTAATAATTATATTATTTAGGGATAAAGCTAAGTAGACATAACAGAGAAGCTAGTAACACACTGACTGAAGTAAGGCATAAATTTATCTCTCATACAACAGGTTGGCCAATACGAACTGGCAGAGCAGCTCACTTCCAGAAAGTCATTCAAAGACCCACATTCTGTCTTCCAACTGTGTTATATTAGTTTTTTCTCCTTGGGCAAAACAAGGCCAGGGACATGTCCATTTTCCAGAAAACAGGAAGAAGGAAGAGCCAGAGACCAGGTCAATAATATCCTATTGGCTCAAACAGTCACAAGTTAACACGTAGCTGCAAGGATGCAATGAAATATAGTCACTACAAAGAGCCAACAAACACATGAGAAAACGCTCATCATCCCCAATCATCAGAGAAGGGTACAATCTTTCTACTACTCTAAGGTATAACCTAACACCTGTGAGACTAACCCATGTTATAAAATCCTGAAACTGCAGATGCTGGCATGAATGTGGAGAGAAGGGAAGATTTCTACACTGGTGGGATTACAAACTAATACAACCTTTATGGAATGAATTATGGAAAATTCCCAAAGAACTAAAAGTTTACCTTCCATTTGATCCCACAATCCTATTACTAGGGATCTACCCAGAAGAAAAATAAAATCATTTACCATGGGGAAATTTACACTGGAATTTTTATCACAACTTAATTCACAATTGCAAGATGTAGAATCAATCCAAGTTCCCATCAAACCATGAACAGATTAACAAACTCTAGTGTATATATACCATGGAGCACTATTCAGCCATAAGAAAAGATGGAGACTTTACATCTCTTGTGTTACCTGGATGGAGTTGAAACACTTTCTTCTTAGCAAAATATTACAAGACTGGAAAAAAAAATAACCAATGGACTCAATACTAATATGAAACCAATATATAAGCACCTACATGTTCACACGAAAAAAGAACACCAGTATATTCTAGTGAGGGGGATGAAAGGGGGACCAGGGAAAGAAGGAGGACCATGGGTGGGATCTCACCTAATGTGCACAATGTGAGGATGTTCAGCATGCCCCCTGGGTGAAGAACTCAATTACAACTTCAAATTTGCCTTAGAAATGAAAGCAAACTAACCAAAACATTTCTACCCTCCTATTAACTTGAAATTAGAAAATGTATATATAGTCACTAGTTATAGTCACAAACCTCAGAGAAAGGGAGGAATGGATTATAGGAAAAAGTAGTAACCTACAGAAATAGTAAAACAGTTTATCAGAGTTCCAAATTAATATGACCAAATAAAATTCAAATTACAGCCATGTTCTGATAACCTGCATCATTGCATTACACCTGTGATGAATGACTATTCTATAAAAACTGGATTTCAATGCTGAGTCTCCTTTGAAATGCATGTATTTTTTTACTTACAAAATACAAATAGTATTTTTTTATGTATTTGTCTTACAAGGCTGTTGCAATGACTGATCAGAGGATGATATTTTTCAGTTTTGCTCTCGTGAGGTTTATAGGCTGATTCTAATATGATAGTCACATAAAGTCATTATATAAGTATCACAATTTTTCTTTTAGACAAATACAAGATTATTTTTCTCTCATGAATAAAATAAAAATACAAGCATTGTAAGAAATTCTCTTTTTGAATATTCATGGATTTTAATTTTCAAATTCTTAATTTCCCCAATTGTACCTAATTGTGATTTAGCAGAGCATTATGCTTTTGTTGTTACAAGTCTCACTTGGCTTGTTATAGTATAAGCAAAATTCTTTCTTTTTGTGTGAAATGTTGTTGAACAAATTGTCTCCTTTATAACACAAGTTTCTAGAAGATTTCAACAAGAGATTTTTTCCTTCTGACAGAGCAAATTATTATTATTTTTTCCACCTGAATATTTAACTTCTCTAAATCATCTATACACATCGTAAGTGATAATAAACATTGTTTTCTCATATAATGATAAAACACATATACTCTGAAAGAGGCAGAGTTGAGATTCTAATCCAAACCAAATTTATTTCCCCAAAGAGTCTTGATCCCATAAAAAGAGTATTTTAAGGTATAAAAAGCATAAAGACACTAAGTTTATGATAGTAGATGCAAGATAAATTCCTTTACCTATACATTAGCCACAAAGAAAGGGTAATTGTGAAAAGGGGGAAGATGATGAAAATAGGCATCCAGCCTTATGTACCTTTAAGATTCATCAATGCTAAATCTAGTCTCCTGCCTCTCTATACATTACACACACACACAAACACACACACACACACACACACACACACGGCATGTGCAGGCACACAGGCTGTTTCTTACCTGGTCCTTTGTTCAAACAATCTTCCCTATCTGTCTTGCTTCCTCTCAAATAGCTCATACTCATTTTTAAACACTCAACTCAGCTATGAGCTCTATGGGGGTGTTCCTGGGCCCCTCAGAATGGGTTGGGTTCCCTCACCATCACATATATCATTGGTTAGATTTATTCTATTGGTCCCTTTTTTGTATCTGCCTCCCCACTTGGCTGGAAAACAGCAAGGCATTGTATGTCTCTTTGTATAGAGACACCTGGCATATGATGCATACTCAATAAATATGTGCTAAAAAAATCATGAATTAAAGAATATTGTAATATTGGTCAGGTGTGGTGACCCATATCTATAATCCTAACACTTTAGGAGGCTGAGATGGGTGAATGGATTGAGCCCAAGAGTTCAAGACCAGCCTGGGCGATAATATAGTGAGACACCATCTCTACAAAAAATTATAAAAATTAGCCAGGTATGGTGGAACATGCCTGTAGTCCCACCTACTTAGGAGGCAGAAGAATTACTTGAACCCGGGAGTTCATGGTTGTAGTGAGCTATGATCACACCACTGCACTCCAGCCTGGGTGACAGAGTAAAACCCTGTCAAAGAAAGGAAAGGAGAGGAGAGGAGAGGAGAGGAGAGGA
>NW_003852431.1:11748249-11758564 GCF_000181295.1 Otolemur garnettii
ACATAATGGAACAGTAGGGGTACTAGTAGTTTAGGAGCCTAATTTGTCCAAAATTATTGTCAACATTAATTAAAATAATTATTTCAATGCTACCTTTTGGTAAAAAGGAAAGAGTAAGTTAATTTATTCAGCATCTATTATGTGTGGGCACTTTAGTGGCACAAGTGCATTGTTTCATTCATTCGTTTACTTAACAAATATTCAGAGTGCCTACTGTGTGCCAGCAACTATTTTAGAGGTACACAGAAAAAATACCTAAAAAATACAATCCCTGCCATCATAAATTTTATACAGAGAGGGCTGGAGGGCAGCAAGGAGGGATGGAGGGAATGAAATAAAAAATAAACAGGAAAAATAAGTAAAATGTATTAAGTGGTGCTAATAAGGTTAGCAGGAAATATGAATATGAAATATAGGATTAGGGGTTAAAATTTCCAATTGGATAGGCAAGGAGACCTCACTGAGAAAATAAGGAAAGATCTAAATGAATTGAAAGCGATGGTTGCACGTCCATCTTGAGGGGAACAACTGAGAAAGTGATTTGAGATTTGCCAACACAGAGGTTAGCGTGACCTTTGAGTAATGTGGTAAAGGGGAAAAGTGAAGTGGATTCAAGAGAGAATAGGAGGAATCTGGCAAAGACAAATGTAGTTTAATCTTCTAAGCCACCCTGTGAGGCAAGTAGTTTGGCCCGTTATTGACAGAAACTGAGGCTCAAACATATTAAGTATTTTGCAGGAGTCCGAGTTGAGATTCTAATCCTAGCCAGCAATATTTCCCCAAAAGCCCTCCAATTTAGCAAGCTGTTCATCAGCTCTTTGGGATATTGTAATAACCAATTCACTGCCTGCTCCACTGCACAATAAACAACAATTTAGAAATTAATACATAACTGATCATTATTACAGAAAAATATGGTTTACCCAGATAGCCATTAAATGAGGGACTACATGAAGGTGAGGGTTCTGGCTCCAACAAGTGGTAAGCCACACCAGTCAATGAAAAATAAACGCCCTACATGGAAACTTGCTCAAAAAATCCCATTAAAAGACATTCATGCATCCCCCATTCAAAGCATTAAAGTAGACAGTACCTACAGTACCTTAAAGCATTAAAGCAGACAGTACCTTAAAAGTCAGTAAGGCCAGAACCCTCCTCTCTATAAAGCTAAGAGGAATTACAAATGAGCATATTATAATTAGATAATTTCCAAGATGTTTTTCCTCTTCTCAATCTTCAGGAATGTCTGTGTGTGCACAGGTGTGTATTAACCTTCCTTTAGGTTACTTTTTTAGTTTTATACACTTACAAAAGTCAGAAAATTTGGTAGGGAGATCCAATTTCACAAGGATGATGCATCACACAGATAATATAGGAAAATGTTTTGAAATCTTTATATTATAAAATATTTCAAACATCAAAAATACATGAACAAAACTGTATGACAAATTCCAATCTCCCCCTCATTCAGCACCAATGGTTACCAACTCATGGCCAATTTTGTTCCATCTCTATCCTCATCTAATTCCCTATCTCACTGTCAGATTATCCTGAAGTACATAACAGACATCATATTATTTTTCGTATATATGTCATTGTGTGGAGATTTCAAAATAAGTCATATGGCTCACTTACATGATAATAAGGTAAAAAAAAAATTAAGTTTGTCGTTTTCATTTGGCAGAGTTGACATTCTACAAGAATAATGGTTTCTATTTTAGATGACCACATGGGCTAGAACAAATGGAATCTGGGAACACACCTGAGGGTTTGTTTTTTTGCTGCTTTTTGAGGTTCACTGTTAGGCCCTTCATATTCTGGTCCCATCCTACAAATTCCGACTCTTTCCCACTGTGGGCCCTGTTCTGGTTAGTCCTCTCTTTTCATTTGCTCTCATTAATAACCACATTGAAACTCATTTGCTTTCTCAGGTCAAAAATACCATTGCCCTTCCCTCAAAACCAACAACCCTTTTTAATATTCAGATCAAGTACAACATCCTCCAAGAAGTCTTTCGGGAGCAGCTCAAATCACAGTGACCTCTCCACTTCCTAAACCCTATTGCTATTACAATTTGACCTTCACCATACAAGGTTTTATTTTATATACTCTTCTATGTTTGTTTTCCCAACTTGACAAAAAGCTCCTATATGGCAATAATTATAATTTATAAGCTTCACAGCACCTGCTGCAGAATTGGTTATGTAGCAAGTGCTTAATAAATATGTATTCATTTATTAATGGGTTTAGTGAGGTCAAGTGTCTATATGGTATTGGAAATGCTGAATGGAGTTTCTTAGCATGTAATATATTCATTTAAATGTTTGAATTGAGAAATTTCTCCCAAAGGGAAATTTACTAATGTTGTAGAATTTGTTAGCACATTTTTTTTAAAATCAAGACTAATTTAAACTGTTCGAGATGTGAAATTTACCTAATCATGCTAATATCTGACATAGATTCTTTGAGATTTATTTCTTAGGAAGTCTCTGAAAGTCATTTTTTAAGAAGTACCAGGAGAACATGAATGAAAACTGAATGTTCTCTCTTCTTTCAAGAGAGTTCATCACCAATGCTGAGCAGGGACGGCCCCTGAAATAGCACTATTCAATCTATTTCATTTGTCTTACAAGGCATTTGAAGATGAAATATTTTTATGTGCTGAACCAATCTGATTTCTGTATATGATTGTCCATTCTTATTTTTCTTTATCCACTCAAGTTTGCAATTTTAATAGTGATGATATACAATGACAAGCATGAATGAAAGTGATAGGAAATTTATGTCAATATTATTCTTGACAGAAACACTATGCTACTATGAAATTGGGGCTTTCGAACGTAATCAAGATAATATTAGGAAGAAAATAAACTATCTTGACTATATTTATTAAAATGTCTGGAGTTAGGTAATGACAACACTTAGTGATCATTATTTCCTAGACTAGATATCGATAGATCACAGACCCTTTCAACTTCTGTTTAACATTTCATCCCCTGAACATTCCTAATCTGTATGCAGCCCTTGAAGTGCATGGTGGGACGAATTATTGGAGTTATGATGCTAATTTCATGAAGGAGCAGGAAGGATGCCTTTTTATAATAATTTGTGGAAGAAAATACTATTCAAATGAAATGATCATGCCCTAACTTAAATTTTAATCCCCAATAAAAGAAAATCAGTTTGGTAAAGAGGGAGTGGTAAGATCCCCATTGCACTCTTTGCAGATGTAAGGGTCCGGGTACGAGCACTGTGCAACCCCAGGTCCTAGTCCAGAGGAGGCAGAGAAATTCTTACTGTGTGCCAGTCATGGCCCTAAGTGCTTTGCAGGCATTATCTCATTTTAACTTCATCACAAACCTATAAGGTGGATATCACTTTATGTCCACAGTGATGCTGTGGAGCTGAAAGCCTTGGGGCATTAACCTAGAGCCTTTACACTTAGCTTTCCTTCATATTGCCTCTCTGTTATTTTAAGCCTCTCCCTGCAAAATAATTTCTCTCCATAGGATTTTGTCTTATTCTCCAATGTATGTCATGGCTTCTATTCTCACCTTTAATGGTCAAGTTTCCAAACACTGCTACCATAACTGGTTAATGTTAAGGCCATTCATTTGTCAACAATTTCAATGCTAACTTTCATTTTAGCTTTATACACTGTCTTACCTGGTGATTTTTTTTAATAACATATTATCTAGGAATCATTATCAAACATAGGTCTTAGTCCTAGAACTTTAACTTGGCATTCTCTTTGCTAATGCTGATGTCTGAATTTAAGTTTGTCCTTTGTCATAATATAAGCCACCTTCCTGTTCCAGGCTCAGATCTAAGCTCTAGGTTTTAATTCAAACTCCTGCACTCACAGACATTCCTGTGGGCATCTCCCACAGTGAACACACTTGGTATTGCCTGGCTCTTAGCGGACCCTCCCTCCAGGACCCAGCCAAGGTGGTTCTGCTTCAGCTTCTGTTCTCATGGACGGGGAAGTCACTGGCTGAGTCTGCACGGTTTCCTTCTCCACCAAGAAATAGACTTTCAGAAATCCATCTGACTCCAAATTCAGTATGGATGATACTTTTAAACTCAATATTCCTATAGTAGAAGTATTATTCTTAATGAAACTATGAGTTTGTGTCCAAAATTGTAATGCAATTAACGTTACCATTTACCATCCTCCAAACAGTGTCCTTCAAAGAGGTGATGCCTATTGAAACAAGCCAGCAGGACCAGCCTTAGATGAATATGAGCAGTGGTCAAATGTGAGCCCAAATCCCTCTGGCTTCCCTGTTTATTACTTTCTTCCTCTGTTATGTTCCCTCTCCACAAAAGTAGAATCCAAACACTGCCAGATTTGGCACCTCAATCAGGTCTGTCCCTTTCGGGAGTTGAATTGCAACATAAACTTATTTTCTCTTCTTTTCACTCAAAACAAACAGACAAAACAATGACCCCTGACGTTTGTTCAATCAGTCCGCCTTTGACAAACAAATTCACAGTACAGTGGCAATTACTTAGAATGGCTGCATGCTTTATCCTTCTGGATAACAGCTGTGTACAGTATTTAATAAGGACACTTGAGAAGCAAATGAAATAAGCCAAAAGAATGTATTTCTAATTTTGAACACTCAGGAAATATGATAAAAAAGAGTTAGGGAAATTTTCCTTACACCTCTAAATAACACCAACTGAAAATGGCCCTGTTGTTTGGTCTAGGAGTCATGTTTCCAAATTTCATAAAAGAAAACACCTTTTAAGTGAATAGAAAGGATATGTATATTTATTGTTGGGGATTCCTTGAGGCTACAAGAAACCAGGTTACACTGATTGCATTTGTTAGGTAAAGTCCCTCTACAATGAGGACTTTTTTTTTTTTGAGCACTCACTCCATGATTACACACTATGAGTTTTGCATATGCAATTTCATTCAATCTCTAATAATAGTCTTGGGTTGTACCATGGATATGATTACTTCCACGTTTATAGTTATGGAAACCGGGGTTCACCAAGAGTGAATAGACCCCGAATATCTCTCTGTTAAGGAGTGAAACAAGAGTTGGACTCCAGTTGTACTTGCCTCTCAACTCTGGTCTTTATTCACGCTGTTCCATTTAACCTGGCCCATTGGCGGTTATGTCACCTCACTGGTTGCAATGCATTCTTCACCGGACATTATCAGAGCCTGGCAAAGGGGTCACATTTCAATCATAAAAGCTCCATGAAGCAGGAATCTTGTTTGTTTATTTGTTTTTTTCTTTATATGCCTAATATGCTTAAAGCAAGTCATGAAACATGACAATGGCTATGATAGGCAAAGTGATGCTTCCCAAAGCTGCATACCCCCAATCCCCAGAAGCCGTGAATATGTCATCTTACATGGAAAAAGGGACTTGGTAGTTGTGGTTAGGATATGGGCTCTGACAGAGAACATTCTTTTCAGTAAAGCATCACAAGAATAGGAAAGCAAGTATCCAATGTACTCATTACTAATATGAAGCCAGTAGACAAACTAATATTCTCCCACACAAGAGGAAAAACTCAGTTTAATTCAAGTTGGGGGGAAGAAGAAGAGGGAAGAGGGAAGGAAGGAGGGGAATTGCTGTGCTCTCACCTAACGGGCACAAGGTGAGGGTATAGGATACACTGCTTGGGTGAGGGGCACAACTACAACAGGGACCTTACCTGACAAATCTAAACATTGTAACCTAATTGTTTGCACCCTCATGTTAATCTGAATTTTTTTCTTTTTTAAAAAAAAGGGAGTATAGGCTATAAGAGGAAAAGACCATCCCAGAGTATCTAAATGGGCCCAATCTAATAATCATATGAATCTTAAAATTAAAGAAGCTTTTATCTTTGGCCAGAGAGAAAGATATTAAAAAAAAAAAAAAAGGATTAGAGAAAGATGCATTTTTTTCTGGCTTTGAAAGTAGATGAAAGAGGTGCTTATGCGCCTCTAGAACAGCGGTTCTCAACCTGTGGGTCGTGACCCCTTTGGGGATCAAATGACCCTTTCACGGGGGTCACCTAAGACCATTCTGCATATCAGATATTTACATTACAATTCATAACAGTAGCAAAATTACAGTTATGAAGTAGCAGCGAAAATAATTTTATGATTGGTGGTCACCACAACATGAGGAACTATATTAAAGAATTGTGGCATTAGAAAGGTTGAGAACCATTGCTCTAGAAGCTGGAGAAGCCAAGGAGACAGATTCACCCTGGAGTCTCTAGGACAGAACCCTGCCTTGCCTACACATTGATTTTTAGTTGAGTTTCACCCCTGTCAAACTTTGACATATAAAACTGTAAGATAATACATCTATGTTGTTTTAACCCACCAAGTTGGTGACAGTTTGTTGCAGCAACAATATAAAACTAATGTAGTGGCTTAATATTTGTAGAATGAATAAATGAGTCAGTCCATAGGTTCGCCTTTTTTTCTATAAACTAAATATTCATGTTAAGGATCAAAAGGTACAAACGGTCATTTGCTCTTTTGGGAGCAGCCAGCTTTCTGTGGAGTTTGGAAAGTCAGGACTTATGACTCAAAGACATTTCCATGCACTTAATTTCATTCTATATTATATATTTCAATCCCTGCTCAAAATAGACTTTATTTTCAGGTAGATTGAGAATTACAAAGACCCCTATACCATATATATATATATATATATATGTATGTATGTGTGCCTGTGTATGTATATATTTTTTTCCACTACATTATCTAATGGTCTTGTAAAATCAAGTGTCAGGTCTGGCTGATTACCTTTAACCTAAAAAGGGAAACACAGTTATTATTTACTGGTATCTAAATAAATATAAAAAGAAGAGTTAGCTAGAGATAGGATAATGAGCCTCTTCTCAACAACATACCAGTATCTTATCTGCCCTGGAAACAAGAGTAGTTTTCTTTCTATAAAACTTTTCCATAACTTAGGAGACGCTGTAGACAGTTCTTCTGCATTTATTCCTGTTTAGCCAGAATTTTTAAGTGAAATATTCATTAAAATATATTTTCTGGCCCCTAGACATAACTAGAAAAGGCCAAAACAAATTCACCATATTTTAAACCAAAAGAACACTTTACCAAACAAGTGTAAAACAACTAAAAACAAAAGAAATCATTTGTACATTCTGAAAGATCAACAGAGGATTAAAAAGTAATGGAACAAAAGCATATAAAGGAAAAAATAAAGTCATCCCAGAGGCATGTTTGTTAAGCAGTACTTTAAACCATATATGAGATGATTGTTTTTTTAAAAAAGTCCAAGTTCTACCTACTGGAATACCAGAGTCAGAACTTTGGAAAGAAAGGAAGGGGAAAAGGAATGTACAGAGAAGGAAGGAAGAGAAAGGAAAGGAATAAAAGGGAAAGGAGGACCAGGGCAGAGAGGGGGAAGAAGGGAGTAAAGTGAAACATATCTTATTACTCTTTTTATTTTTTTTAAGCATACATGAATTTATTTTTTTATTTGTACAACTTTCTGGGGTACGTGTGCAATTTCATTACATTCATTGTGTGCTGATCTGAGGTATGGTATCCATCACTCAGATAACACCCATTGTATCTATTAACTGATTTCTCATCCTCTGCCCCCTCGGTCCCCCACTTTTCTGAGTCTCCATGTCTGTCACTCCCTCTGTGCTTCCATGTGTGCACATTTTTTAGCACATGACAATATGTGATATTTGACTTTCTGTGCCTGGTTTCTTTCACATAAGATAATGGCCTCCAGTTCCATCTATGTTGCTATCAAAGGCACAGTTTCATTCTTTTTTATGGCTAAATAGTATTTCATTGTGTAAACATACCACATTTTCTTATCATTCCAATGTTGATGAACGCATAGGTTGATGCTGTATTTTTGCTCTTGTGAATAGTGCTGCAGTAAAGGGGGTTCAGTAACTTGCCATCCCACAGGTACAATGCACAGGTATATGGCACACCCCCTGGGTGCAGGACACAACTGCAACTCAGACTTTACCTCACCAATGCAAACAATGTAACTTAATCGTGTGTATCCTCATATTAATCTGAAATTTTAAAAAACTACCAGTTAATCCAAAAATCCTACTTCTTGGTATCTTCCCAAGGAAAAGAAATCAACATATCAAAAAGATACCAGTGTTTGGATGTTGGTTCCTACTTCTTAAAAGTGTATACCTGGAACCAGGAGCAGGGGCTCATACCTGTAATCACAACACTTCAGGAGGTCAAGGTGGGAGGATCACTTGAGGTCAGGAATTTGAGAATCACTTGATGCCAGGCATTCAAGACCAGCCTGAGAAAGAGTGAGACCCAGTCTCTGTAAGAAAAAAAAAAAAAGAAAGAAAAATTAGCTGGACATAATGGCACACACTGTAGTCCCAAAAAGAGGATTGTTTGAGCCTACAAGTTACAGGCTATAATGAGCTATAATGATGCCACTGCATTCTAGCCCAGGAAACAGACCAAGACTCTGGTGTGTGTATACACACACACACACACACACACACACCCCTACACCAGGATTGTTTTCTTTGTAAGACTTCCTTCCTACAAGAAACTTTTAAGTCACTGTGATTTAGTGCATTCAGCACTAGACTTAAAAGCTTGTTCTAAGGTCTAAATCCTAATTTTTGTAATAGTTTGGCAGTTATTCTTCCTTATATATATCATCCCTTACCAAATTGTCTATAACAATACTGGCTCTATTGAGTCTCATCTTCCATCTTTAGTACCCAAAGTGCCAGTATCAAGATGAACAAAATGGAATGATGTAAGTGATTGGGGATTTTCCTGATGGAAACTAAAAGATCATGCTAAGTACAACATAAGAATGTGGGAAATGGTTCCAAAGGAAAAGGGAGTTAGCTTTCCTGTGTCTAGAAAACTGGGAAGACAGGAGAGTGGTTGTCATTCCATAAGTGACAAGAACCTACAGGGCTGATCACAAAAAGCTAAGGCCTTGGGAAGAATGACAGAGGGTCACCAGGTTCTTCAGGAAGAAGCAACCATGTTGAATACCAGTGGCCACCCCTGCCAACAGAGCTGCAACTCTGCCACACCCCAACACGTGGCCACAACTCCACCTTAGAAGTCTACATCTCATTTCCTCTCCATTATTCATGCATTGCTCCAGAACATCACAGTGGTTAGCCATAGCCCTTCCTCTCTCTCCTCCATTGTCAGCTGAGCCAGGCTCTGCAAGCCCAGGCCTGAGAGGTCTCACAGGTGTTACCACAAGACCAAATTCTTCTTCCATTCCCAGCGATGCCACCAGGTACCAATGGGGCCCAGGGCCCTGAACTGAAATGTTACCTCTAGATCACTGCAAAACTTTACAATAGCAGTTGCTTCAGTCACCACAGGTAAAGGCTTTTATTTACACACAAACACCCACTCACACATACACACACACATACACATGCACTTCTTTCTCTTGAGTTACACATGTAGTGCTAGATGGAAATGAACTGTCCAATCAGTGGCATTGTAGACCAAATGAACACTCCTCCTCAGCATCCAGGCTTTGTTATTCAGTCCAGTTTATTTCATTTAATGACTTTGAGGTGCCTCTATTGTTTTTCTCCCTTCAATTTTACTTCCACCAGGTTTACCCCTACCCTGTACCCAAGATGATGCATGTCCAAACATCAGAGCTCAACAGTGGAGCAGGGTTGTTTTCAGATAGAACCTCTGCCTTCATAGAAATCAGTGCAGTGCATATGTCAGGTCCTGGGGTCAGGAGGCAGTCCTAAGTTGGAACTGTGCCCAACACGTTTATGAGAGAAGGTAAGGGGGGCTTAAAAGGGGACTAAAAAGAAAATAATCATATTATAGTGGGTTACCAAGAGAGTGAGAAGGGATAGATCTAAGGGAGTCCATGGAACTAATTCACATAGAGGTCTGATGCCAAGGGGAACTGAGAAAGCTTTGGGGATGTTCTGTTTTCCCACATGGACAGCTTTACACTCGGACGTGCTGCTTTGCACACTGGATTTGCTTTATTCGTTACTATTTGGGGGGCTGATAATTATGATATTCATTAGTGCCATGCACCATATATTTCTGGTTCTCCCTCAGAGTACGTGGCAGAATTGAGTTTGCTTTCTTCCTGTATAACCTCTTGCAGGAGTGATGAGCGTTACCTCTATGCAGAATTGGCTACACTCTCCACCTGCTTTGGCAAGCAACAGCCCTCAGGATGAGGTATGTTCCATCAGCCTGGGTCCTCAGGTAGGGACACATGAACCAGGTTCTCCAGGAAACTGATCATAGGCAAGTCATATGAATAAGAAATAAAGCTTTGTGAGAAAGCCAGTCAGATCT
>NW_003852431.1:11760076-11763646 GCF_000181295.1 Otolemur garnettii
GGGTGTCCTCTTCATAAAATGTTCACCCAGGCCGATTTCTTCAAATGTTTTCCCTACACTTTCTTCTAGTATTTTTATGGTTTCATATCTTAAGTTTAAGTCTTTAATCCAATAATTTTTAAGAATCATAGAATAGGTGTATTGCTACCTCCTTTTGGAACCCAGGATCACTTGAAAGTCTCTTCTACCTAAAAACACAACTGGATATCATGTTTATAAGTAGTCACTGAATTAATCACATTGCAGTAATTTTGGATCTTTGAACTCTCTTTTTTTATACGATTATTTTTATTTTATTTCATTTTATTTTTGAGGCAGAGTCTCATTCTGCTGACCAGGGTAGAGTGCTGTGACATCAGCCTAGCTCTCACAGCAACCTTAAACTCCTGGGTTCAAGGAATCTTGCTGCCTCACCCTCCCAAGTAGCTAGGACTACAGGCTCTCACCACAATGTCTAGAGTTTTTCTGTTTTTTATAGAGATGGGTATTGCTCTTGCTCAGGCTGATCTTGAACTCCTGAGCCCAAGTGATCCTCCCACCTTGACCTCCCAGAGTGCTTGGTTTGCAGGCACGAGCCTCTTTAAACTCTTAATAAAAACAAATGCACATACTACAACACTTTTTTTCCTTAAATGTAGCTTAAACACACACACACACACACACACACACACACACACGAGAAAAGTTGATACTAGCTATTTAGAAAGGATACAGACATAGACACAATTATTCACATTGAATAAGAGGAAAAATTTGTTTCACAGTGTTACAAATGAAGTCTCCCTTGGTTGTGTGAAAACATACATACACATATATTTTTACAAAAATTTCAGTGGATTTTTGTTCTCAGAATTTAGATTATGGTGTTCACTTGTGTGGTTTCCTTTGATGCTGCCTGGGAGCTTTTTAAAATCATTCCTTGTCTGGTATGAAACCATCTCCTTTCACTATTTTTTCCATCAAGTATAAAGACAAACAGTATTGATGTTCAGTCATTATAACCCCTTTAGATTTGAGAAAAACAATTTCCATTTATAGTATGAAACCAGCAGATTCACACCATAGGAGTTCGCCTCTTTTTATAATCCCCAGGGCCTTTGGCAGGGAGTTGTGTCCATTTGCAAATTATCTGTTTTGTGCTAACTATCTCTTTGCTTAGTCTATAGAAATTTTCCACTAGGAGAACCAAAAAGCCACAAAGCCGCATATTCTCTATGGGCGGGCAGCAACGTGGACAGCAGATAGAGCATGGAAGCTCAGTGTGTTTTGGCAGTGAGCCATGTTAAGAGACATTTCTTGGCTACATTGAAAGCTGCTCTGTATTTATCTGTGATTGAAGGATGTGTAAATCACAGATCCAGCAGAAGTGCTTACATAGAGTAGTCACCTTGTAAAATTGAATGATTCTATAGCTTTTATTTGGCATTGTTCTTATATAGACATATGGCCAAACTCTAGTGAAAATACCAACTTAAAACACAGCTGTGGCACTTGCTTTTATGCCCTTGGAAAAATCATCTCATTGCTTATCTGACAACTCACTCTCAAGATATTTCTTCTTATTTTTCTTTCAATTCCTCCTTCCTTTGCTTTGATCTTTTGCTACTAAAACTGGAGCTCTAGTGGAGAGGAATAATCTTCATTCTCTCACGCATGAGATTGTTTCTAAATGTCTGAATAAAAGTTATTATAATTATTATATTATTATCATCCAGAAGATAAGACGTTGAACTCTAAACCGAAATTGTCCCCTTCTGTCTAATTGTGCAATTTTACTAAGTACCTTTGCCTGATATCCTTACACATTTTTTTACAGATAAAATTATTTAATATACGTGAATATTTTAGGACAGAGTCTGGCACATTGTAACTGCTATTTATGTGTTTTCCATTGTTACTAACAGAAAAAGTAACACATTATTGTGGAGGATCTACTTCTAATACAATCAATTGCAAGAAAAGATAATTATATGGTAAGGTTATGCTGAGAATTCCCAAATTGCTCAGAGGGAAAGACTCGATTACAGACCACAAGCTGAGAGAGCCACTACTTTGACAGAGACATTAAACAGTAATCCACCCTTAAAAATATTTCCTTATCTAAATAATAATCCCTGAACTTCAAAGTCTAGATCAAACTTTCACTACAATCCTCTGGCCATGAGGCCTTGGAATTTCACTGAAAGAAGGTCTTCATCTCTACAGCCTCATCTTGTCACAATTCTCCAAGATTATAGGAAAAAGCACCATAACCACTTCTAAGGACTTGTACACAATCAGCATACAACCATCCACAGATGTAATCAGCAGACAGGCCCCACCAAAGTAAAATGTCATGCCAAGTCACTATCACTAAACTCTACAGAAAGACACAGTAAGACGCAGAATAAATTTATCATCTTTTTTAATAAATATCAACTTGTTTTATTTATTTATTTATTTACTAACTAAACTAAGAAATGAGTTAAACAAAGACAAATGTTGAAACTTCCACTTGTGGTAGGGGAGAACTTAGAAATTAGTATCATCTTTCTCCCTAAGAATAAATAAAAATTCTGAAGAAGTATATGTTTTAATTTCTTCAAAACAAACAAAATAAAACAAACCAAAAAGAAAAAGAAAACCCTAACAAGATAATAAATAATTTTTTGATTATAACCTAGAGAAGTAAGAACCAAAAGTAAGTCTAACATTCAAAGCTTCTTTAACCTAAAGACATTGGCTTTGCAGACTACTGGAGCTGCCAAAGCCCAGGACGCCAAATTTGGAACTCTGCTAAACCAGTTCTCAGTTTTAACCCTCTAAAACCGCCATTGAGAAATCAATGGATATAATTGACATAAGGTTAGACATAGCTGAAGATAGAATTTATAAACTGGAAAATAGACAGGAAAGAATTGCCCAGAGTATATCACAGATTGACAAAGAAATGGAAGTACAGAATTGAAAGACAGAGAGAATACCATGAAGAATAGGCCAGAGAGGATGAAATAAAGACATTATTTAATAATATAATTAACTCCCAGAACTAAGGAGAAACCTCAATTTATAGATTCAAGAATTCCAACAAATCACTAACAGGTTAAAGAAAAAGAAATCTGTATCTAGTGTCATCATAGTTAAACTGCAGAAAAATGGAGATTAAACAACATAATCCCCAAAAAATAACATAATCTTTTCCCACAGGGTACTTACAACCTAAGAAGTTGGGGGTTAAAGTATGTAACATACCAAATACATACCAGCCTTGGTTAATGGTTTGGTTTAGTTTTAGTATTGCAATTTCAAATTTTGCACACCTATCATTTCTTTTCCGCTTACTTAGGTGCAAAAGAACTGTTTCACATTTTACTTAGTTCAAGATACAAAAGTAAATCTTCAGAGAAGGCCTGGCTCCTCTGGTCTCCTTCAGTTCCATAGGGACAGAGTAGTAGATACAAATCTGATAAAAACCATAGAAGATATTATGAGTTCTTAATAGAGCAAAAGGATCTCAGAACTCCATTTTCCTATCAACAGTCCTAAAAGGGAGATCTACAAATGGACTCCCCTCCCCCAATATGCACATAT
>NW_003852431.1:11764821-11799544 GCF_000181295.1 Otolemur garnettii
AGATATCTTATGACGATTCACTCAAAATATGTGACAAAGAGAAAACATGAGTAAATGGTGGTTTTTACTAATTTCATCACTTTAATCTTAGTTATCAGGTATACATGTTGTCAAAGCCATAGGATATATAAGAATTAGGTTAAACCATATGAGATGTGATTTAAGATAGTTGGAATAACACCTTCTGCTTGGCCATTATTCTGTCTGACATCCAAAAAAGCACATCTCCAAGTTCTAGCTCTGTAAAATTGTCCCAACAACAACCTCCCTCATAAATTGATCAGGTCTTAATTTATGAAATGTAATTCATCCAACCCAAAAATTGCACTCATTTTAAGGCTTTGTTCCAACTCTACTAACCTTTCTTTTTTAATAGACTGTCTACGACTCCTGACAAGTTTCTCACTTCTAGTCTTTGCTCTCCTGTTTCATGTTGGGTCACCATGTTTTTCTACCCTCAGAACCTCAGGCAACTCCATCCTGGCATGTATTTTACCTTTCTTGTTGGGCTAATTTCCAATCACTGGCATTCTATAGGAATCAATAATAGAATTTAGCAAAGTAACTAACTGGATATAACGTCAATAGTATATTTAAAATTAATAATATATTTGCATATGTGGTCGCTAACTTTATGTGTCAAATTGAATGGGTCACAGAAACCATGAGTTAAACATTATTTCTGGATGTGTCTGTGAGAGTGTTTTTGGATGAGATTAGCTTTTGTATCAGTGTATTCAATAAAGTACTCTCCCCATTGTGAGTGAGTATCATCCAATTTGTTGAAAGCCTGACTAGAATAAAAGACAGAGGAAGGAGGAATTTTCCTCCACTCCTTTTATTTCATCTCATCTTCTTCCTTGGGACTGGGATTCATCAGCTCTTCTGGTTCTCAAGCCTTTGGACTCAGAGTGAATTGTACCACTGGCTTTCCTAGGTCACTAGCTTGCAGATGGCAGATCGTGTGACTTCTCAGCTCCCCTACTTACATGAGCCAATTCCTCATAAAAATATCTCTCTCACTCTCCTTCTTCTCTCTGTTTCTCTGGAGAACACTAACTAGCAGTATTTATACACAGGGTGGAAAAAAATGTATACAGATTGTAAGAAAGGAAAAAATTAGGCTTGTAATACTCAATACATTAACAATAACAAAAGATGAATACAAGCCACATTTAACCACCTGCTGTAATTACAGAAATCAAACATGACTTAAGTATTACAAGCTTAGTACAGTCTTTTCCTTTCTTATAATGTGTACACATTTTTTGGCATCCTTTGTGTATGTGGGTGGGGGTGTTTCTGGGCAACCCAAATAATAATACACAATAATATACCCTTAAAAAATGTGCAAAAAATAAATTTAAGATACATTTACCATAGAAGCATGAAACATAAAGCACCTAGTAATAAATCTAAATTTAAACATTATTACCATTTCTCCACAAACACTACATGACATTTTTGAGAGAAATTAAAGAGGACCTAAATAGAGGGATAGTCAAGATCTGGAAGACTTAATGCCAATTCTCTGCAAACTGATGTGAAGAATTAATGTAAACCCCTCCTAAAGTGTCAAATTATATTTTGTTGAAATATACCAGTTTTTTTTCTAAATTACAAAGAATAACCCTGACAATCTTAAAGAAGACGAAGAGAGTTTTAGGGTTTATGAGATTTATAATAAATCTATGATAATTAAGACAGTAAAGTATTTGTACAGTTGGGAAAATTCCAGAAGAAAAGTTCAGAAATATAACAAAAGAGAAAGTCTGAAAAAGAACCACACATATGACACTTGATTTATAACAAAAATGATAAAGTGATACTGAAAAAGAACGGGGAAAGGACCGCCTTTTCAATAAGCCATGCTGAGTTAACAAGATAATCACATGGAATCAAATTTGCGTTGCTCCTTATTAGCATCATATATACAAGTTAATTGCAGATGGATTGTTGACGGAAATGTGAATGGTGAAATAATAAAATGTCAAGAAAACAACACAGGAGAATAGCTTTGAGACTTTGAGGTAGGTAGATTTCCTAAACAGAACTCAAAAAGTATTAATCATGAATTAAAATTAAGAAATTCTATTTATCAAAAGAAACGTTTAAGAGATTTAAGAGGTGAGATACACCAGGAGGAAATATCATCTGAAATGCGTATAAATCATAAGTAACATAGGCCAAATATCTATAAAGAATCCCCCAGTAGAGAAATGGGCAAAAGTCTAAGATACTTCATAAAAGAGGATACATAAATCACCAATAAGCATAGGCAAACATGTTTTTCTCATTACTCATGAGGGGAGTGCAAGCTAAAACATGAGATAATGCTATTTATTCTAAATTAAGCCAATCTAGAATACCTAAAATTAAGAAGGTTGACAAAAATAGTGATAGTGAAGATACAGCAAAACTGGAAATTCTGCCTTTTCAAATGCTGGTAATATTCTAGCTCTTCAAGTGTGGTGGTTATTCATCAAGCTGAACTCTTGTGATTTGTGCAACTATCAGTATGTATGTTATATTCAGATGATAAATTTCTTGTTTAGCTTTTTATTGGCCCTGTTATTTTATATGTTGATTAGGTAGTTAATGGTAAATTAACGGTAAGTTTACTTTCATTAATTTTCCATGATAGTATCACAACAGTAAAAATTTGAACTTACACAAATACTGTAACCAAATTAGAAAAACAATACATATGCCAACATTTTATAATAAATAATATTACTGCATTTTAACTTCAGCAATGCAATCATCCTCAAAAACTATACACCTGTAAGGAACCTCTAAGCAAATGTAAAAAAAAAAAAAAAAAGGTTCTGGGTGGTGCCTGTGGCTTAAAAGGGTAAGGCACAGGGTAGTCCCATATGCCAGAGGTGGCGGGTTCAAACCCAGCCCCAGCCAAAAAAAAAGCTAAAAATAAAGTTTCTGATCTCTGAGACTATGAAATCAATCAACAGACATTTACTGGGCCCTTATCATACTGAACATACGGTACCATAGAAAATTCAACAAACTAAGTACTCGGGTACTTTTAAAAAATGCATTATCAATACAAAATCCAAAGGAGTTTACTAAATTAAGAAATTACAAAGAAGAAGAAAGCATTGTAGATGGAGTTTAGTTGGGAACATTTTCTGAAGGAGGTAGTTTAAGCAAGATTAGGAAGAATATATTCAGGGGACACTGAGCACCAAAGACTAACAGATATGGTTAGGATGCTTAAAATTAAATTATCGTTGAATAAATGAATGTTGGATACAGATTGTATAAGGCTAAGGAGAATGGGAACCACTGACGTTTTTGAGCCAAGAACTGATACAATTCATTCATTCAAAGTAAAGGTAATCACTCATTCCTCCCATACCACACAGTTTAATCGAATCCTGATTTAAATTATAGTTTGTTCTTCCTATGCTTATCTTTCCCATTAAATAGTAACTAGCCTTCTTGAAAGCAAGCATCAATTAACAGTCAGATGTATTTCTTCTGGAACACCCAGCTTAGAGCTTTACACATGGCACTCAATAGCTGCCTGTTAAATAAATGAATCAATGAATCAATCAAGACAAGTGAAAAAGATAGAGGTACCCATTAATGAACATACAATCAATCTAGATTTGAGGCAACAGAGACGCACATCAATAAATACATATCAATATTTTAGAGAATCTTATCATCTAAAATCATATGCTGTATTAGTTCTATTGAATTGATTATGAAATTAAAAACATAACTGAAAATGAAATATTTTGAAAAAGCAAAACAGGCTTTTCATGACCATGGGAAAAAGAAGGCCCTGAGTGAGTATCTGGGAGATCTACTAGAGAGCTTTAAAAAGTCAAGATAATCTGAGATAGAAGAATTTCTTGCTCCTGAAATGGTAGTGAGTATTTGGGGGGGTGGGGTAGTTCTATTTTCAATTTTTTGAGAAATCTGCATACTGTTTTCCTTAATGACTGCAGTAATTTACATTCCCGCCAACAGTGTGCAAGCATTCCCTTTTCTCCTTATCCTCACCAATACTCATCTCTTTGTTTTAAATAATAGCCATTCTAATAGATGAGAAGTGACATCTCATTGTTGTGATTGGGAGTGGGTATTAAATGCAGTATATATTTAGGACCAGCTACTTTAGGACCTAGATAGTCAGAATTTACATATGCTACCATAACTGTATTTACTTTTTGGGGAAATTAATAGATAAATCTAGTCTTGTAATTAGTTTGGGAAGTCATGAGAGGAAACATGCTCTGTGAGAAGAAGCAAATTCCATACATCCCACCAGTTAGCTGTGTTCAGCTTCTAATCGTTACTACTAAAATACTCAAAAAATAGGCACTAAAAAGGAAATGTTCATTCTTCTTATAGCTTTTAACCAATTTACTGATCTGTAAAGTGGCTTCTGGTATATTTAAATGGAGAGGCATTACCACGCAGCTTTTATAAAACAGACCTGAGTGCATCCTGCCCTTTGACCAGGATCAAGCCGCATTTCCTTTTTACCTACCAGCATGAAGTGGACATTCACTGGCATGACCTGCACCAGGAAGGACACACGCAGCACTCAGTATAATATCTCACTCATCGTGGGTGTTCAATTCTTCTCTTCCACTTATACTAAACCAGGTAAACATAAGTTAATATATCATGGACCATGTAAGGATGGATGCTTTCCCTACAGATGTTCTTGCTTTCGCATTAACTTTGACCCCACTAAGCAAATATTCTTGTGTGCAATATTATATTTAATAATTAAATTAAATTGTTATGACAAAAATTACATTCTGTAACTTGACATGCAATCATTCTCTTCATCACGTTTAACTTTGGGGAATTTCATACATTCCAAATAGTCACACTTTTTTTAGAGAGCCAAATGTATAATCCTACTTCACTAATATCAAGGCAACTACCACAGAACCTTTGCCACCCCTATAGAACTAAATTAGCAAGGAGAAACTATACCCTTTTCCCTCCTTTAATGCTAAATAAGATATTATCGGAATCTCTGATGAAAACCAAGTATCAGTGTTACCACTCATGTATGTATAAATACAACAGTGAATCAAATATCAAATTTGTCTTGGTATTATAAAAATTGAGCATGGCTGGTTAGGTCTTGCAGCCAAAGTGTAACTGCAATTACCAAAAAGGGAACCACAGAATATAATACTTCTAGGAGGAAAACAAACTCCAATTTGTTACGTTGGCTTTCATACGATTCAATGTACTATTCATAGTCAGTAATTATAAAGATATAATTGTGCAGGTTTCTAAATGTCATAAGTGTAATTTGTATCACATCTAATTAGCCATAATATTATGGACTACTTTTGTCATTGATGTTTTGGTGTAAACAAATAAATAAGGAATTATTAGAGAATAAGCTTACATGCCTATTGGTAAAATGAAAGATAGTTTATATGCGATGTTTTCTTCCAGGTCAAGCATTTTTTAATGTAATAACTCATAATACTTACAGCAAGAGTTCCACTTATTATTTTCAATTAAAAAAGCTGAGCTATATTCTATTAAAACACAAAATGTAAATGTAAATCATAGCTTATTAGAGTTATTAACAAAATAGCACAAACACTACCCTTCCTACTTGTGTTTATATTGGTCAATTCCAACACACCTGTCTAATGCAACATGAACTTGGTCTAAGCAGACTGTCAATTATGTAGGAGTTTCTGTTTGTCACCTTCACTCTCTCTCTTTCCTTCACTAATGCTGTTTGATGGATGCTGTATGAGGAAGGATGTGTTGTTTTGTTGATATGCGGTGAGTAAAGAAAGTATTGCATTCTGAAATAAATGACTGAAATTCCTTCCTGACAAAAGCAGTAAGCGTTAGAAATGAACTCTGAACATACTTGCAATAGATAAGCGCACCACAACTATATAAGCAACACCTGATTTCTCTAGGACAAAAAGCATCTTTTAGTCGCCAATGAGAGATAATCCCCAGGTGAGAACAAATCTCAATTTTCCGTGCACCTCTGTTGACACTAAAAGTCAAACCTCTCAATATGTTCACCTCTCTTACATGATATATTGGGTCTGAAACTGGGAAAAATAAAATACAGTGTAGTCACCCACATCTGAAAGGCACTATTGGAATATAATGTGGCATAGCTAGAAGAGGCGGACTAACCTTCTTGAAAAAAATTGTGGTTTTAGTTTGTAAAGAACACCTGCTTTGCCCAATGAAGTGGCTTGTGGCTATGATCCCACATACTCAGGAGGCTGAGATGGGAGGATCATTTATACTCAGGAGTTTGGGAAAATAGCTAGGCAACACAGTGAGGCACTGGCTCATTTTTTTAAAAAATAGGAAAGGAAAAGAAAGCATACCCGTTTTAAAATATTCACCCAGAAATTATTCTGAAATTATTAAGAATGATAATTTGCATGAATGCCCAGCCAAATACCAAACTCAAAGAGCATATTTAAGTTTTTAGGATCTGTAATTTTGCTTAGCACTAATATGGAATTAATAATTTTATGTACTACATGATACTAGAAAGATCCAACCATCACACAGCTGATTCCAAAGTGAGAGGAGATTGCTGAAGACATTGTGGGAGATAAGAAACTGAAAATAATCATGAAGGGTGCAGTGGCTCATGCCTGTAATCCCAGTACTCTAGGAGGCCAAAGTGGGTGGATCACCTGAAGTCAGGAGTTCAAGACCAGCCTGAGCAAGAGGAAGATCCCTTCAATACTAAAATAGAAAAACTAACTCAGCCTTGTAGTAGACACCTGTAGTCCCAGCCACACAGGAGGCTGAGGCAAGAGGATCTCTTGAGCACAATAGTCTGAGGTTGCTGTGAGATACGACATCACAGCACTCTAACCAGTGCAACAGAGTGAGACTCTTCCTCCAAAAGGAGGAAAGAGAGAGAGAGAGAAATTGTGAAGGATCTCAAAATCCATCCTTCCTTGAGTTCAATAAGAAAGCTCTTTTTCTCCCCCAAATACGTTCCTAATTCACTCCAAAAGGTTCATTCCTAGAGACTTGTAAAAATTAAGTTATAACTATAGCTAGTTTAATGAAAAGTAATAATATTTTAAACTTAATAAAAACATGTTTTCTATATGACAGGGGTAATGAAGAGTAGTAAAAAGGCAAGCAAACATTCACATTCACGTGTATGAAGAAATGGCAGAGGCTGAACAACTAGTAATGTTGTTCTTTGATAGCTGGGATTCTCATTTAGATGATAAAATGGAAAATAAACTTGGCATACTCAATATCTGGAAAGAAGAATGAAATTAATGATGTTTAGAAAATGGTTTTGCTTTTCAATAAATATAAATTTTCCAGCAATGGGTTAAGTTGAGTTATTTGAAATTTAATTCTTTAGTCCTGGTGTTTCTTATTTTTCAGATTGAGAAATTTAACTTAAATTGTATAGAGCTCTCAATTCTCTGTCATTGACTTAAAATCTATCTTGTTTTGTTTTTCCATTTAATAGAACTTCTTGTATTAGTGAGTGTTCTCTAGAGAAACAAAACTAATAAGACATGTATATAGTATATAGAAAATGATTTATTTTAAGGAATTGGCTTATACCATTACAGAGTCTGGCAAGCCCAAGATCTACAAGGTAGGCCAGCAGGCTAGAGACCCAGGGAAAAGTAGTACCAGTTCAAGTCCAAAGGCCTTTTGTTGGAAGAATTCCCTTTTCCAGGGAAGTCCATCTTTTTTCTATAAAGGCCTTCAACCAATTGCATAATGCCTATCCACATTACAGAGGATAATATGCTTTATTTAAAGGCTACTGATTTATATGTTAATCTCATTTAAAAGTTTCTGTCTAACAAGGGTACAAGTGAACTTTTCTAGAAATAGAATGTAAATGTTTTGACACAATGACTATGCAAATGACATGAAATTTATGTGAACCAGCTTGATGAAAGTATTTCAAAATGTATATGAAAACACTACACTGTACCCTCTGTTTGCATTAATGTATACAGCTATCATTTAATAAAAAAATAAAAAAATTTTAAAAAAAAAAGTACATCCTTAGAAACATCTAGAATATTTGACCAAACATGTGTCGGGGTACCATTGCCGACACAAGCTGACACATAAAACTGCCCATTATGTTTGGTAATCTAGATTCTTCCTTGAAGGGATATTGACCTTTTTCTTTTATTCTTGTTTTCCAATCTCTTTCTTTCAAAGCTCTTAAAGCATGCATATTTTAGCCTAATGGAAAAATTTTAAACTGAAAATGAAATTTCTTAAAAATTATGATAAACATCCTGCCTTAGAAAAAAAACTTTGAATTTCTCAATGTCAGTTACATTTGGAGCCAAAATACAGTGGCTATTAACGTCTTAGGAATGTTTTAAGATTTTCATGACCCTCTTGCCTAGACTCAAGCTCAAGGATTCTTAGAGAACCTTATTTCACATCACGCTCCCTGTCCTTGACATATAATCTAATGATATAATCTTTAAAATATTTATTTTCTCAAGGATCTTTTGGCATTTATTACATTTCAGAATTCTTTTTATTCTTGATAATTACATTTTTTCCTTCCATTTTTATAGTCAGTGCTTCTGAAGCCCCAATTTCTCCTCACTTAAAAAAAATGGATTGTTTTGGTCTATTTATAATAACTCTTACTTTAAAGGCTTCTAATCATCTTTGAATTTTGACAAAAATCACATGTGTTCCATTGTTTGTCTATCTATGATATGTATCAATTAAGTAAAATTAATCTTGTTTTGAGAAACTTCCAAAACAACTTTTGACATAACCAGACATACTCATTTACCAAGGCAGTCTTCAGAATTTACTATGTTGAGTATAAGCCATGCTGCGGCCTTGATAATATCTTTTGGATTTAAGGATTACAATTGCATAAGAGTTGGCTCCTTGGACATTCTTAGAATTCTTGGAAAGCAAAGACTATAGACACATAGGAGTTAGAGTGAGAAGAGATTATCTGTACAAAACCTCTCATCTTCAGAGGAGCAGCCAGAAGCCTGAGTAGGAGACATACCCAAGGCATGTTCATAGGACCAGGAGCCAGTGATGGGAACAGTGTTGCTTGCTGTTGAAGACTAACAAGTTAGTTACGTAGATGGTTCTTCAGCCTTTTCCTTTAAAATGACAGTTTTGTGCCACTTGGGAAAGATGTATCTGATGTATCAATTTCAAAACAATTTCACTTACTTAGAGATTAAAAATAATTGAATAATGGGCCAATATAAAAAATAGAAAAGTGGTAGCTAAACTCTTTCCTCCCCGGGTTGTGCTAAACTTTCGCTAATGATTTATTCTCAAGCTTCAGCCTTCTTTTTAGGGAACTGAAAACTAATAAGCAATACCAGATTAAGTTTTCTCTGGCATTTACCAGTTAAGAAAATAATGGTCATATAACTATGTAAAAACACAACCTAAGTATGTGTTGACCATTTGGTGGGTTAGATCATCCTATATAAAAGTTAAACTGTCCATGTTAAAAAAAAAAATAGACTGTCCTATGTGAATTTCTGTACAATGTTAATTTTAGACTATTCATGTGAATTTCCATACAAACTTCAAACAAACAAGTTTCTTCAAGGAGAAAGAATTATGCTAGAGTGGTATATATGGGTAACACACACAGATACAGACATACATATATATAGAGAGAGAGAGAGATTCTTCACTTTTTACCTATAAATGTAGGGCAATTATTTTAACATGAAATGTTTTCATTGATCTCCAAGTTATATAGATAAATGTCCTGTATGTTTTATAAATAAATATCATAATTATACTACTACATGTATTGGTGATAATTATCATCTTACTAGTCTCACCTGGCAAGAAAATATTAGAAACCCCACTGTGTGGTTGCATCACTATGAGACTAAGAGCTGTTAGCCTCTGCTCAAGTAGTGATCTGCACCCACTCTTCATGAACTCTAATGCCTGAATGTCAAATTTCTTCTCACTCTAGTCTCTCTGTTTTGACATCTCCAGCTGTCTGTAAGATAGGTCCACTCAGAAGGAAGCTTGTGTACCGGCCAGGTGACAGACAGCTCATGACATGTGCTAGCAGAAAAATAGGACTGGAAACCATGACTCATCTTTGTTAAAGCCTCTTACCACTATCCTTAACTGATTACCTTGCTTAATGTTTTATCTCTACTGCCCCTGCCTTACAAAATCTACCTAGATGCATTCTTGCATGTCTCTCTCTCTCTCTCTCTCTCTCTCTCTCACACACACACACACAGACACTCACTTGCTAGTACTGTTAGTCCACCTCCTCCCACCTCCAGGTACTTTCTCTTCCTATGTCTGCTCTTCCTTGTATCCCAAGAGTTAACCTTTGTTTACCACAACACCCAGGTTTCCTTCTCTGTGGTTTCCCACTGGGTTCAGCATCTGGGTGACAGATCTAGGCTGGTAAGAGCTTCCTATTGTTGAGGTTCTTTGTGTGTTTAGCCATCCTTTGTTGACTTCTTTAACTCTGTCCACACCTTTGGAAACAATTCTCTCAGTAAACTCTACATCATTAAATTTGAAAGTGCCATCTGTTTCCTGCACTAACTGAAATACATAGAAGCTAACTCAGTTTCCTGGTTCCAACCCATTCCCATCCATTCCAGGCTGCCGCTAAAGTAATATGGCTTAGTTGCAAATCTGATTATAGTTCCTCAGTGACCTACAATAGCTTTCAAGTTAAAGGCCATGTCCCCAAGCACAGCTTGCAAACCCCCCATGATTTGACCACATCCTTTGATGAAGGCCTATCCACGCCACTCTTTCCTTCCATAAACAGATAACTATTTGCTGTTCCTCAAACCATGCTGTTCATTCCTCCTTGCCTTTACCTTCTGTTTCCACCTCACAGAATTCTTTACTCCCTTTCTTCAGCCAGCTAAGCTTACCTCTTCTAAATTCAGCTCAAATGCCCCCTTCTTGGCTCTTCCTGTCTCATTTAGATGCCCATTAATGTAGAGTTGCCCATCATTTTTATCAGACTTCAGTAGTCATTATGGATCATTGTTTGTGTCCCCCTCACTGGAAACTCTTGAGGGCTGGACACAGTTAGTTGTACTTTGTAAATCCTAGCTACAAAGCAGAGGGACATTCACTGGCTTATAACCCTGTCTTCTTGTTAGAACAGAAAAAATAAAGACAAGTTCTTTTTCTTTTTTCCTCTCTCTTTTCTGATCACTATTAGAAATGTTCCTAACTTTCTCAAAATTCTAGTCCACGGCCTCGAACACTCACTCGGTATCACTCAGTATTACTCAGAAATAAGAGCTCACTCGGTATTACTCCACATAATGGAAAAATGAATCACTAGGTATTCCTTACAGGCTAGGGTCAAAGGAACAGTGGTAAAAAGATCTGTCTGAAGGTCTCTCAGCAGCCACTCCTCTTGCCATAGCTAGATTCCTTCAAGGCACGTGGCTAAGAATGAGATTCTGGGAGAAAGAAGAGCATCTTTGCAACAGAGCGGAATAGCCCAGACATAAACTCAAACTGTTATTTCTCAGTTCCTGGCCTTGGGAACTGTACAGGGTATTTGTTTGTGTATAAGCTTATCTTTACAAGATTAAAAAGTTGAGTTCTTAGGAAATACTTAAAAGAGACACTGATTCAGTCACTTCTGTCATTATCCTGCTCAAATGCACTCCTAAATTTAAGAGGGAGACAGAAAACCAAGTAAGACAGGTAGAGAGAAACGGACATTCACTAGTAATGTGATATGCCGTCATTTCCTGGATGATGCGTCAAACTGTCCAAAGGCTCTACTTTTTATAACAATAGCATTTTCCCCACATCCCATGCTTCCCCCTCCAGCAGGACAGAGACAGAGACAGAGCAAGGTGGCTCCAGATCCAGCCATCGTCCCATCACCGTCACTCAGTCACTTACAGCTCCTCACACTCGCAAAGCATGCACGTGGTTTTGGTTTGTAAATCACCATGGTAATAAGCATGACATAAATAACTCATAGAGTTCAAAAGAAAAAGAAGTCGAACAATGAAAATGAATAATTAAAAAGTAAGCCCCTTGTACGCTAGTTTCAATTAAATCACTCAGAATAAATAAACACATGTGTGCTTTCTTGAATCTGTGGGTCCTGGTCCTCTTTGCCTAGAGAAAATCTAGATGAAATAAGTAATAAAGAAGAAAATGGATTTATTGATTCAAATAGGGTTTTAAAAATAAGAAGGAGGGTCTGAAGAGTAACAGGGGAAATATGAGCTCTTCAGTGAGTGACACTGTGCACCTTCAGGAAACACAAGCCAAATGAAAAACTAAGACTTTTAAAAAAAATTTTTTTTAAAGAAAAAATGTCCCAACAGGTTAGAGTTAAATATGAGAGTAGTGACTAAAGTGGAGAGAAACATGTAGAAGGCATGGTTAACACTATTTTGTCAGTTCAGCCTTGACAGCGTGAATGCAAAAGTCTTCCTTTCAGTATTTTAGCCATAGCTAAAGAGAAAGAACCAACAGGAGTTTTCACACAGCACCTTAAAAGCCTGTCTTATCCTTGGGGTTTCTGCAGCCAATGAAAGTTTGTCACGATGATGTAATGCTCCTGAGTTGTGTTTCAGCACCGAGTATGTGGTCACCGGCTATCATGCCTGAGAGCTAGGTAAGTTTTTGGCTCAAATCTTTCTTTCCAGCCTGTTCTCCTGCTTAAACTAATTTCAGCAGAGAGATCATTTGTTTCTGGTCTATTTTACTATCTCAGAACAATTTTCTTTAAACGTGGGCTGGGCTATTATAGAATTGTAAAGACAGCTGGTAAACAAAATGATGGGATCTGAGAGTCAATTTTCCTCTGTTATTAGTATGAAGGCTTTTACTTCTCAGCAATTTATCATCACCTCTGAGAAAAAGAGCAGCAAACAGGGTTACGTTTTATTTGTGGAGGGAGCACTTGTCATTTAACAAACAAGTTTTCCTAGGGAGATATTTGCAGGGAGAGGGGAAAGAGTTCTCTTTAAAGACTGACACTGAATTTGCCTGATATCATTGAGTGAGCCCCACGGCACTGTAAGCAATGGAATAAAGTTTCAATGATTATTGTAGACAGAGAATATTCAGGTGCTGCCCTCACAAACCTGAAGCTGAGAGAGAAAAGTGGTAGAGAGAGAGAGAGAGCAAGCACATGAATTATTTTTTTCAATTTTTTAATTAAGCCAAAAACAATTTTAAAAAGAAAAAAAAAACCCTAAAGATGAGTGGCTGTCTGTGGCCTAACAGTTTTAGACAAAGTTAAATGGAGAAAAAGTTAGACATAAGTAAATCAGACAATTCTGATGCAATTAAATGTGCAAATGCTTTGATACGTGAACAACTTTTTAAAACTTGAAGTATTTTAAAAATTTGAACTGGGTAACTAGCAAAGCTCTTTACTCTCTGCAGATGTGGAGAATTTAAAGAACACTTATGGATATCAGTCGAGCTGATAGTCTAGCAACATAAAGTATAAAACATAATTATCCAAATCATTCAAGATTTAGGGAATAACACCCTCGGTATTGCAAGTGGGGAAAGAGAATGAGTGGGGAGGGAAGGAAAGCTTCAGGGTGTATTACCAGCAAGGCTGGCTGAATTATCCAGATGATTACTCGTCTCTCATCTTGACTCCGAGCATGCAGACCCGGAGAAAGGTATCTAAAATAAAAACATGGCAGAATTAGCTTCAGCAATGAGGAACAGCAGACAATGTCAAGTGGTGGAGAAATTCTAAAAAGAAAAATATTTTTCTTGTTTTATAGCATTTGATGTCTCACGGGTACTGATGCGTGTGTTCTTTTTTAAAAACTTAGCAACTCTGCAGCTTGCAAGCTCCTCGTCTTGGTGCTGGGCTGAGTTTAACCATTACCCCCCACTTTCCACTGCATCTCCATCCACCTTCCATTTCAGTGAACTGAGCCATCTCCCCTCTTTACCTCCTAAGGGGTAAATAAGGCCTTCACCCTTTCCTTGAAATGATTCTCCCCTCCTGTTCCACAGCTAACTCGTTTAACTCTCATAGTAATAACTGCAATGCCAAAGAGCTTACATTTTTTAATCTGTTTCAATAAAATATGGATAAGCATAATGTAAACAAGACTCATTTCCCTTTTTTTGACTGCATTTTCCCACGTCATTGCTGAGGGGCAGTGACATACTAACGCTGGGACCTTGGAGATAAACTTCCGCATTTCGATAGCGTCTTATGCTTTGCCTCCTGCACTGAAAGTTCTAAACGGGGAGACAGCACAGTTCCAAGAAGGCCCAAGAGGTGCTGCTCTAGAATTGAGAGAATGAACGAGTGGTGCTTTAGCGTGACTGATGGACAGATAAAATATTGCCATGAAAAGAAAATAGTCTGGATAAGGTGGAGAACGGTAAGGATGATGGAAGAGGACCTGGTTTCTGATAGAGAATTTGTTGGCCTTGGGGCTTTGGTCTATGCTGAATTCCCCTGCCTTTATCATAAGTGGCTCACTAAGCAGGGTCCCCAAGTCCCATGGCACCTAGCGAGAAGTAGAAAGGGGTTGGTGTGAGGAAGAATGCAACTCACTAGTCTATTGAGTGAGACTTCACAGATGCCTAGGAGGACTCTGCTTTGGGTTCATCGAGGAAACCACTTTGATCCTCACTCTGAGAGGCAGCTGTGCAGAAAAACTCAGGAACTACTAAAATAATGGGAAGATACTTGCCTAGGAAAGACCTTAGGACATGATCTGAGCACTGACTGGGGAGGGACAGTAACACACCCCTCTGATTAATCCCAAGGACAGAGTAGACCTCAGAAAAGAGAATTCAAGGTAGATCTCCATCTCTTACTTATTTTTTAACCTCAAGGTCAATGTCTTTGAACTCATAAGATTACAGTACAATTCCAGCATTCCTGAAATCCGGAGGATATATCCAAAAGACCACCTGGGAGATTTGAAGGTTTACAAAGTCTGTTAACCCAGAAAATAAGTTATTGGCTGCAGAAAATCTATTACAGTACTCCACTGTGTGTTATGAATAAGTGTTCAGCAAAAGTCAATTTTAAGAACAACCTTTTTAAATATTTCATTTTCCATTTCACCTAAGAAGCAGCTTTTCATTCAGTAATAGCATCTTCCATCTATAGAAATGGATTGGGCTCATTTGGTTCTTTATCCTACCTATTTATGTGATGAAGAGGTCACCTAGTAATGAGGTCACTATTAGAAAGAATGATAGTAGGCAAAGAAAAAAGCTATGTCCACCCAATATCAACCCTGGGAATAGTGTGCTCTCAAGACACATAGAAAATGTGGTCACAGGAGTACATGGGAGGAGGGAGGCTGGGAGTTTAGAGTCATGTCCAATTATAAACCCACAGTGAAGGTTCATGGGGCACCTGTCATGTGCCATTCATGAGATAAAATGCTGAGGACACAAGGAAGGGGAAGGTGCCATTTGTATCCTCAAAGAGCTTTCATTACCCCTGAAATCATTACGACTTAAAGAATAAGACAGGTATTGGTCAAGCGCAGAAGGGGATAGGTATGATATAAACGGAGAATGACCACACGTCCCAGTTTGCCAAGGAGGGGCTCAGTTTATGCTTCTTGTCCTGGTATCTTTATTGAGAGCACTTTGGCTCATTTTCAGAAGTGTCCTGGCTTGGCACTTACTAATGGTGCAAACCGTTGACAGAATGAATTAAAAGTGAAGGACCACAAACCCAGGCAAGAGAATGAGGCTTTGAGCCGAGGTAATGATCATGGTGAAAGGAAATGAGCAAACAGCCTTTACTTCCCCTTGTCTCATAGAAGCTGCAGCCTCACCACCTTCGGCGGAATTTCTCCTGTCCCTTGGCAAGGTGCCTCTGTCAGGCAATAAACTGAGGACCCTGCTGTCTCCAAGACAAGGGGTGGGCATGTGACCAATAAACCAATGGGACACTGTCTCCTGGAACTTTGCCCCTTGAGCAGAGCCATGAGATGGGAGAAGAGGGAGGGAGGCCTGAAGGTCATTCAATGTAGCAGTGGTGACTGATGTCCCAATAAGCACTGGCTCCTATGAAAACACCCACATCCCCGTGGTCCCTGTCATCTGAGTCAGTGTCTTCAGTCTTTTTTTTTTTTATTCTGTAAGTTTCCTCTCAGCCTCCCAATATCCCTTCAGTTTAAATTAGTTCAGTTTCTGCTGCTCCCAACCAGAGAACCTACAGTGATAACTGTTGTTGCCAATATGCTGTTTGTGCTGAGGGAAGAAAGTCAGACCTAGTGAGACGCTACCCCACCCCGCATTTTCTCGTCCACTCCGTATCATCACCGTTATTTCTATAAGTGAACTTGATGACATTACCTCCCTCTATCACTTTAACAGAGTCCTTAAAATGCTGTTTCTACCACGTTCTTTTCCAACTTTCATGCACGAAGATATACGTAGAAATGTGGTTTGCTGTGTCAAAGGATAATTGTGGTTATAGAATTTGGAAGTCCTGCTGAGAGTCCTATAGCCCAGGATTCGTTTCCTTGCTTCTTGTGGTGTTTCCAATACCACACACGGACTGCAGAAACAAAAAAAGGCTGAGGTTTCATTTAAACCCAACCAAAACATCCTTCCCAGATCTTTTCTGCGAGGTTATTTGTCATTGAAACGAACGTGTGGCTGACCAGAGCAAGTATTTTATTTTGGCATTGTTCCCCTTTAAACCCTTCGAGGCACGGAGCGAAGCCTCTGCAGTTGGAAGTCAGCTAGAGGGTGCTGGGCAGTCACCTAATGCCAGTGGCACACTCTTGCTTCAGGTAGGGGGGACAAATGAAAACTGGGGCGGGTAAGATTATCCGCGGGGATTGGCTGGAATCTGATGCAGCGTGCATCTAACATCCTGAAATCCGGTCTGCAGGAGTCTCCACAGATGCCCCTGCTGCAGTTCTTGAAAGGCAGGAACAAATTTAAACTGGGTTTTGTGAAAACAAATGACATCATTCCTGCATCCTCTGAAAAGCTGCAATGAAACATTTTCCCGTTTTCCCCTCTGCTTTTACGCATCTGACTGCAGGGTTTTATGCTGCACATTTAACTTGCTAAATCTTGCAGGGAATAACCTTTCATCACTTGCCTCTAAAAATAATAAAATCCAATGAGAAAATATAGAGGTATGTAAAAGTTCATTGGAAATCACATTTAATCTCCATGTGGCTGTTATCTGAAGACATGACAGCACATGGGAAGAATTCTAGTGATTTGAAAGGAAGAATAACAAAAGTCCGGATTGGGGACTGTCATCATGGAAATTATGGCACGGACTTATTTTGGGTGGCCTTTATTGTGCAGTGTTCTGTGCTGGTGATTGGGAGGACTACAATTTCCATTTAGGGATTTTTCTGAGTTGACATTGTTAACTGCAAAAGTAATCAGGGATCTGGTCTATTTAAGAACATCGGCTAAGGGTTATATTGGAACACTGTTCTAGACAAGCTGCTCTGCTCTATAGAATTCTACAAAAATAACATTAAAAAAGTAAAATAAAGAAAATACAGGTGAATCAGATTTTCTTAGACCTGGTAGGGTTAGCTGATCTTTAGGACCTACACACTTAGATATGCAGTGGTGAATCTTCAACATAGCAAAATCCAAAAGAAATTTTCTCATCAAGGTAATATTAGCTTAATCATTGTCCTAAGCCAAAGCATGTGCCAGGAAGTTGTCAGTGTCAGTGGGCAAGAGCAGATGCCTGGTGTAAGACAAGTAGTACCGTGAGAGTCCACCAACACTCAAAGCCTGCCAGGTTTTCTCAATTCCATCCCAGGAACCCAGGCCTAACTGTTGACTTTCCTCAATCCAATTTCCAGATCTAATTCTGGCAACTAATTTTTCTTTATTGCCCGTGATTATTAAAATCCTTTCAATTCAGTGTGCCTCAATATTGTCCTCATTGGGCAAACAGAAAATTAATCTCGAACTACCAAGATGAATTTTATAGAGAGAGCTATGTGAGGTGACTTCTAGACTAAGGCATGGGCGTGACAGCTTCCACTCCTCAAACTTGCAATGCTCTATGTAGGAAGCAGAGGCAAGGTGATGGCTGCCTTTCTCACTGAAATAAGACCAGCCCAGGGGAAAAGGAAGGAACAAACCCTCACGTCCATCCCCACCATTGGTCCCTCAAACATGAATTGTATATCTTTGTCCTTGATTCTTGCTTCTATGCCCTTATCCTTCAAACCTTAGAGATCACCTCTGACAACCCCACTCTTGTGCATACTATAATGAATTAAATGATGGCTACCATGTAATCCCAAACAAAATCATACACCAGCAATCAAGAACAATCTCCTAAAAAACTATAAATTTACTGTTTATTAGCCAGGAATAGGCAATGGACTATTTAATTAAAATAAACATTATTATCAAGGTTGATGGAATTGAGGTTTCTTTTTTTCATTGCCCTCCTCTTCAAATTTCTTTCTTATCCTAAAAGGAAAGTTTTAAAATGTTTTTTTCTGCATCATTTCCACCATTCAATCATCTGTTGAGAAGATGCCCAATTCACCTTATGAGATGAAAGTGACTTCCTCTTGCTATAATCATTTTTTTGTCCATTAGGGATATTTTTGATGTGTGGGGAATCTTTCTAACTTCCCAGCCTGGGAAAAGGAGACGTGGGAACTTTTCAGAATTTCTTTACTTCTTTCTGAACTTCTAACAGTCTCTCTTCCTCTTTTTTTTTTTTTTGTCTTTCTTCCACTTCTCCTGAACTGCTGGAGCTGGAGGATTGGGGTTGTAGTAGCTGCTTCAGCCCTCCATTGGCCCAAAGATAATTGAGCTTTTAAAAAAAGAAGAAGACAACTATACGAATACTGCATGGAAATTTCTTAGTTCTACTTTCCATGCTTTGAAGTCATTCCTCGGCATGCGTGTGCTGAAAGTTTCACATCCAAACTTTTTATAGCAATTCCTTTCGCGAACTATGTCTTACCTTAAGACATGAACTTAATGAACTATGAACTTACTTAATGAACCTTTTAAACTATTACTTAAAACTGGGAAAGTTTATCAAAAGAGGGGAAAGTATTAGAAGATACAAAGAAACCTAGTTTTTTTTTTTTTTTGCTTTTGCTATGTAATCTAAGCCACATTGATATTATTTAGAACACGGCAGAAATTCACAATTAACTAAATTTGCCTGAAATTTGGTAGACTAGAACCCCACAGTACTAACACAGTTGTATATATCCACCTCGACTTACAAAGCAAGTAAATAAAAAGATACTATGAAAGAATACATGGGCAAAAGGACAAAAAGTCATCAGTCTGAGTCAAATCACATGGCTCTGTTATTCAGAATGTTCCACAGGCTTTCCACCTCTTTCAGAGAAAGCCCAGTGCCCTTGCAATGCCAACCTTTTCTCCCACCCTTGGTTCCTCCTTCTTGTCTGACTTCCACTTCTTCCCTTTTCTTCTCATTCACTCAACTCCAGCCACATTATACTCCCTGCCGATAACTGAAAGCCCAAGCCCACATCAGCCTCAGGACATTTGCACAAGCTAATTCCCATGCCTGCAGCAGTGTTCTTCCAGATGGCCCCATGGAGCTCTAGCTTCCTTCAGATTTCTCTTAAATACCATCTCTTCAGTGAAGCCTTCCCTGACCATATGATATAAAAGAGCAGCCTCCAAGAGTGGTCAACACTCTTGGTACTTCCAGTATTTTTAATTCTCAATAGTTCTGTTTATTTTTCAGAGTACACCTAAATAGCGAACATCCCACATAATTGTAGATTATCTATCTTTCCTCCTGAAAGGCAAACTCCACGAGAGCATGGACCTGGTGTTGTCCACAATTACACCTCTGGGTCCACAGCAATCCCTGGCACAAAGAAAGGACTCTGTAAATATTTCTTGAATGAATGAATGAAGACTAAATGAACTCATAGTTTTTAAATCCTAAGATAGTTTCATATCTCACATTTCTAAGACCTGTTTATTTTTGTGTCTTCATAGAAAAATCAGATTTAATTTTGCTCCCAAATCTTAAATCAGTGAAGTTGTAATCAGGCGTATTTGACATTACCATATATGTCCCAAGGTTGTGTTTTTAATATCTAAAATTATGTATTGATGTTAGTGACACTTTTCCAGATATAACCCTTTTTATTTCAGTATTTTACATTCTGCTCTTCTCTCCGTGCTTAAGAACTACGACAGCAGTGCTCTCTGCCCTTTCCAGTGAACACTCACACAATAATATCCTTGATTGGTTTCAATCTGTGTTTCCCTTGGCTCTGGCCTGGAAGACTTTCCTCCACTTTGTCTCTTCATTCTTAATGTTTTCCCCATCCCATTCATGTCTCTGAAGCCCTGGAAACCATGGGCTGTTCTTTCTCCGCTGAGTTCTCTCATTTCTGTCTGACATCGTCCTACTTATCCACCACATTGCCTTTTCTATCCCTGCTGGGAATTCTGCTCTTTGAGGTTGCTCCAACTGTAATCTTTAGACAAATACAGAACCCTCATGAAGCTGAATTCTTGTGAAGCCATCTGAGCCCAGGAGTCCCTGATTTCGATTCGACATCTGAAAAATGTGCTTCCAAACAAGTCAGCTAGTTCCCCTCTGTGATAGTAATAAGCTGAAAAGTAGGAATATGTTAAATGCAGAGATAAAAGTTAATCTATTTTTCACATGTTTCTGTACTTTTTATTTATTTTTTTTATTTCTTAAGCATAAAGCTCTTTTTATAGAGCTCTAAACTTTTAAGGAATTTAGGACATTAGACTTCTCTGAACTTTGCAACATCACAAACTAGCACTTGCTAGGAAAGCCTTGCCGTGTTAGCCTCTCTTCCTTTACCTTATTCCTGACTCCCACATGGTTCTGGAATCTGTATCTAAACACTACCGCCCAACAGAGCTTCCGTTCTATATCTGCAATATTCAATACAGAAAGCAGGAGCCACATGTGACTAGTAGGCATCTGAAACATGGCTAGGATAGCTAAGAAGCCATTTTTTAATTTCCAGAAGGGCATCTTTAATGAAGCTAAATTTCTCCTGTCAAACATAGGAAGAGTTTTCATGCCCAGTTTTATAGTCTACATCCAGATCCAGATCCAACCCCGTATCCTTTCTTTTTTTCTTTTTCTTTTTTTTTTTGGATCACACAATTTATTATTCCAAATGTCTTTCAGGAGAATTTCTTAGAACAGTATTAAGATGCTTTAAAACTAGTCTGATAGCTAACTCTCAGATGTGTATAATGACAGAGTATGTTTATCAATCGTATAATAAAATCAGGACCTCACATTGATTTAAAATCTTCTATGTTGGCTCTGCTACTACAATAGTCAAACATACTACATTTTATTTCTCTGGACCATACTGTAGAGATTCTTAGAGGCCGTGATTTCCAGATAGAACAATTCAAAAGAGGAAGAAACAGTGACACGGAGACCGGGATAACCTGACTTCTAAAATATCACAAATGTTTGATTACATGCAATTTAAATTCTCCCATTTTCATCAATTGATTATTACCTGTGATAATTTGATGCTGCTTGAAAATTAACAGTGTTCTCAGCAATCCTGTGACAAAAATATAAGACTTCAAGCTTATCCAAAATAATTCACTCAACTTGGATTATGTTTAAGATGTTGTGCAGAATGTACTTGATCCTTACCTTTTTTATTTTTATCATTGCAGGAAGCCCTCTGTATCACGGGTGATACCAAATTTTTGTTTATCTTCACCTTTTTATATGTTTAGGTAAGATTCTTTTCTTAGTTACTCTATAGACCTCCAGTCTGCACAAAGATGCTACTACACGGGTGCTATTCCTGTGAGTAGGATGCTAGCCCCCAGCTAGACAAACTCTGTCACAGCCCAAACTACAGTTGCCCTCAGCACCCCAGTGCCTACAGACACTTCAGGTGTGTCTTTCCTATTCTGCAGATTACTATTTTTGAGATGTTACCTGAACCAAACAAATCAAAATGACAGCAAGAGAGCTGTAACACATGGTGACATATGAAAGGTTCTGAGAAGTTCAGTAGCAATGAAGTCTGTTGGCTTTTTTAAAATTATCTTCCCTGTGTATTTGACCTTAAGATACTATTTTCTCACCTGACATCTCTTAATAGCCCATGGAGTTAACCCCAGGGAATACATTTTCAGAAATCCTGTCTAGGTATTAAGCAACTCCAGGGATCAATTTCCAGTTTCCAAATAATCCAGCAACTTCTCCATCTCAACAGGTTCAACAGATACAGAAACTCCATAGATCCAAGTGCAAGCCGTGTCTAGGTCTAAGAGGTTGATAAGACAAATGAATGATTTCCATTGTGTATTCCTGGAATCCCCCCTGAAAACTTTGTAACAGTTTGCAGTTGCTTTTCTAAGAGGCTTCAAACATATTTGGGGCCATAATTGCTCATCAAGCTACAGATTTGTCATTAATCTTAGATGCAATTAGCTATACCATTATTCACTTTATCTGTAGGCTCTTGTAGACAAGAGTTCTCTGCTGAAATTACCGGGAGAATCTCTGATAAATACCAGTTTCCAGAATCCACTAACACATAGCAGTTGGCATGATTTCCCTGGACTTAGCTTCATTTCTTTTGAGAATAGAGGAATGAGTTCTCTTATGTGATTTGGTCAAGGAAATTATCTGTGTAAAGATCTCCTATGCCACTATTGTAGGGCAAAAATGAAAAATTCCTTCAAAGGTTAAAAGGATATCATTAACATAGCTTTCCATCAAGAACAAGATTGCTTCCTGCCTTCTTCAAAACAAATAATGAGTGAAAATGAAAGGCTCTACAAGGTGTACGGTTTTAGAGTCTCACAGTTCTGAGTTGTGTTTTATCTACCTAATAACTACTTTCTCCAAACCACTTAGATATGTGACTCTTACAGAAAGTGCTTTTATTTGCTTCACAAATTATTTTCTCTAGGAAAGATTTTTATCTATGCTTTTAGTCTATATTTAAGAAGAAGTTGAAATCAGGCTATGGCAGAAGATTGTATGAGATAGTACTGTATAGAAGAGATAAATTTTAAAGGTGGAAAAATACAGGTTTAAATCCCTGCTCTAACAATCATAAACCCTGTAACCGTGCAAGGCTATTTAACTTTTCTTAATGTTAGTTCCCCAATCTGTAAAATGGGTATTATAGCCCTGATAGCAAAGAATAGTAGAGGGAATTAGATAGGTAATGTTTCTAGTGTTTAAAATTGGTCCTGAAAAGTCATAAAAATGTGCTAGAAAATGGGAATTAATACTCTAGTTTACTATAATTAGTCTAGGAAAGCATTCAGGATTATTTTTCTTAGTGTCTATAATATTTAAGCATCCATTTACTTAAACTACAGTAGAACGTCCATAACTAACCACCTCCCTACATTGACCACCTCCTTTAACCTAATTTTTATAGACTGGAAATGTACCACATGTACGAATCAGTAGGCCTCGTTCCTATGTTGACCACCTCTGCATGTTGACCAGTTAGTGACAGTCCCTGGGGTGGTCAACTTACAGAGATTCTTCTGTATATATCATACCAAAAGATTCCATTATTGTATTAAACAAATACTTAAGTCACTAAGGATCGAGAAATAAGGGACAGCCCATGCCACTCAGATACCATAAGCAAATTGGGGCTACAGCCATTAGCACAAATCCCACCAACACATGCTAACCATATGTATATTTTGAAAGAGGCATAATCACAGTGGTTTGGGAAGACAAGGAAGATACCATGAATTCTATCCAAGTAGGAAGACTTGGGCTTCCTAAGAGAGTGAATCCAAGGGGATTTGGTAGGCAGAGGAGAATGGGAAGTGTCTTACAACAGATGTATTAGAGGAAGTGTCCATTTAAGAGGCTGGAAAAGCTGAAATTGACCAGAATGGAAAGAAAAGGGGGAGAGGAAATAATTATGTTATTAAACATGTACTATGAATGGCTTAGTCCTAGGTGTTTTTACCTGTACTTTTTCATTTCAGTCATACGACAACACTATGAAATAAGTACTCATCTCTCCACTTTGTAAATGAGGAAATTGTGCCTCTCTGAAGAAATGTGGCCAAAGTTACATAAAACGGAATTAAAAGAGTTTGGAGTACCCAGAGTTATTCAGGGAACAAAGCCTATGTCAGCCTCTACTTTAAGCAAGGGAAACAAGCAGGAGTCTTTAATCAAGGAAATAAGCTTATCAAAAAAATGTTTTGAAAGAAAAATATGGAGGCAGATATAAAATGATGGATTGGAGGCAGGTGAGGCTGGCTCTTGGGAGATAAATTGGAAGTTGTTGCAGCTATGCAGGGGTAAGACGAGGAAGGCCCCAGCTGAGGCAGCTTCTATGGAGATGGAGAGAAGAGAAACATTTCTTAGACTCAAAAAGGCTTGGTTACCTTTGCATGTGAATATACCATAGAATAGAATCTCTGGACCCAGATATGATAAAATGTAGAGGGGAGAATAGTAAACGACCTCCTTAAAATTTTTTTGTGTTAATTTTGGGTAGCAGAACCCAACATAGGCCATTGTATTATCTAAACCTGTGTGGCTTAGCATGTAAGCCACAGACCAGCACATGATTTCACCTCGAAGTTCCCTGGAAATGCCAAATTTCACACCCCTCGCCTGACTTTCTGGAACAATCTACATTTTAATAAGTTTCCTATGATTGTTGGAAGATTCCATATGCTTTAAAATTTAAGAAGTACCCATCTAAGAGAATTGAAATTGAAGGTAGTAGAGGAGGAAGATGTGAGAGGAAATAGCAAATTAAAAACAAAAAAAAAAATGACTAAAACCAGAATGTCAATCATGAATCCATAAGCTTTCAAAAGCACTCAGGTTAGCTATAATGTTAGATCATATTACTTTTACTATGTTAAGAAGTTTCTACAAAAAAGAAGCAGCTACAGGTGCTGACACGGCCACGATGTAGGAGGCAGATGCTCCTTCAAGTTCACTGATTCATACAAGACTGCCAAATCCAAGCTGTAACAGAATGATTAGGAAGCGTTTGAACTGCTCATTTGGAATGTCAGCCAGGATAGTGCTTACGTAAGCTGTATCCTGTCTCACATTGTCCTTCAGTCACTGGGAAGATGGAAATCTGAAAGAGAGCTTATTTTATCTTCATGGTGGAGAGAGGGACAGAGCAAAAACAACCATAAAGTACTCCCTGAAATTTCAACCTGTTCATTTAATACACATGTGTATTAGTGTTTGTGTAGGTGTGTATAATGTTCAGAATGTCTTGAATTTTCTGTTACTTTCCGGATTTACTATTCTTGTAATGGTTATTGATTCAAAGTCCCTAGATTGTGCCCAGGGATTCATGAGATTCAGAATTCGAGCCACCATGTGTAGGTCTGGGGGAGACTAGAGGAAACAGAAAGTAGACCTCAGAAAGGGCACTGTCAGCTAAACATCCTCACCCACACTTTGCACTAGAATCCCTTGTGGAGTCTAAACTGCTGCCTCAGTTTCCCTCCAGCTGCTCAGCTATATTGATGAGCATTGGCAGCCATTGTGTAAAGAATACTGGGACTATATATTCTCACTGTCTTACAATTGGGTCCTCTACATCTGGCGGGCACATTGAAATATTTCTTCTTGGCTCAACAAGCTTGTATACATCCTAAACTTTGGTAGGAGGCACGGGTATTTGGATTCCCTCTTTGGACATTGCACTCACGTTGCTGTTGTGTCACTGTTTTGAGGAATATAGTGTCCCCATTGCTTCCTTCATCATCATCATCACCCCTTAACAAGTTTTGGGAACCTGCTATATCCAAGCACCACTTTTCTAGGCTCTGGGCCACAGAGGTGAACAAAGCCACTGCTCAAAAAATACAACCTCAAGTCATGTCTAGTAGCCATGAGTGGCAATGGAAAAGTGTAACAGGGGGTTAGCGGAAAGAAAACCATCGGGAGGCCATGTGAGGGGGTGTTAAGTCAGACTGCTCTTGTAACTGGGAGAAAGTGATAAACATGCACTTAGGAACAGAATGGGCACTGCAAAGCCAAAGTCAAAATATTTGGTCCTTTGTACTTCTTCCGAATTACACCATCTTTGCTCATTTGCGCACCTGCTTTTCCAGATTTCTCTCATTATGTACATCCGGTCTGGGAGATCTGTTCTGCACATACCCTTTGCATCGCATTCTTCTGCACAAGAACCCTTTCTCATCTCCCTCTGCCCATTAAAATCTGGCTGTTCCTTCAAGGCCCTGCCCTCTCACTAGAGCATATAATATGCTTCCCTGCCTGTGGAATGGATTCACCTTCGCTGGGTATGTTCCACTTCACCAACTGACTATGGACAGCTTGACTTTGTCTTCTGCATCCCCGAGGATATGACCTCACTCAGAACCTTGTTTGAGGTCTCACTTGCTATCACAGGCTACAAGACTTGTTAAGTCTCTGCTTAGCACCACTATCAACATGTATTTCTGACTTCTCAAGCACAATTTTACCTTGTGCTGAGCAGAAGATTGCCTTGAATCCTAGCTCATGCAACAACTGTCACCTTCAGTAAAAGGTATTCAAACCTGTTTGCGGGAGTTTCTTTAAAAAGCCCAGGAATGTGAGTGACCAGAGACACACATTCCAATGACACAAAAACCTAATTCATTTAAAAATAAAGCCCACAGGAGACAAAAATAAGGAGACCAGCTAGGTCCCCTTTCCTCCAATGCCTTCCATCCTACAAATGGGTAAATTTTGTATCTAGCTCTTTTCATGAACTCTACTCCATGCGGCAATTTATACATTTTCCTAGAATAAATGGAGTAAGTTCATCATCAGTCAGGTGGGTTGGACACCCTTAAGCTAAGCATGTTCTATGAACGCAGCAATGAAAGTTCTGTTTAAGTGTTTTTGTCTTTTAACAAAAATCAGACTTTTCTCATGCTGCTTTTGTCCTGTCTATCGGACCTAGCATCAGAGGCCACGACATGTCAGGTATCAATTAGAAAGGTTGTTATATTTGTTTACAGGACAACAATGCTTGAAATACTCTGCCTTCGTCAACAGTTTGTGGAAGTACAGAAACTGGAAAAATTCTGGGCTGGCAAAAAAAAAAAAAAAAAAAAAAAACCCCGCAGTGCCTAAAACTCTCCAGAAGTACTAAGAATGGCAGGGCTCTTAACCAATAACATGTGAGATGCAAGGACCACATTGTCACTACTCAGCAAATAATAAGAAGCAGGTATAAGTATGACATCATTGGAACACAGTCTCATTGGCGGCTCCCCGTGTGCTGGTTACTGTTCTATTTGTAGCAGCTGCAGCCTTATTCAAATTAACCTTTCCAGGCAGAGGGGCGGAGGGAGGTGGTGAGTAATGCGCTGCAGTCTTTTCCCTGAAGGTGATGTGCTCTCAAATTCGCTTTACAGTGCCTTTGAGCAGGCAAAATAAAAATAAATTCAGCTGTGGCAGTGTTTCACGGCGAGAATAGCGGCTGGAATTAGATCAGGTCAGTGGAAAGGAATGAAGCAAAACTCTCTGGCAGAGTTAAAACAAATTTCTGAATTTTCTCTAGGCTTTTATTCCTTCCCCTTTATTATTTCTCCATGTCTTCGTCCTGGTCTCAACGGCTGCAGAGACTGAACTTGGTATGTCTCCAATCGGCCATTTGAAGGGGAAATTTCTTTGAATACCAATCCCTCTGGCCCGTGCTGTCTGGGTGTCTTGCAGACAGGTCAGAGTAACCGGTGGTTTTCTGGCATTGTGGAAATACTCAGACGTGTGAGGCTGATGAGAGAATTTAATCACATTGACTGTCGTCTCTGACAAACTGTCATTCTGTATCCTGCTCCTGTTATGTAACGTAGGCCCCCAGCTACATCAGTGACACACGGAGAGCCACGCAGGGTTTCACTCTGAGCACCTCCTGAGCTCCAGTGGGGGAGGCGGGCCTGTCACCGGGTCTCCGTTCCTCTTCTAGTTTAGTTTCTAGGACTTGGCACAACTTCGCCTAAATAAAATGCTTTACGTTTTAGGCTTTCTCTTATTTTACTTCTTCAAACGTCTATTTCACTGTCCCTCGTCATCTATGACGATCACTCAGGACGTAAGCCAGGGCAAAGTTGAGATCCTGCTGTACAGTCTATTTGCTTTAGTTATTTCTCGTTTTCTATATTTGTGTACATTTTTCCCCTTCCCTCATCACCTCTTCCTTCCTACCTCAAAACTTCTCTACTTATCAGAGACAAAAAAGTGCAAGTGACAAAAGTCCACAGAAAGTTGGCTATAAACCTGTTACCTCTGCCACCATACAGAGTTAGGCCCCAATGGCGGTATTTCAGGTCCGTAGCCAATTGCTCCATGCAAAGAGCTCTGTTCGCTCCAAACTCAGGACTCTTTGTTCCTCCACTGCCTGTCCTTAAAGAGGTGCTAACCTCTAACAGCTTAGAGCTTCCCTTATTACTCCACTGAGGGCATTAATGACCATGTCACCCAAATGTCAATGACAGTGTCTCCAGAACGACAGGGTAGCCCCATTCAGTTAGCTCCCACCCCATCTCTCTGTACCTGTTTGGCTTCTCTTCATTCCAATTCCTTTACTTTTATCTGGGTGCTGTAGCTATTGTCAGGTTCTGAACAAAGCCATAAAGATTCAGAAAATTGGGTGGCGCCTGTGACTCGAAGGAGTAGGGCACCGGCCCCATATGCTGGAGGGGGCAAATTCAAACCCAGACCCAGCCAAAAACTGCCAAAAAAAAGACTCAGAAAATAGCAGTGTGGCTAAGGATGCTTATGACACCACGTTTGCATCTCTACTATTTCTTAGAGGGAATAATTAAAGCAAGAGAAGGTTAAATGCAGAGGAGTGTCAGGAAGCTTGTTGGCCAGTGGGTAGTCCACAGAAAGGAGGCAGACAGGTGAGGCCTGGGCTCCAGGGCTGTACCCACCCTGGGCATCACGTGGTGTGCCCTGAGCACCACCCTGCCAGCTTTCTGTTGAGCTCTCCCTGGGTAGCTGCCGAAATCCCCCAAACGAGCATCTGGAGCAGTTCTCAGCACAGCTCCCTGCACGCCGTGGAAACCTACCGGTCTTGGCAGCCCTACCTTCCATTTCTTGACTCTTTGCACAGTTCCCTACCTAATCCCAGCCCTTCCTTTGAAACCAGACTGTTTCCTGGCCTACCTTGGCAAACCATTCCATTGGGAGGAGCACAGGGGTTGCCGATTTGACCTGGCGCACACACAGTTCCTGCTCATTCTGCTGAATGCTGTATTGTTCCTGTGCTGAATGAAGTTTTGGAAAATGACTTTCAGATGTTAGATTCCCACTCAAGTGCTGTGTTACCCTTTCCCTCACTTCTCTGTCATTTATACTTCCATAAAACTCATCATCTTTGTTTGGCTCTGGACAGAACCGAAAAGGTTCATAAAATAGCATCAAGATGAGATGGACGGATATCAACTTGAAATGCTTCAGCTTAAGACCACTACCCCAAAATGTAATTATTGACCTTCCACCGTACTTACCTTTTGGGGGTTGTCTCTTTGCTGCTTTTGCAGTAACTCTCAAATCCATTAGGTTATTTTAGTCAGTGCCTACGAATTATTGTGACCCTTTTTATCTGAACTCTGATCAGAAATCTGCCTAGTTCTCCCTAGTTTTTTTTTCCCCCTTTCTTCCCCCCTTTAAACCAGAAAAGTAGCTGCTGAAAGCAGAACAGTTGCCATGGCAACCCCTTGGCAGCTTCCTCAGCCAGTAACTGTGTTGATTTCCCTGGGCCGGACGCGAGGGGGTGGAGCTCTAAGGAGGTAAAGGAAGGTTACTGTGCACTTCGTTAATATGCAAAACCACTTACGCAGCGCTGGATGAGCAGTGAATAAGTGCAAACAAAGCCATGCTTGATCAGCTAACCCGGACTTTGAACACAAGTTGCTCTGTCCGAGGATGCACATGTTGGCTCAGAAAGAAATTTCCCAATTGGACAGTAAAGGACACGAGAGGTCATACTACGAGAGGTTAAACGTTATTTTGGTAACAACTGGTGAATATGGAAGAAATAAACAGAAGCCCGGAAGAGTAACTGCCTCGCTCCTCTTGGCTTTGTTCGAAGAAAAACATAGCAATCTAAATCACAGGGATGGTGTTTTCCCTGAAAATCTAACATACTGAAGTTCAAGTTTGCATCAATTAAACTCTATGTAAGATAAACCAATATGTTCAGATATAAGCAAGTATAGTATAATTTGGTTTGTGCTTGAACAAAACATACGGCTCAAGTAGCATCTTTCACCTCCGAGTTTTCAGACAAAGAAGCAGCTTAGTAACTTGGGGTTGGGGGCGGATAGTGTTGGATATTCTCTCTCTCTCTCTTTCTCTCTCTCTCTCTCAACTTTGATAGATCCTGTTGTTTCCTGGGGCCTGGACAGGTTGGAAATCATTCCCCTGGAGAGTACTGGGGAGACTGGCGCATCTCTGTGCCGGCAGAGGTCACCTGCGTGAGCAATGAGCAGACTGGCAGTGCGCTGCAGAGGCGGCAGCCAGCCCCTTACCTCGTGGCCTGCAGCTTTGCATGCTAAAAAAGAGGTAGACGGATGGAAAGCCTGCAGCCCTGAACCGAGGTCTGCCCAGCAGGTGTCACTAGGGATTTAAAGCTTACCAGACCTTTGGAACAAGGACTAGGAAACAGCCACGTAATGATTCATGAAGCTTACTTTAAAATATTTTTCCGAGGCTATTTGTGAAATAATTCTGAGGAGTTCTCCTTCCAAGGGAAGTTAAAATGATAGCTACAGCTTGGTTTAAATGATTTCTGAGCCGTTCTCCCCACAGCTCTACCTCTGTTTCTGAGTCCCCATTCCAAAACCCGGACAGGGACATAAAACTCACCTTGCGGAAGGCACACTGGATCCAACAACAGTGATAAAACACACACGCAAGGCCAAAGCGAGTGCAGAAAATGATTAGCACGGTGAAAACTCCCGCTTACAAAATCAGCCTTTGTGTCCTAACACCCTACATGTTGATTTTGTAAGTAATCTCAGGATTAAGATAGCGTTCTCTTTAAAAAAGGCAAATTCCCCAGGAGTCCCTAAGTCAGGTCCAGGTGTATTTTATCAAGGCTAAATATTTTGTAACAAACTCACATGAAGACTATCTCTGCATTGATAGCATTGCCCATCTTCTCATTTATACACCTAAGAATATGCATATAATAATTTTTTTTAAGAATTGGGGAAATTTTATCTCTCCTGAATACTTTTTTCCCGTTTCATCTTGTCTCCCTGGAAGCTCAATATTTACAAATTTCATCATGACTTTCAGGAGCTTCCCTAGCTTAGATATTCTCATACAATTTCTTTTCCATCCATCCTATATTATTTGAATAGTGACATCCTACTTTGTTTTAATCGTTTTATAGTTTTAAAGATACCTATACTTTTATGGGTACTTTTAAATGTATACATGACCACATCCATTTGGATGTGACATACCCACTTGGAAGAGAAGGAAGAAAGGAGACCGAGAGAAGAGGTACCAGGACCCTGTTATCAATATTCAGCATCTTACGGTGAATTCGTTAATCATCTTTATCTTCAGTTATCTTTTGGAAGATAGAGGAGCTAGAATAGTGGGGGGTAGGCCTAGTTATGTGGGTGCAAAAGAAGCCTTCTTATGCTGAAGCACTTTGGGGGTAAAAACTGGTACCAGAACCACCAGGTGAGAGAGAAGACCCTGGGAACAGAAGTATGAGCCCAGGAAAGAAGTGCGTTGGCTTCAGGGCTTGCCTGAGAATATTTAGGGCACTGCTTAGAGCTCTTTTAGCGCATGTTACAAAGCATCATTAGGTGCAGCTCTACCTTGAAATCTAAATAAAATTTCCATCAAGGAGATGTGATCCTTCCCATTTCACAGAGAGAAACGGAGCCTCAGAGAGGTTAGGTATCTGATCACCTGCCATTATATAACAGAACCAGGACCAAAAATCAGCCTTCTGCCCACGTTTCTGCTATTAGTGGTAACCACAGTCTGGGAAGAAGGAAAGAAAACCACAGGGCAAGTAGGGAAATTCTGCAAACAATCCTTTGTTTTCTGTGCTTTCTCCTGAGCATCCCCCAGCCTATAATAACACCAAGGACACTCCCACAAATGAAAATGGCAGTCTGTAGTTATGCAATTGTGGCAGAATTTCATTAAGAGCTTAGTCGGTCATTCTCTTTATCTCTGCTTTATGAGGAAAGGAATAAATGACATTAGTAGTATTGATGTCTACAGGCCCATTTTCTAGCCACAACTCTAGCCATCTCTCTAATCACTTAACTGAAGTTGTTTTAATAAGAGCTATTGTTATAATGCATTATTGATAAAAGACCACCATTACTATTAATATCACTTAGGAATGGTTCTATAAAGAGCTTTGAGACTACAGATACAGTTAACAAGAATTCCTGTTCTCCATGTTGTAAAAGAAAACCAGGTGGGGCTGCCCATATGATTTGATGTCATAAAAGTGCTAAAAAGGGTCATTAGTAGTTTACACGTGCCCACAAGAAAAGCCTTGAGCCCCATGAAGATTGATGGACACAATTAACTTGCCATCCTCCATACAGAGAGAAATCTGATGAACTGAGAGGAACTTTCATAACCCTCTGATCTCATGACCACAACCCTGAAATGTATTGTTCACATTTTTGGGAACTCATGCTTACTCAAAAGGCTATGATGGTTTAAAAGAAACATATTTACCCTTTCAAATTTGATATGGGATGCTGGATAAGTGTGAAGGTGGTCATAATCTATGACATGGTCTAAATATGCTATAAATCCCAGCATTTTTACAGACTTCATAGTATACTCGAAAGCTAAGAACATGGAATAGCCCCTCTCACATGTCCTCCCTCCAATGCTATTCCCATGAAAGGGTCCCCCCTCATCTTTACAGCTACCATTGCCCACCACCCTTGAAGCCATTGGTCCTTCCGTCTATTGTTGTCAGGGAGGGAAAGATGAGAAGCAACTTGGGCACACCTAGGAAGAGCAGAGCCTTGGCTTCCAACTCTACTACTAAGTAATGGAAAAGGAAGACTGGATCGGGGTTTCATTGCCCTCTAGATGAGGATGAAGTTCTGCTCACTAATGAGGGGGGTCACTGTAGCTTAGGAGAGTGGGACAGTTTACTCACCATCCTGGAGAGTCCTGTGTTCTACACAAAATATCACACTGTTTGATATTTGTCATTTGAGAAAGGGGTTTATTTCATGGTTACGTTTTGAATAACACTCTCAAATCTCCTTCCAAGATTTGACAACCTCTGATTTTTTACCTGGCATTCAGCCTCCGTCTAAGATTAAAAGGCTTAGGTCAGCTGCATGAGCCAAGGGCACTGAGGGTGAGTCCACCTGCTATAACTTCTTAGGCATACCTGGACATCTTCAAGGACGTCCAGAAATTTCCAAGACTTATCCATAGCTACAGATGATACTTTTGCCAAAAGCCTCTGTCTTGGTGAAATAGTAATGATCGTGTGGGTTTTTTCTCCAAATGCGTAGGTTTTAATTCTTTTAAAGTCCATGATTTAATTTCACATGGGTCAGATGAGTGTCATTCTCCTTGTTTTAACAGATGTGGAAACAGAGACACAGGTGTTCAGAGCACTGAAAATTACGGGGTAAGAAATGGAAAAACTCAAAATTCAACCCCAAGTCCCTGACTTCCAGCCTCAGGCTCACTCTGCCCATTAACATATACTCTTATTAATTAGGAAAAACTCAAAATACCTGTGAAGGAATATCTTCACAAAGTGCAGGGTGAATCTTTAGTTTACACAGTCTGCACGAATTGATTTTTCTGTTTTACTAATGTGAAACTCATGAATTCCATTGGACTTATTCACATTTTTATTTGTTTTGCTCTTTTCCAAATTAAGGCTCAGCATGTAATAGCAAGGAGATTTTCTCAGAAGTTTTGGATTATGCCAATAATGTCTTCGAAGTAGTTTAACAACCAAAGGAAAGTATCTTGCATATCTTAGAATATTTATGAAGTAACCATTGAAAAGATACAGTATTAAAACCATATTCTCTTTAATTTTTGAATGACATTTTCTAACTTGCTTTGATGATTTGCTCAGAAAGCATTTTTCTGTGCAGCTTGCATTGGACATTTCCTTGGGTTTCACCAATTACATACGTCAGGGGCGAATGTACATATTTTTCATTTTGAATTTTAAGGTATTTTGGGCTACTTTTTAATTACTATTCTTGCTAAATCATTACAATATGGCATCAAAAATTGAGACACATTTGTGTCTTGCTACAATAAAATCTATCACCATATTGAAAATCAAAAGAGGAGGGTCCAGAAAATAGAACACTAGGATGCTAGAATTACAAAATGCCCCTGAATCACGATCAAACCATTCCTAGGGGAGAAAGGGTGACCCAGAGAAGTCAAATGTCTCACCCTAAGTCACACAACATTCAGTATCAGAAGTGGAACCATAACAAAGGTCCCCAACCTCTGAGACTCACCCCGATTTCATAACCCTTCCTATTCATGTCTTGGTTCTCTGGTTCATTTTTATTCTTTGGTTTGATCTTTCTTCTTCCCCCAAAGTTATTATTTTCATATTTCCTTTTCTGCACACGCTGTTGTTGTGCAGTCACCCATAGATTTGAGTTTCTATCACACTGCCTCTCAGAGGGGCACCTCCATCACACAGAGGCCAGGCTAGTGAGCAAAGATCTGAACATCATCACCCTGGGCCCTCGG
>NW_003852431.1:11799714-11812593 GCF_000181295.1 Otolemur garnettii
TAGAAAAGGCTGGCAATGTTGTGTGGTATTAACACGGAGGGAAGACAGAGATCCAATTGCCAAGATTCAGAAACCACACATGCGGCAAAGAATAGCACTGGGTTTAAAAGTCTTGCAACCAAGGCATCATCTTAATCACATACTACCTGCTGAAGTGTGCAGAATCTTCAGGCTGAATTTTCCCCTAAGCTGTGAGGTCTGAAGATGAATATTAAATTAGGATTTGGGAAGAAGAGTGTGCTCTTGTTCACTGAGAAGCATTTTCATTTTAACATTTAATTATGAGCCGCCCCACAGAGGAGCTTAGAGCTCATTGCCACTGGAAACTGAGTCATTCAGACTAGGGCTGTACTTAAATTGCAAGCCCTCTCTCCACCTTCCCCCAACCTCCTCTGGTAATTGACTGACCTTACTAAGGGTGACTGAGCTGAACTTTGAGATGGTCCCTGATGTACAGAGGCTGAGCTGTGCTGCTGAAGATGTGAGTATAAGAAAAGGCCATAATTTGTGAATGCAGAAGGGAGCCAGCCCTGCATGACAAGAACTTCCAGGGAAATCTCAGTGACAGAAGCTAGCAGTGTTTAGCAGGAACAATTTTACATCTACCTGAAGAAAATGTCAACAAAGTTCCCATTTATTTCAAACTGTTGTGAGAGATATTGAATGATTGCGCAGGAAAAATATTTTCCCGACCCACCAAGAAGATTGCAATAATCTTCCAAAATGGAGAATGTCTTGTAACCAAGCACATAGATCAAAAAATGATTCATGTGAGCCTCCGAATTTGTACATATTTTGACACTATTCATTTTATAGCCTGATTCTATTACCTTGACAGAAGAAAATACTTGTCTATCTCTAAACATGGAGTCTAGCTAATTTTTAAAACGTTATTTTTAGTTTTCCTGGAAGTTAAAAGCAAATTAAAGTAATTTATAACAAAATGTTATACCCTAGTACTTATCTCTCTATATCTAAGATAAGATCTGATTTTATTTGATTAGTAATTAGATAGTATAACTAATTTTAAATATCTTTCATTACCAGCAGTCATGCCAAAATACTTGAACCATCTTTATGTCTTAATTCTTATTGTCTCACGGTTTTGAGGGAAAGAAGGGCAAGAACAACCTTTCACATTTTTCTTCCGATGGTCACTGCAAAACTACTTCATCTTCCCAGCAGGGAGGGCAACTATATTCCCATAACAACCCATGAAGTGTGGTTAAAAAAAAAAGAAGGTGTGAAGCAGAGAATTTTCAAATCATTCATTAAAAGGGGAAGATTAAAGGAAAAGAAAATATGGGCAGAAAAAAATGGATTAACAATAGATTTTACTTTGCTATAGTCATTGTAGATATATCAAAGTTTAGAAGTGGCTGTCTAATTGTGGCTTCAGAGAAAGTTAATACGTTCTTGAATTTATTTTCTCCTTTTTTCTCAGTTTTTATGGTGCAGGATTCCGTCTTCCCTATGGTTTATACCCTCAGAAGGATTTTTTTTCACAAGTCTGTTGGGGAAGAGAGTAGATAGGAGGGCTCCCAAAGCAGTGTTCTTACTGGGTGGGGGGCAAACCAAGGAAGGCTCTTCACGTTAGGGACGTTCTACCACCAACTTGCGGGAAACTAAGGAATGTGGCCAGAGAGTCTATTTTGATTCCAAGAGGTGTTTCTCCATCATGTCACTTTCACTAGCCTCCCCAACTAGCCCCAAAGCTGAAGAGCTGTCACTATAATCTGTGTACAGACTTGTAAATTTCCAGTATGGATTTTCATAGTAAATCAGGTAATAATTCAAGCTCCCTTTCCTGACTGTCTCTTTTATCAGCAATCTAAGGAACAGATTAAAGTTTGGCCTGTTTCTAATGGTCTCAGGGCCTTCAAGACTGTAGGTAGCAGGGAGGAAGCTGGTCATCAGATGCTCTACCCAGAAAGAACGTCAGACCACCTCAAGTTGCAGTCATAGTTTTGGGAACTAGGCCAAGTTTCTTAACTTCTCTGAGTACCTATGTCCTCATCTGTAAGGGAGATAGGAGACTGACTTGTAGCATTGTTGTGATCACTGGTAATTATCTGTATGACACATAGGAATTTAACAAATGATAACAATTATTAATATGCTTACCAACTACCTATGCAAAACAACTACCTTGTTTTATTTAATTAATTAATTTTTTTTTTTTTTTTGAGACAGAGTCTCACTCTGTTGCCCAGGCTACAGTGCTGTGGCATCAGCCTGGCTCGCAGCATCCTCAAACTCCTGGGTTCAAGTGAACTTCCTGCCTCAGCCTCTTAAGTAGCTGGGAATATAGGCGCCCACCACAGTGCTCTGCGGTGCTAATTTTGTTTTTCTTTTTTTTTTTTTTTCAGTAGAGACAAGGTTTCACTCTTGCTCAGAACTTCTGAGCTCAAGCAATCCTCCTGTCTCTGCCTCCTAGAGTGCTAAATTTATAGGCATGAGCCACCATAACCAGCTCACACAGATTAAATTTTAAAAGGAAGATTTGCATGCCATTTGCAACCGTAGGGGTATCTGGCAGTAGCTGGTAGCAAGAAACATTACTTCTAAAATCCAGTCCTGTCCCATTGCCCAGACCAAAAGGATTCAACACTTTGAGTGTTCTGCCCATAAGATACCATCCTTGTGCAGCTCTCAACTTTCATTCACCCACCCCCACATGTTTGCCCAAGACTTAGCTCCTCTTGGCCTCTGAGGATAAGTCTAAGCTTTATTAGACTTGGGGTTATATAGAATCTGAGGGTCCTTAAAAAATCTCAGATCAAACTAAGAAATGAGACCAGAGATTGTATTTTGATTCTAAAAGGTATTTCCCCATTGTGTCACTTTCATTCGCCTCCTTACCTAGCCCCAAAGCTGAAGAGTTGTCACTACAATCTGTGTACAGACTTACAAATTCCCAGTGTGGATTTTCATATTAAGGATAAATTAACACTTGAAAATGCCTATCATGTACCCTGGGCTTATTCTCTATTGAGCCTACTCTGGAACAACCCCTGAGATTTTTCCCTCTACCATGGATTTTTGTCCCCACTAAACTTTCAGATTACACCATCTTCCACCCTTTTATTCATTGGTTACAGACCTGATGTTCCCATTACTGGGCTTAATGTGCTGATCAAGTTCAACACTTTACTGCGCTGAATTACGTTTAGCACTTTAATTATATTTCTAAAAGAGCACTTACAACTAAAGAAAAATGCCAACAGACTGTCTATTTCAAACCATTACAAGAGATACTGAATCATTCTGCAGAAAAAATACTTTTCTTACTCATCAAAAGTTAGACCACATCTTATCAATTTGAAGCGTTAGTTTGGGGAAATTAACATTTCTTCCATTTATGGTTCTAACAAAGTGTCTAAGCACAAAGATGAGCCAAATGCATTACTTTGAGACTGCGCTATCTGTTGTCAACTACCTCAAGGAGCACAGTGGGGCTTCCTAGCTTTCATCATTAGTTGTCATACCCTAGTACTGTGATGGAAGAGACTCTCCCCCAGGGGATTTTAAGGATAGGTATGTCCAAGAGGAAAAGACTGAATTTAGAGCCTGTTTAGGCAGAAGAATGTGACCCTCTGGTACATAGATCTAACACAAAGCTTATGGGCTGCCTCCTTCAGTAGAGTTGATACCACCAGAGGCATCAGTGGGAAAAGATGTATGTGTACTGCCTCTTCCTGACACAAGAAGCCAAAGTCATCTCCCCACCGTGGGAAGAGGTGGGATATCTTCTTACTGGATAAGAGAAGCCAGAGACTGAACATACCTTTTTAACAGTGACTCTGTAACAAAATTATGTAACTGGGTATTAAAATGAGATCCCCTTTCTGTTTGGACTGAGACAGGAATATAATACCTGCTACACTTTCACATGAGATTGGAAAAAAATTAACCTGGCAGAAAATTAATTTTGCAGCCCCAGAGATAACAGTGCCCCTTTGAAACGTCAGGAAGAGCTGAGAAAAGAGAGGGTAGAGATTAAAGAGGATTTTTAGAGGCAGTTTTTGGAGGAGGCTTGCCCTCCATTTCAAGTTTAAAAAGAGGTTTTAAAGGAACAACTGAAAGGATACAATATCTGCCCTTGGTTGTTTGGAGGATACTGTAGAATGGTGCCTTGATTTTTCCGTGGAAAACCTAAGGTGTAAGAGGTGAGCTGGCAGGTTCTTTTGTGAAAGACAGAAAGAGGGCAAGGCTGAGAGAACAGGAATGATCTCCTCTAATAGGAACAGAAACCACTAGAAATTGGTTGGGGCAGGGGAGGGGATTCTGGGAAAGTTGGGAAGCTGTAGGAGAGAGAGGCTTAGGACCAGAGAACACCACCACATGGCCCACTGCGGTGACACTTTCCTCCTACCTTTCCCCACCAGCCCTGATTCTGAAAGGAGAAGAAAATTCCATTCATAGGAGGAGGTGGAGGGGTAGATGTACAGGGCAGAAAGATGTAATTCCCCATCTCCTGGGTCAGGCTTCCGACCTGAGACAAGTGCGAGTGCCTATGGAAGACACTTCAACTGGACAAGACTGAATTATGACACTCCAGGAGACGGGACATTCTGATCACTAAAGTGAGAGAGGTCTTTGTGCCCTAAGAATCTATTTCAAAAGTCTTAGTTCCTGCCTGATTTTTCATCCAGGGGAATGGGAGGGAATAGCCCTGTAGAGTTCTGGGGAACAATCTCCAGTTGCTTTAAGATTACACTCCCCGGACCCATGCTTATTTCAATACAATACTTAGTTATTTTACATGCCTCTCTGGCCACCCGGGGATCCCTGACAGCAGTTACTCTGTCATGTTCATTTTTTTCCATTCTCAGACTTGGCCTAGTAACTGGCACCTAATTAGCATTAAGTACTTGCTGGATAATACAAGGGAGAATACAGGATAGAGGTAAAGAGAGTGATAGAATGAGAATGAGGGAGGGCCCACATCCTGTTGGATAGACCGAGATGTCACAAACCTAAGTACATATGACATGGGCCATGTATGGTTGATAGCATTCCTCCAGGCACATATTTAGACCAACAAAATTTAAGAAAGATGTAATAGCAGGAGAAAAAGTGCAGAGAGAAAGGGATCCAGTAGCCTCCAGAAATGAAAGAAATGCCCATGATGGGCATGCAAGGTGAAGGCATTTATTATAATCTTTTTATAATAAATGAGAATAGAGAACAAGAGGAGAATGTAAGAGATGGGAGAGGCCAAGGCCATTAGGCAGTTAGCAAGTCCTAAGACAGAAGCAGACGGATTTTATCCTACAAGAGGAGCAGGGAGATGCCTCAGAGGTCAGTCAAGGGCACCACCACGGGCATCATTCAGAGCCTCCCACAAAATAGGGCAGAGAAGTGTCTGAAGTATAGACAGTGGGGTTTTTTCCCAGACAGAAAGAGGCTTTCTTCTTCAATCATCAATATTAGAAGCAAAAGAGAATTAACTCACCCTGATAACAGGAGTTAAAAATAGAACCCTGAGAACAAAAGACCAGGTTCAAGTATGAGGAAGGGAAAAAAAAAATGGAAAAGTCTGATGGATAGATTTGGCTAAGTAAAACCAACTGGATTAAATAAGATTGGTAGTTACCTACCCTGTGCACACTTGATACCCCAGGTTCCATGGTTCCATTATAACCTGGTTTTCTTTGTTCAAGTGGTCAATCCTTACATTATACTGACACAGACGATGCTTCAGAGAGCAAGTCAAAGTCAAGGCCATTAATTCACAGTGGTGAAATATTTTCAGAGAAACATCCTCGATTCTCCCAGGAGGTGGTAATAAAAAATTATTTCAATGAAGTGGAATGCTGGAGAATGCTGAATTGCCTCCTGTCACAAAAGATAATTTCACAGGATATTATTTCACTTCAGAAGGATTTAGAAATAACCAGTTTACATAAGCCTAAGAAAAGAGAAAACAAAGTGTGAAGGCACACCAAGAAGACATCAGGCATGGAGTGGAAACGTCATCTACCTTTCACGTTCCAGTGAATCTACCCTGCTAAGGCTAAATATAGACAGCAAGACTAGGAGGAAAATACAAACAGCTACAAAAGTGAAGAAATAGAAACGTATTGTGTAGGAATCACGGCAAAACCTGCCCTTTTCCCTTGATCTAGCTCACTGAAAGATCAACTCACAATTCTGGTAGATTAATAAGAGAAAGATTTGTTTCTAAAAACCATGCATGGAACCACAAGAGTGATTACCCAAAGTCTCAGGGATAGTCAGTGACTTTTAAAGATACTTTTTAGAAGGCAGGGGGGAGAGAAACTGGAAAGTATAAGTGCAGTAAGTGGTTGCTAGTGGGGATGTGTAGAAGAGTGGAAACAGATTGAATTGTAGATGAATCTGAGAGACAGGTCTCCTGCTTCAAATGACTTTAGGGCCTGTTCTATTCCTATGCAATAAGGAAGTCGGCAGCCTTTTCTGATAATAAGTCAGGTTACTCAGGTTTTATAGAGGAGAGGCCCATGCTTTCTGATCAAAAATGACCTTTTAATTTAAAATATTCTTTATACCACAGAATCATATTTTCGGGTGAAATTTCCTTACTTCCTTCAATTGAATGACTTTTGTGCTATATCCTACACAATTTACCTCATTTAATCTCCATAAAAGCCCCATAAGGGATTATTATCACTATACCATTGAGGAAGCTGAGTCTCAGTTTCAATACATGTTTAAGGCAATATCTATGGCAGAACCAAGATTCAAATCCCTATCAGTCCAAAATCAAACATGTTGCCTTTTTTTACGATACAAAGATACTTTTATATACAAAGAATATGCAGCAAAAGAAATAGAAAAATATTAAGTCATCCATAGGATGGTTTATTGGGGAAAAAATGAAATCAGGTGTTAAGGTATCTTAAAACTATAAAATAAACTTGAGAAATAACAAGAATGTGTAAAATTTAGAATTTATTCAAGGACTTTTGATGAGGCTTGAATTACTGGAAGATGGTATCATATAGATGTCACTTCTTTTTCAAAATAATCTGGGTAATTTATTTAAACATCCAAAGGTGATGGAATCTTTAAAACTTGATCATATTAAAGCGGCATCCTCAAACTACAGCCTGTGGGCCACAGCGGCCTGCTGAGGACATTTATCCTGCCCGCCATGTTTTTGCCACCGCTGCCTGTCCTGCTTAGCAGCTGACTCGTCCTGGGGTCCATAGTCCGGCCCTCCAATGGTCTAAGGGATAGTGAACTGGCCCCTGTTTAAAAAGTTGAGGACCCCCCCGTATTAAAGTTTACATTTTCTTTAATTTTTTAATTATTTATTTTAATTTCAAAATAATATGAGGGCACAACTTTCTAGGTTACATTGTTCTCGCTTCTAATTTAAAGTTCAAGTTATAGTTGAGCCCTTCATCCAGGGGGCATGCTGAACACCCTCAGATTATGCACATTAGGTGAAGTTAAGATATATTTTTTACTTTTTTTTTTTTTTCTTGAGACAGAGTCACACTCAGTTGCCCTGGGATAGAGGGCCGTGGCATTATGGCTCACAGCAACCTCAAAGTCTTGGGCTCAAGCAATCCTCTTGCCTCAATTTCCTGCGTAACTGGGACTACAGGCTCCTGCCACAATGCCCAGCATTTTTAGAGATGCAGTCTTGCTCTTGTTCTGGCTGGTTTTGAACTCCTGAACTCAAGGAATCTGCCCTTCTTGACCTCCTAGAATGCTAGAATTATAGGCATGAGCCACCACGCTGGCCTACATATTTTTTAAGTGCCCAAAAAGGGGAAAGAGAATTTTTTCAAAAGAGTAACAAAAAGGAATATATCCAACTATATTTTAAATATATTTGAAGATACAATAATTAAAACAGTTGCATTTGTGCAAGACAAGTTCAAGAGACAAAGTGAAAATTTCAAAAACATTAACTTTGAGTATACATAAGAATTTAATAATTTATACAAGTTGTATTTTTTAAAGTGAGCTATCTCTAGGAAAAAAATAAATTATTGAATAAACAATTTGAAGGTAGGTGATCATACTATGAAAGAATAAAAGAATTAGCCCATTAAAATGAAACTCAGGTCATATGACGTCTCTGCCTAAAACTCTTCAGTGGTTTTCTGTATTTCTCAGAGTAAAGGATTCATAGAGACCTTGAAGATCCTTCATAATGGGATTCATTTTTCTTTCCGACTTCATCCCACACTCCCCCTTTACTGATTCTGCCCCCACACTGCTCTCGTTGCTAGTCCTCAAACAACACAGGAAGTTTCCAGTTATAAGATTTTTGCAGTTTTGGGTTCTCTTTGCTTGGAGCACTTTCCCCACAAATATCCAGGATTCCCTCTACACCTTCTTCAGATCTTTGCTCAAATGTCACTTTCTCAGTACCTGGCTACACTGAAAGTATGAAAACACTAAGAAAGAAAATATAGGTGGGGGTGGCACCTGTGGCTCAAAGGAGTCAGGCGCTGGCTCCATATGCCAGAGGTGCTGGGTTCAAACCCAGCCCCGGCCAAAAACCACACACACACACAAAAAAAAAAAAAAAAAGAAAGAAAGAAAGAAAATATAGGTGAGTAATGTACATAATCTCAGAGTATAAATAGGTTCCTTAACCAAGACCCACAAGTTACTGATTAATAAATTTTAGTACATAAAAATTTAAAACATTGTCTTGTTCCAAATAAGATAAATAGAATTAAAAAGCAAGTAACAAGTAGAAGAAATGTATTGGTAACATGTGCAGAACAAAGTTTAATTTCTTTCTTATAAAAGACTATTACAGGTAAGAGAAATACCAAGGTAAAAATGGGCAAAGGAAAAGAAAATTCTCAGGAACACATAAAAATAAATTCCCAACATATATGGAAAATGATTCAACTTCACTGATAAGAATTGAAAAGATAATGAGACACCAAATTGGCAAAAAGAAAAAGTATGACAATGCACAACATTGTCAACAGTGAAAAGAAAAAGTCTCCCCCTGCCATACAGCCTCTAAATACATAAGTGCAATCTTGGTGAAGAGCAAGTTTGCAACATGAATAAAAAATATTTAAAATGTGCTTACCTTTTGACCCAGGAATTTCACTTCTGGAAATTGGTCATAAGGAAATAATTAGGAACAGGTGGAAAGATTTAACTATAAAATACAATAAAATGGTAATGTGCAACCTTAGAGGTAAGAAAAAATGTCAGAAAAGGCACTGGAATCTTTTTCTCTTGGTGCTGAGGCTAGAGGAAGGGAATGCAGGAGCTGATTATATATAAATAAGCTTCAGGTCTTTTGTGTCTAAGGCCCATCTGGAAGTGGCATTGCATGTTCATTAAAGCTAGAAGAGGAAGTGGTGGGCTTATGCTCCCACATAGGGATTTAGGTTAAATATAAAAAAGTATTTCCTTACAAGATTTGTAAACATTGGTATTGGGTAAAAAGAGAGGTAGTATAATCACATTCCCTGGAGGAGTTTCCTGCAGAATAGATTTTTTATCAAATTAAGATGATTTTTGCTTCATGCCTCAAGAAGCAGAGTTTGGTGCCTGAGGTTCACATGCAGTCCTCTATTTTTAAATACTATAATATTTGACCAATACATTGGTGCATTGATTGTGTGGCATGGGTTTATGTTAGAATGTCACTTCATCACATTAAAATAATACGTAGAATTATTCTTTATTTCCCAAATGAAAGAGATTGCTCAGGAAAAATTAGAGTAGAAGACTCTGTCTTCAACCCACCAGCTGCCATGCATTACATAATCCCCATAATATTTGAAATCCTTTGGGTGATCTTGACTTTTCCCAGAAAGCTGTGAGTCTAAAACCAAGTTATCAACCCTCTGCAAAGAAAAAACAAATATATATACACACATACAGAGAGAGAACTATAGAAATGTTCCAAGTTCATTTTTCAGTTACAGTGGAAATAAGCTTGCTAGTTTGCATAACTCATTCAAGTTTCTCATGATTATTATTTTGATTATAGTATTTTTACTGAGTATAAAAGACTAAGATTATTACGAATGTTAAGCACAATTCTATTAGAGTATAACAGAATTGGACACAACCATTGCAAGGTTCTGCTATAAAAGGAAAACTTCACAAATATGGAAAAAAGATTTGTACATGATCAAAAAAAAAAGCTGGCTATCAAAACTGTGTTACAAAAATAGATTAACATTAAGTCAATTCTAATCATTTTTCAAGGCAGCACAGACACACTTACCAAAGAAAAAATGAGCCTAAGGAGAAGAGAATATAAATTGCTTATATGGAAATTAGAAAGGATATTACTGTATTATTTACAGCTTAAAGAATCGTTTTCATATTCAATAAACTTCAAATATTCTCATTTTTCAAACAAACAAACTCTGGCATCATTTCTCCTGTTGCATCATAACTATATGCCACAAAATAAGGAATTCTGTAAATGACTGCTTAGCGATTATTTCTATCTTTAGATTTTTCCAAGCAGGAAAGGAAAAACTAAAATGAACACTATTTGAAAGAATACAAGTAGAGCACACCCCTTCCATAAAGGAAAAGAAGAGTCTGCATTTGTGGTTTCCCAGACTCCTATGACCCAGTTTGCTTAAATTATTTTAAAGCAATATGTAGCTTCTCCTTAAGTCCTAACCTTTACAGCTAGTCTATTCTTGTTACAATTCACTTTTACATTTATTCCTTAGACACAACCTGCTTTATCTTGCTAAGAACTCCAGGTACCTGGCATATCCAGGTCTTCTCTGTCTGCACATCAGATTCCTCTTCTGGCTTTCAGGGAAATTTGCTGCTCTCGTTGTTCTGAACTCCATCCTTGTGATGTTCCCTGATTCTCTCACTCTTCCTTCTGGACACATAACCGAATTCTAAATACTCACATATCTATGATGTATTTTTTTTAATGCCCTTTATTCCTGCCTCCCAAGTGGTGGAAAAATTCATTCTTATTTCTTCCAACTCTTTATCCTCACATTCTCTAAGTGTTCCACAGCTTTTGGTCCTTTCCTAGGTCAATGTTATCACCTGACTCTGTTCTCCCTTTCCAGAACTTTATCCCTTTCAGCTGTCTTACCTAGAGGCCCTGGTGTGGACATACTTTCTTCTCAAAGACTTTAACATGACAACTATTAAACTTACAACTTATTTAAGTTTGACTCTGTAGTACAGTGGGTTCTTACTCTATACAATTATTTAAGATTACTATATCATCCTCCCTGAGATTTTAACTTTGCTCTTTGATTGCAATCCAAGAAAAGTGACTATGTAGGAATTTTCACAAAAGAAACATGATGGGAGTCTTAACTTTATCCTGCATGAATATTTAGCTATACATTTATTAATCAGCTGTTAAAATGTATAAATATAAAATAAAGCCAAGATTACATAAAAGTAATTATAAGTAGCCCATTCAAAGTTCAAGAAAACAGTATATCTACTTTCTTTACAAACCTGATTTTTATTTGCAATGGCAATCTGTGCAATAAAAAAATAACCTGCATTACTAGACTCCCTTGCAGCTAGGGCGAGTCAAGGAACACAATTCTGGCCAATAAAGATGCAAATGGAAGTTATCAGAGTTTCCAGAACAATTTTTTACAAAGAACTGGCTCCACTGGCATGAGTCCTTTGCCCCTTGCCCTTTATTCTTCTCCCTAGCTAGTCTGTTCACTATGCCCATAGGTATAAGAGCCATCCTGTAATCATGAGGTAGAAAGCATATATTTGAAGAAAAAGTTAGAAGTCTGGATCTCCAATTAAATTGTGAATACCATATTTGCTGGCCTACCTTAAAACTCTTATATGAGAGAAAAATTAACCCTTTTTTATGCTACTGCATTTAACTTTACCTGAAGCTATCAGTCCAATTTATCTTTAACTTATATAGTTAGCAAAAAGTTCCATATGAAATTTTAAATAAACAAACAAATACATTTCATGAAGTGGTGTTTATCATTGAGAAACACTGTTCTTTGTAATGCAGGCAACTCATTAATAATTTTTTCTTCAGAAACTCTTCTACTTTACCAGTATCTGTTCTTTACAATATGAAAATTGTACTAGCTTTTACTTTTTTACTGTCTATGGATCATAAGTTTGCTTAAGGAGGAAGAGGAAAGAGACTTCAGATTAATGTCCAAAGCTGACTCTTGGTTTTTATTAAAGCTTTATTATAATTACTCTCTGTTATTCCCATCAACTGCTTTCTGACTGCAAACAATAAAGTTTCTTCAATTAACTTAATCAATAAAGAATTTACCAGAATAATATCAGATGGGTTGCAGAACTGATAGGAAAACTATACTTAATGCAGTTCTGATCCTAACTACTAGAGTTAGGTCCATTCTCATAGGGTAAGGGCACGGAACACCACAAGACACCTCTCCTTATTTGGAATCAGAAAAAAACCTCAAATAGCCAAGACACTACTCAGAAATAAAAACTAAGCAGGAGGAATTATGCTACCAGACCTTAGGTTATACTACAAATTGATGTGATCAAAACAGAATAAACTGGCACAAAAACAGAGAGGAAGATGTATGGAACAGAACAGAAAACCAAGAGATGAACCCAGATACCTACCATTATTTGATCTTTGATAAGCCAATTAAAAACATTCAGTGGAGGGGGTGGTGCCTGTGGCTTAAAGGAGTAGGGCACCGGCCTCATATACCAGAGGTGGTGGGTTCAAATCTGGCCCTGGCCAAAAAAGAAATAAACACAATTTTTTTTTAAAAAATTCAGTGGGGAAATGATTCTCTATTTAACAAATAGTGCTGGGTGAACTTGCTAGAGACCTGTAGAAGACTGAAACTGGACCCATACCTTTCACCATTAACTAAGATAAACTCTCACTGGATTAACAATTTAAACTTTAGACATGAAACTATAAAA
>NW_003852431.1:11812631-11837212 GCF_000181295.1 Otolemur garnettii
GGGAGAATATTTTATGAGGAAGATCCCCCAGGCAATTGAAGCAACATCAAAAATATATTACTCGGACCTGATTGAACTAAAAAGCTTCTGCACAGCCAAAAACACAGTAAGTAAAGCAAGCAGACAGCCCTTAGAATGGGAGAAGATATTTGCAGGTTATGTCTCCAACAAAGGTTTAATAACCAGAACCTACAGAGAACTCAAACATATTAGCAAGAAAAGAACAAGTGATCCCATCTCAGGGTGGGCGAGGGACTTGAAGAGAAACTTCTCTGAAGAAGACAAGTGGACAGCCTACAGACACATGAAAAAATGCTCATCATCCTTAATCATCAGAGAAATGCAACTCAAAACTACTTTGAGATATCCTCTAACCCCAGTAAGATTAGCCAACATCACAAAATTCCAAAACAAAGAGATGTTGGTGTGGATGTGGAGAAAAGGGAACACCTTTGCACTGCTGGTGGGAATGCAAACTAATATATTCCTTTTGGAAAGATGTTTGGAGCTCACTTAGGGATCTAAAAATAGATTCTGCCATTCAATCCTTCAATTCCTCTACTAGGTATATATCCAGAAGACCTAGAATCACTTTATAACAAAGATATTTGCACCAGAATGTATAATACAGCCCAATTCATAACTGCTAAGTCATGGAAGAAGCCCAAGTGCCCATCCACCCAAGAATGTATTAACAAATTGTGGTATATGTACACCATTGAATATTATGCAGCCTTTAAAAAGATGGAGATTTTGCCTCTTTCATGTTTACATGAATGCAACTGGAACATATTCTTCTTAGCAAAGTATCTCAAGAATGGAAGAAAAAGTATCCAATGTACTCAACCCAACTATGTACTCAACCCTTTCATATGAAAGCTATAACCTAACTATAGCCCAAGAAGAAAGGGAAAGAGAAGAGGGCGGGCAGGGGAAAGGAGAGGATGAGTTGAGAGAGGGTAATTGGAGGGACCACACCTACAGTGCATTTTACAAGGGTACATGTTAAATTTATTAAGTGTAGAATATAAATGTCTGAACACAATAACTAAGAAAATGCAATGAAGGCTATGTTAACCAGTTTGATGGAAATATTTCAAATGGTATATAAAACCAGCATATTGTATCCCATGGTTGCATTAATGTACATAGCTATGATTTAATTTTAAAAAAAAAAAACCCTCCTATCAGATCCCAACCACAAGAGCCAGGGTTCCCAGTCTACCTACACATCTATCCAACTACCTACAATGTTATAGGTTCCTACTATATCCTCAGGATCAATATTTTGCTAGAACAACTCACAGAACTCATGAACGTGTTATGATTTTTTTTTATTATAAAAGATACAAATCAGAACCAGCTTAAATGAAGAGATACATATGGCCATGTCTGAGAGGGTTCCAAGTGCGAAGTTTTCCAAACACAGTGCTTGTGTATCCTCAGCCTGCTTCATGTTCCCAACACAAGTATGTGTGATTATCCACCAGGTAAGTGCATTCAAGAGTTTTTACTGGAGTTTCATTTTGTAGGACTAACTGGTTAACTCATTGTCACAGGATAAAATTAAATCTCCATTTCCTTTCACTTCTTTGGAGGGCAGGATATTGGGCCCAACCCTCAAATCATCTGCTTGGTCTTTTTGGCATGGCTAGCCCAATCCTGAGTCCCCTCATGATTATAAACTATCTAGGGGTCTACCATGAATCACCTTATTAGGATAACTATCAGGTGTGATCTGAAGGAGTCACTATTTATAAAAATGGAGCTCTATCACATAGGAAATTCCAAGGCATTAGATAATCCCTCCTCGTAAGCAGGACAAATGCCAGCCAAGTTTTATATTATAAAACACTAAAGAACCAGGCTCAGGAAATTGGAATCAGGGTTACAGTCAATACCTCTCCACCAGAATCATTGTCTTAGGAGTCAACTATCATTTCCATAGCCTTTCTTAGAACCCTCCACTGATATTGCAAGCAGCACCCCACACCCACAACACTAATGTCACCCTCAGAATATCTGGAGATTGTCTAAATTCTTCACATCACTTCTCCCAGATTCAAAATCCTGGGCATGAGTATCTCATTATCCAAATTTAGGTCATGTTCATACCCACTAGCTCACAGAGAAAGTGAAACACTTATTTTACATGGGCCTCTAGAGTGGAAGTAAGGACACTGACTCAAATAATGGAATTCCCATAGCTCAGGAACTTGAGTCCCTGGGCAGCAAAAAATATGACAAATATCCCGAAACTACAATTCTTTCACTAATTAAAATCTATATATACCCTTTCTTCTCTCAAAAATATGCTTCTGTGAAATATAACGATAGCATCTCCTATATAATTAAAACACATTTTTTTTACTCCTACAATAAGGAGACCATCCAAAGTTCCATTATATGTGAATCTAACACATGTCTTGAATCATTGGGTATAATCTACTTCTCTAATTTTGCCTTCATCCCACATAAATTTTTTTCAACCTCTAAACTAAATATCTTCTACTTATAATAGTATAAATGAGCAGGAAATAAAAGGTAGATTAGTTAAATATGTAAATATATAGAGAGAGAGACAGAGCCAGAGCAATAAGAGAATACAGAAGTGACTACACTCTTTGTTCATGCAAAATCACGAAGATAAATACGCCTCCTTCACTCACCCACCTCACGTCCCTTTTGCCATCAACCAACCCAAAAGCTGGTTGAATAAAATTATCTTTGGGATAACCCAAGTCTTTATTCCTGAGAATTCTGAATCTTGGATGATCTTTTCCTATAGGACTGAGTCACCTTTAATCTGCTCTTTTTTTAATTGCTAGATTTGGCAATACAAACATCTCCATTCCCACTCTTATCTCAGTTGATTCTGTTCATTTTCCTCTTTTGCCTCCACTGTGAACAAGCACACTCCATTTTTCTTTGCTGTCAGGATTAATCACCCCAGACATAATCCCTCTTTTTAGGACACTCAACTCATGATGAAGAACCTAAAGAGGCCAAATAGCTGTCTCAGCTTCCAGCTCAAAAGAACTCTTATTATGATGCCTGCTGGATACATTCATCTCTCACTTACTGGTAAATAAATCCTTACTGTTAAATAAGCCAGAAGTGTTTGGAGTTGGCACAATTTTTAGAGGACATCATAAGGTCTAATTTTGATAAGTATCCAATCCTCGGTCATTCCTTCTTCCCCAGATTCATTCTATCACAGACTTCTTCCAGCCACACAAGGAGAATAGGACCATAAAAAAAGCCTTAAATAGGCCATTCAGTCATTCTGTACAAGAGCTGCTTTAAAATGGTGGGCTATATAATAAAAACCAAATATTCCACTAGAAACTGCTTAATACCTGATTTCATTCACACAAAAAACCCAATTTCATGGCCAGAGAAATTTTGGACAAAATATTTTTATGAAGTAAAAGGAATCCATTGAGTCCAAAACTAATGGTGCTTCTAGAAGCAGATAAGGCAGGAAAAGCAAAATCCATATCCTGAATGTTTTTTGATGGCCTATTGAACAAAGGAATCAACTTGCCAAAATCTCTACCCAGACTCTAGCCCAGTGGTTCTCAACTTTCCTAATGCCACAACCCTTTAATACAGTTCCTCATGTTGTGGTGACCCCCAACCATAAAATTATTTTTGTTGCTACTTCAGAACTGTAATTTTGCTACTGTTATGAATCATAATGTAAATATGTATGCAGGATACACAGGATGTATTTTCATTATTACAAAGGGGTCACAACCCACAGGTTGAGAACCCCTGCTCTAGCCTCTTAGGTCATGATAGTTTAATTCTACTGGTAAATTGGGCTCTCATCAATAGTTATAGCAATATAATGTAGAGAAATTTTAAATCTTGGCATCTTATACATTCTTTTGGCTTCTATGACAAATTACCCTAAACTTAGTGGCTTAAAACAATAAAAATTCATTCTCTTATAGTTCTAGAGGTCAAAAGTCAGAATCAAGACATCAGTAGAGCCTTGCTCCTTCTGAAGGTTCTGGGGAGGACTCTCCCTTTCTTCCTCCAGCCTCTGGTAATTCCAGGGGTCTTTGGCTTGTGACTGCATAACTCTAACCCCTATCTCCATCTTCACATGGCCTTCTTTGTTTCTTTCTCTTCCTCTGCTTTGTTTTTTTTAATTGATATAGTTATTGTACACATTTAGAAGGACAGGTGATATTTTGATACATGAATACAATGTATAATAATGAAATCAGGATAACTGGGATATCCAGCACCTCAAACATTTATCATTGTGTGTGTAAGGAATATCCCAAATATTCTCTTCTAGCTGTTTTGATCTCTACAATAAACGATTGTCAACCATAATCATCCTCCTGTGCTATTGAACTGTAGAACTTATTCTTTCTATATAATGGTATTTTTGTGGCCATTAATCAAACTTTCCTCACCCTCCTCCTACCCCCTACCCTCTCAGCCTGTGGAAATGATGGAGCCTGTTCTTCTCATGGATCCACATTTCAGCTTCCACATGTGGGTGAGAATATGTGATATTTGCCTTTCTGTGCCTGGCTTATTTCCCTTAACAAAATGAACTCCAGGCTCATCCGTGTTGACAGGATTTCATTCTTTTTATGGGTGAATAATATTCTTGTGTGTGTGCCTGACTGTGTGCATGTGTGCATGTATTCTATTATGTATATTCCACTTGATAGAGTATCATTGTGTATTCTTCTCTTTATTTTTTGGTTAATGAGCTCATGGCCAGTTCATAATGGGAAATTCAAGTATAAGGTGAGGCATTTCATCTTTACCAAGGTCTAGTTGCAATTTAAGAACTGTTTCTCAAAAAAAGATTAGTTACTTGCTGAAGAGGTCATAGCTTTTATTATAAAATAATATTAGGGATTCTATCTATAGGTTTTTCTAATGGGGCTCCAAAAGCATCCCAGTCTGCCACAAACTGTGCAAGTTTCATTGGATCTGCTTGGTCCTGTGGATGCCAGGTAGAGCTGATTGCACTACAGCCTAGACTGACTGCCAGGGGCTCTGTTGATTTGAGTTAGTAAGGAGACAACATCTGGAACAGCAGCTGCACTTGGAGGCGCCACCTAATTAAGCTTACAATAATCCACTCTCATTCTCCAAGACCCATCTGTCTTCCCTATCAGGCTAATTGGAGAGTTAAATGGAGCTGTGATAGAAATGACCACTTCTATCTTTTCAATCATTGATGGTAGCACTAATCTCCAGGAGTCGAAGAATATTCCATCACTCTTGGTTTACTCTTCTAGTACGAAAGGTGAGAGCCAGGACTTCCATCTTTGGGTCCTTCTTTTCACAATACATCTTATTCATGAGTCAAAAAGCAAATGTGAGTATTTGGCCAGTTGCCTGGGATATCTTTTCCCAAACACACTAAGGAAATTAAAGGGGAAAGATGAGGATGTGCTCTTAGGTCCCACTATGCCTACTTTGAGAAGGACATGGGCCAAGATAAATGGAATCTGCACACCATAAGCTTTTGCTCTGACCACTAAACCACAGTGTCATTCTTCTTTGCCAGAAATGCATACTTTTGGAGCCATTATCCCAAAACAGATGTAAGTTCTTTGTGACTTCCCCATACATTTCAGATCTATAAACTCTGCAATCAGTAAACCAATGTGAAGTACCTCTATTCAGGAAAGCACAAATGCCCCACCTCTGAAGGTTAAGTGCCTGACCTCTGTGCCTGTCCTCCATCACAGGACCTTTCCCATCTTCACTGTAATCCGGAAGACCATTTCAATATTAGTATCCTCCAACAGTATCCCCAACCTATAGGAGAAGCCATAACCACATTTTTTAAACATACTTAGATTCTCCTCGTTGACATATTTCTCAAGGCTTTAGTAAAGGGATGGCTTCCTATATCTATCAAGGGAACATGGTTTAGAACTAAGTGATATTCACTTTATAAATTCAGCCTTTTATTCATATTATAAATTCATTATACCAGATATAATCCAGACTTCCCCCACTTTCCCTGAACCCTGGCGTATATAATCTACTTCTAGAAACAAGTCCCTAGTCAATGTTCTTGGTTGCCTGGAGAAAAATAGACCTGACTATAAAGCAACAAAGAGAAAGTTAATTGGAGGATGTTGACTAAATACTCTGGAGTCAATAAAAGGACAAAGGACAGGATTTTAAAATGCACCAGAATCCGTCAAGCATCATGTTAGCTGAGTGTAGGGTCACACAACTTGAGGTGAGGCGACAGACAGAGGGAACATCTGCTCATCTTCAACCACCCCAGTAGCTTTCTTAGAAAGAGAAGAGAGAATTAAGCCCAGTGTTTCTATAAGATGTGTGGAAGAGGCTACATCCAGGTGAACATTAGTGCCACAGTATTGGATAGGAATAACAGAGGCTGAGTTTCACATGTAAGCTGACAAATACTTAATGATGCAATGTTCCCAAACCCAATTCCATATACCTTTCTACCAGAACATGTACTTGTAGAGGTCAGTCTTTATCTTATAGTTCTTTTCTTTCAATCTCTTACTACACATTAGTACCTTAAATGTGAACAAAATCTTTAACACTGTTTTCTTCAATTTCCCTGGATTTGGAATGGGTTTGAGTAAGTTACTTAAACTATCTGATTTTTAATTTAGCTAAAATGAGTAAAAAGATGGGCAAGGAGCATTACTTTCTTTTTTCACATAGCTTTATGAGCTAGAAATGGAAAGCATTTTAGTTAGAACCATGAAGAATTTATTTGAAATACCTTTTCTCTTTTATAAATGAAAATGTCCTTGTCTTTAATAATCTTCATCAATTTGATTCCTTTCTTTTTATGTCTTAGAGCTTTTAGAAAGTATGTGGCTCTGAAACTGATATTTGGTATTTTATATTGAATCTGATTTTATTTTCTGCTGTATTTTCAACCTCTAAAGATATTATAAATTAATATTTGTCCATATTTTTTGAGAATCTATAGAATACATACTACTGCTCAGAGGGGTTACATTCCTGCTATCAGGGAAGCTAACTGAATCTGAATCATCCAAGTCATCAACAGAAATACAGTTGACTCTTGCATCCATGGGTTTCACATTTGTAGATTCAGCCAACAACTACAAATAAGAAATATTCAAGGAAAAAAATTGCATCTGTACCGAACATTGTTTTTCTTGTCATTATTCCCTAAACAATAAGGTATAAGAACTATTTATACAGCATTTATATTGTATCAAGTATTATGTGTAACCTAGAGATGATAAAATATATGGGAAGGTGGGCATAGTTTATATGTAAATACATTTTGTACCAGGGACTTGAGCGTCCTTGGATTTGCGTAGCCATGGGAGGTCCTTAAGCTTTGCATCCATGGGAGATCCATGGATACCAAGGGACAAGTGCATTTTCTTAGCCCTTAAAATTGGCAATTGCTTTTTTTGTTCTCTTCAAATCCCATGAAATTATGACATGTCTTAGGCCACAGGTTCTGCCAGCCATCATTCGCATCACATCAATCCATCCTCTGTGACAGCTACTTTATGAATGATTCTTTCACTATGTTCAAGATCAACAATAGTCCCTAACAGGCTATCATTTGTTCAATTCCACTTGATCATTTCTCTGAAAACATCTCAAGTCTGTATAAAATATAGGTTTTTAGCATCAACCATGATACTCTGCCAGGGTTTCCTTGCAAGTTTGCTACTTGCACTTTCTTTAAGCCACAGTTGTTCAGAACTGTAGACCAGACCATAAAATACATGACAAAAAGAGAGGTGGGGGCCAGTGCAGTGAGCAGCATCAGAGTATACCCAGCTGAGGACAGCTCAGTGCAATATTCTCAGACAAGTGAGAATGAACTTGAGGCATGGCTGGCCACACATGTTCAATGTCATGTGATCATCGGCTCACGGGATGCATGAACATGTACTGTAACATGCATGTTTGTTGCCACATGTGTACATCTGTGAGGAAGAAATTTCAGAGACAACTGGCTTTGCAACAAATCAGTGCCACACAAAGAAAAGTGAAATGGGGTACACCTAACTTTATGTGCCTTTATTAATATGTGTATATATGATTGGTGAAACATCTATAGAAAGCGTTATAAGTGTTATAAATCAAGTATATCTGTTGTATATATATGTTTGTTGATAATAGTCTTCATATGTCTCTAAAGATAGAATATATGTAGCCTCTTACTTTATCAGAAATCATTTTTCATCCTTTTTTTGCAATAACATTCAAGAAAAACTAGCAGGCTTTTACCCAATTTGGTTTGAATAATATGGTCAAATGAAATTTCCTGCCATACTCTATATAATTCTTCAAAAGAGGCACTTTTTATTTGGGAACTTTTTTTATTTTCCTGCCTCTGTTTAAAAAATATCTGCATATATATTATGGAAATTGACTCCATAAAGAGATAAAATATAAAAATGTGAAGATAATGTTTTTCAACTCTGCTGATCTCTAATTTTATATTTTCACCAGAAAAACACAAAACCTTTGAAAACAGTTTTCTTTGTGTAATGATTATTGATATTGTTCTGTTAAACACTAAGTCTTTTCAAAAGTATCTCTGCTATGTAAACGCATATCGATCTTAACTGATGAACTTTTTTTTAATTTATGTTGCTTTTCTTTCATTTTCTTTTTTTTTCAAAAATTAATGACCGCAAATATTACACTTGCTTGTGATCTTCAAACAAATTTGTATGTGTGTGTGTTATTAAGACTAACAGTCATACACATCCCAATATATTTATTTTTCCAAGCATTTTATGCATACTTAGAATTAGTGTCCCTTCCGATTCACAGGGCATATTTCTTCACTATTTTTTAAATTAGAAACCCAATTTTATTACTTAGTACCTCTCCAGCAATTAATCCCATTTGTTTGATTTCTTTTTATTTCAGGTTATTGTAAGGGTACAAAAACCAGGTCATAATTTTTAATCTTTTAGGTAGAGTCCCTCTTGTAGCTGTGTTCTGCACCCAAAGGTGTGCCATACACCCCTACCTTGTGCCTTATAAATGGGAGCACACCAATGACCCCTATTTCCCCCTTTCCTCATTCCCCATCCCCCCAACTTGAATAGAATTAAGTTTTTCTCATATGTGAATGTATGTTAGATCATCTACTGGCTTCATAGTAGTATTGAGTACATTGGACACTTGTTTTTCCATTCTTAGAATAAAAAATGTGTTTAAACTCCATCTGGGTAAATACAAAAGACATCCAGTCACTATCTTTTCTTATGGCTGAAAGGTACACATATACCACAGTTTCTTAATCCATTTCTGAGTTGATGGGCATTCAGGTTGTTTCCACATCTTGGTGATTATAAATTGAGCTATTGGGCTGTGATAAATATTCAAATGTCTTTATGATAAAATAACATGTTTTTCTTCTGTGTAGATGCCCAGTAGTGGGATTCAGGTGTAGAGGAATGGACACCATGCTTGCAAGGACAGTTACTGATTCTTATCACATTAAAAGGAAACGCTGAGAAGGGGACAGTCTCCTGGCAAGCCTAGAGATGTTTTGTGACTTAGGGGCAATCCCCCATGTAACTCAGTGTTCTGGAATGAGATAAGATTGGTCACTCGTTAGTAAGCAGGTGTTAAACATTGATGCTTGGTGCTCCTTCATGGGGGTTGTGGGGAAAGAACACGTGGCAATCCTTAAGCATGTAGCCCTCGTATGTAATTACTCTGCACACATGTTGTGTATGTAATTACCTTCACTCTCCACACCTGTTGTGTACAACCTTAATAAACAGCCTTTGCAGAGGGGGCTCAGGGCTCTCCTGCACCTCTGGTTAGCCCACCTATTGCAAGCTAGTACTTCAATTTGTGTCCAGCCTGGTTCTTTCACATGGGCAGCAGCGACATTGAGGGGTCAAATTAGAGGTCTAATTTGAGTTCTTTGAGGATTCTCCATACTTCTTTCCAGAGAGGCTATATGAGTTTGCAGTCCCACCAACAGTGTAAAAGTAAAAGTGTCCCTCTCTCCACACTGGCACCAGCATCTGTAACTCTGGGACTTCGTGATGTGGGCTAATCTCATTGGGGGTAAGTGATATCTCAGGGTGGTTCTGATTAGGGATGATGAGCATTGTTTCATGTTTGTTAGCAAGTCATCTGTCTTCCTCAGAAAAAGTCCTGTTCATGTCTCTTGCCCAGTAATAGATGGAATGGCTTGCGTTTTTGTTGTTGTTGTTGATTTATTTGAGTTTTCTATAGCTCCTAGTTATCAAGCCTTTATCAGATTCATAACATGAAAATATCTTTTCCCATTCTGAAGATTGTCTATTTGCTTTAATTGTGGTATCTTTCAGTGTGTAAAAGTTTTTCAGTTTAATTAAGTCCCATTTGTTTATTTTTATTGTTGTTGCGATTGCCCCTGAAGTCTTCATCATAAAATCTTTCCCCAGTCCGACATCCTCACGAGTTTTCCCACATTTTCTTCTAGAATTTTTATCATTTCATGTCTTAGATTTAAATCTTTTATCCACCTTGAGTGAATTTTTGTAAGTGGGGAAAGGCGCAAGTCCAATTTCATTCTTTTACATGTGGTTATCCAGTTTTTCCAGCACCATTTATTGAATAGGGTTCTTTTGCCCAGTATATGCTTTTGTTTGGTTTATCAAAGATCAGATGGCTATAAGAGACTGGTTTCATCTCTTGATTGTCTATTCAGTTCTATATGTCTATGGCTCTATTTTTGTGCCAATATCATGCTGTTTCAGTCACTACAGACTTATAGTATAACCTAAATTCTGGTCGAGTGATGCCTCCAGTATTGTTTTGATTACTAAAAATTGCCTTGGGTATATGGGGTTTTTCCTGATTCCATACAAAATGAAGAAATATTTTTTCTCATTCTTCACAGTATGATGTTGATATTTTAATGGAGATTGCATTGAATCTGTAGATTGCTTTGGATAGTAATTAATTCTATTTGAATTGTCCTTGTACACTCTCTCTGTGAGAGAGTAGCATGGCCCTGATAATACAAGTCAAGCTTTACCAAAGCACAGACTTGGAGTCTTTGCAGTTATCGAGTTAATTTTATTTACACAGATTGTGAAGCTTCTGCTGTATGAGTTTTTCCGCTTACAGAACTCTTGGGGAGATAGAATAAAAACAGCCGCTACCTTTAAAATGCTTGTAAATTCAAGGGAAAAACGGCTCAAATATAGTAAAATCAATTATTCTTTACCATGGTACTCAGCCCAAAATGATATAGTTTATTCCTACAATGATCCAGTAAATTGTAATCAGTGCCTACTACATACCATTCACTAGGCCAAGTTCTAGGAGCGCAGCAAAGTCCTGGTATCAATCCTCATGGCCTTTAAAGTGTATTCTGGACAGTTGATAGTAAACAGAAATTAGAAGTGTGGTGAACATTACAAAGGACAAACATTGAGTGCTTTTGGAGAAAGCAATGTGAAAACACAACCTACTCATGGGGATCAGAAAAGGCTTCCTTAAATTAGTGATGTTCACATGAAAAAGATTAATAATGTTGAGTGGGTCAAGGGAAAGAAGTAGAGCACAAGGACTCAGGATTGGCGAAAGGGATTCTTACACTGGTGGGGGAAAAAAAGCCTTTGGAAAGAGATAAATCTTAAGCTGGTATGCAATTCCATCTAAAAATAATTTAAATGTTAACTGTATACTCCATGAAAAATTCTGTGTGCTAGGAAGGACATGGATTAGTATAAATGACTGAAGAACATATTCCAATTGGAAGGAAGAGCTTAGCAAAGAACAGAAGGCAAAGTTATAAGGGAACATTGGCTTGACCCTTCCCTTACTTAGAAGGGAAGCTAAGTAAAGTGAAATGAGACTGCACAGAGATGAGCGAAGTCAGTAAGAACCTTAATATCTAAGAAAGTACGTTCTAGAAAATAAATTTAAAATAAATGAGAATAAGAGGAATTAGAGCCTAGAAGGGGAATTCTTGGAAAAACGTGAGTATCACTGCCTGGATTAGGGTAACATAGCAGATGCTTGGTGTCCTGCCCAAATCCCCTTGGCATCTCCATTCCCATTTCCATACACACCACCTGCTACCTACCGCAAGCATCTGTGACTCTCTGCCCTTGGGCTTTCTCGAACCACAGAAGCATGCCCAGCCTATCCAGACACAGGCCAGAAGTTTAGGAGAGTTTCAGCCCATAAACAGTGAAGGACAAAAATCAGTGTATTAGTATCCCAATTTTCTGGCTCCAGCAGAAGGGACAACTCTGGAGGACATTCCACTCAAATCTTCTAGAGGTCCCCTACAGGAAAGAGCACCCAGCACCTATGTTAGCCTCTTCCCTTCTCCATGTTACTTACCCATGTTACTCTCTCACCGGCCTTTGTGAGGTTACCTCCAAATATGCTACTTGCACCAAATTCTTTCTCATGGTATGCTTCTAGGGGAACCCAATCTGAGCATTTAGTTACTAAGGAAGAACAGGGAATCTCTGGAGATAGTGATAGAGAGATGTCTCCTCCTTGGACATTCAACTTAAGAATTAATTGCCCAACCCCATAATATACAACCAGCTCCATTTTCCCTGGTAACAAAGATAGAGCTTCTAAATTGCACTCTGTTGACCCCCTAGATGTAGAGCTGTACCGCAATAATGAGAGCAGCAAAGAGATATGATCCTCCCACATTTACAAATATTTACAAAAATATAAATTTTAGTGCTTTACCTAATTGCATCTGGCTAGAAATCTCAGCTTATTGTGGTTGCCACATCATAATGAATGAGAGCCCATGGTATCAGGACCTCTCTGTTAATAAAGAGCTGAAAGACCCCTACTCGGAATACTCATTTTACAGGAAAAGGAACTGAGGCTCGGGGAGGATAAATGATGTCAGCAAAGTCACACAGCTGATAAGTGGAGGCCTGGGAATAGGATCTGGCTTTCCGGTCTCTCTGTCAAGTACACCTCACTCACAGCTGTCTACCAGCAGGGCAAAACACCTTCAAGACTAAAAGGAAGCTGCTGTTTTACTGTATGTGTTTGTGTGTGTGTACATAGTAATGAACTAAGGGAAAAACTCTTAAAGGCAGTTGCCCTAAGTGTTAACAAAGAGCAGGTTTTAGACACAAAAATCACAATTCATAAAATTCCAAAACTTATCCTCTTGCCCCATAGCTTTTTTGTGGGTTGAAAGATAATATAATTTAATGCATAAGAGAAGCAGGTCCGTACCCTCTGGTAATGATAAGATATTTATCTAAATGACCTTTGTTATTGAATACAGACAAGACTCATTCAATTAATATAGAAAATAGCTGTTAGTTACTTATCAAAACACCACTAACCAGAATTAGAAATGAAAATAAAAAAGGGATAACAGTTTAAAGCTGAACACTTCCAGAAAAAGGCAACAAAGATAACCAGTGTTGTATCCAAGGCTGGCAAATATTAATACAGCTGTATTATGAAAATTAATTTGGGTTCACAAAATCAGATGTGTGAGAAGTGCATCATTTTTATTAATCTGTAACTGAAATTAATTACCATATCAAGCTCAGAGGCCTCCAAGTAACAACACTTAATTCCCAGCAATCATTCCCTTGTGCCAAGGTTGTATCTGAGTTTCTGAAGGACCTTGCTACATGCCACACAGGAATGGACGGGAGAGCTTTGGGTTGCCCACCCATATGTTTTCCAGCTCCATCTGGCTCATACTATCAAGCTACTTGAGGTCTGCTAGCTTTTTGTGCCATGTTTGTACCACTGTTCTCTCAGCTCCATGGAAAAATGATCTGCTTCTCCTCCAGGGGACTCTGGGAGCTAATACATTCCATCTGCCAGCACACCAATCCTGACACTTCATCTCCTCCTGTACCATAAAAAACTCAGGCGACTTGCCACTTTCCCAATTCCTGCTCAGGAAAGGCAAAACCAGTGTCTACTGGATCTCAGATTTCCAGCCACTTCCAGGTCTTGGGACTCAGGCCACCAAGTACACAGGCAGAGGGTTTCCAGGAACCACCACCCTCTAAAGCTCTCACCTCCCCCAGGCTATGCACCTCCCCACCCCACCCCCCAGCCTCTATAATTAGGAAAACTAACCCTGGCTGGTAACACATTCTTCGGAATCTTGCCTGTGTTTTGACCTCAACTTTTGAAAATCCCAAAAGGCAAAATTTATGCTGGTTTTTTTTTCCTCTGTTTTGGATGCCTCACGGATTAGCTGTTTAAGTAGAGAGGGGATAAGGACTGCAACACCAAAACAAAGAGAAGATGAATCAGCAATTAATATATGAAAATATGTCTCCAGGGAGAGTGACACAAAGTTTAATTATTAGTCTACCATTTCCTGTGTAATATGAGAGCAAAGTGTGATTAAAATTGGTACTGGTGAATGACAGTGAATCTCTAGGCAGATACTAAGTCATTTCCAAAATAGCATGGAAATAGTTATGAAAATTTTAGAGAAAAGCTTCACTTAGAATCTTCCAGTAATAAGCTTGATGCTGATAAGCTCACCCCACCACCACCATCAATGAGCTGATGTGCTAGCTTTATCCTGCCAACTCACAGTAGGCTAAAGGCCTCCTTATCCCGCCCATGTGATTCACCTATTGGTGTATGTGTCCCCTGTCAATCAGTTCGTTACAATGCTTTTACTGCACCAATTTTAATACAGTCCAACCCAGATCCACATTATTCAGCTTTTCATCTTCATAACAATGAGAAGTCCCAGTCTCCTGATGTGTCCTGTACAGAAGCCAGGCTCATGAAGCCAAACAGTAGCTGGGAATGTCCTTTTTTAAGTTACAGGTTTTGTTTTGTTCTGTTGGTGTGTTTTTGTTTGTTTCTTTCTTTGTAACCATGCACCTTAGCTATTATCAAAGATAAGAGCACAGTGTGTCCTAAACCTGAAGCTGTTCATTCTTGACTTCTCTGAAAGAAGTAAGCATCATCTCAGGCATCTCAGTAGATGATGGCATTTGATTGGAACCTAAAGAAATTTTATTTGAATTTTATGGAAATACATTTTTCTCCCCCATATGCAGCAGCAGCAGTCGATGGATAGAGTTATTTTTCCCATATCTAACAATCTTATTTAGCCAGAAAACATTGCTCTGAAAATAATTTCTAGACTAGAGACACAATTTTAATTAAGTGGAAGCCATTTGACACAATAGAAGCTACAAATAACTGTTCTGTGGATATCCTTCTCAGGTCAAACATAATTTGGTAGAACAACTGCCTGAAATTCTATCCAGTTTTGGTCTCACTACATCATACAATTGAAAGTGAAATTAAATCCTGATTAGTAGCCTACTGCTAAATGATACAACATAAAAGGCTAAATGTCATTTAACTGATAAGCAACTAAGAACTCCACTAGCCTGTATACCTTAAGCAAATGAGGATACTTTAAAAAACAATGACATGCTAGCTCATCCTTAATCCCCCAAATTAACATTCTAGGACATACAGTGTGCTGACTGAAAGTTCTTCTTTGTACCCAAACACTTTCCCTCAACAACTTAGCGATTCATTCTCTCTTGTTAGAAAGTATTTATTGAGCACCTACTTGGGACAAGTTACTATACTAAGCATCATGGGGTCTGGAAAAGCATCATAAAAATGATCCATTCCTTAAAGTATTTATTCAAGAGTATATGTTCTTTTAGATGCTGAGTTTCTAAAAATAAATTCTTGACATTATAAAGGGCATGTTGATAGAAGCTAAAGCAGCCAGGCCTAGAAGGTATTCGTCTTTTCTCTTGACATTCTCCTCCGTGGCAACCTTGGATACTGGCCACAGTGAGAAGGTGCTCAGTGAGAAAAGGTGTCCCCCTGGAGCTCTGTGGCCCATCTATGGCCACCTCATCTTTTCTTTAGCCCAGTGGAGGCAAAGCCTGACTATTTAATTGTAGTTTATGAACAGCTAAGAGATAACAAAGGAGAAATAAACCCATACTCTTATTCATAGCACCACTAAGGTAAGGCCTGAATATTCAACTGTGGCTTATTAAGAGCTAAGGGATAACAAGAGAAATAAACCCGTACTCACACGTACACATTCACACACACAAACCATGGCCCAAGGTGACATGACCTTCAGCCGGCGATGGGAAGAATGGTTATGATTATAGTCTTCAAGGTCAGCTAGAAATGAGTTCAAATCCCAGTTTTCCTTTGTGTCTGTGTAGATTTAAACTGTAAATATCCATCATCCCCCAGAACAATTACATTAATAATGCCTTCCCCTTTGAGGATTTTTTTTTTCAAAATTAAAAGAAATAACACGTATTTGGCATACTGCGGATGATAAGATTGTGATAAACAGTGTTTCTGTTATCATCATAACAATGGTCCTCTAAAGGCGTAAAAGATAGCAAGACCCAAAGGAAGTGAGGCCCTCCCTCCGCTCGCCTGGAGACTGCGGTCTCAACTTTCATTTTCTGTCTCAGGACCTGCCACAGTCTAATTAACTAGCACCCAGAAAATCCACGCCCATCAGAAAAGACTATGTGCACATTTAGCAACAATCCTACTTAAGCACAAACAGAATAATTCAATAAAATACACTAAATACACAATTCTACATGACATATAAGTACGTTGAGTGGATATAATTTAGTCACAAATCTACGAAGGGTTAAACAATGGAGATAGTTCAAGCTGTCACATGATTAAATGACAAACCCAAATGTACAGACCAGGTTTCTGAGAGAGAGAAAAAATAGACGGAGAAAGGGCGAGGGAGAGAACTTGGTAAATATTGGGCTTTTTAAAAGGCTCCCTGATCAAATAAATTTTAGAACTTTGGTTTAGAACAGATGAAATTTAGGATTGTAAGACTTCTCATAATCTGTAACAAGCTAACGTGTACCATGGAGCTCAAATAATAAGTATGTAATTAGTAAAAGTTTCCTAATTATTCAGGACTTTTTCAGACATACCTTACTGGGTTTTGTTTTGGTGTGTGTATGTTTTGTAGAAGAGATATTTTATGAATTAATGTTCTTTGGAATATATTTGGAGAAATACTGATAAATTTTAATAAATATTATTCTAGAAGTCAGGTAGCTCTATCCTCTGGAAAAGAGGTTTTAACTCTTTGGGGAAAAAAGTGGTTACAATAGAGCATCCAACGTAGGATTTAAGAGAAAAAATAAGTTGATATATAGCCACTTAAAAAGATTTTTACTTACTCATTTAGTTTTATACTTCCATTTTTATTCACTCATAATTTTAATGTCCACAAGAGATTTGAAGTGGCTCCCAGATGTATGTTTACCCCTCACAACCACTTATCGATCACTTCAAAATAGACCTTTATGTTGATGATGCATTGTGATTTACAAAGTCTTCATGGGCAGGGTTCTCAGAATGCAATGTGCTTAAGAAAGATGGGGAATAGAATAGGGGGTGAAGTCTCATCAGTAACATTAACTTCAGCCTGCAGTCAGATTCCTGTACTTGTAGCAAACGTCTCAAACACGTCATACAGCTACTGCTAAAACCATGCTTTTTCAAATGTTACTTTAGCTTAATGTTAATTTAGAAAAGATACCTTAATCATAAAATTTGTTCTCTTATCACACTCTAAGAATGCAGATATTTCACTGAAAAGATAGGAAATGGATGGATAGATTGATAAATAGATAAATAAAAAGATCAAATATGTATAGAGTCTACATTGTAGACAGATAGATGAGAGATAAATTGAGAGAAAGAGAGAGAGGGGTGATAGATAAATCCTGAGGATTGTAAAGGCATGAGTTATGAATAAGGATAATTTAGACCAAGGATTTCTAATTCTTTGCTGGGATTATCTGTCCCAGCAAGGAGATAACTCAAACTTCTAATTTACTTATTTCAAATTTAGAAATCAAGAAAAAAAAGGAGGAATGGGGAGGAGGGTAGAAAAGAGAGGATAGGAAGGAGGAAGAGAACAGAGTTAGAAGATTAAATATTTCCATTTCATTAAGATGATTTAAAAGGAAGAGTTTACCTTACATAATTATGATTAATGATAATAAATAATTTGACTTAGAGCCACTAAGCCCATAGAAGGCAATAGTCACAGCACATAGAATTATGGAAGCTTTGGCATAGTTATCCTCAGTGGTCAACTCTTCCCCACCTTATTGTCCAACCAAGGAACCTGGAATCTAGGTGCTGTGACATGCTGAAGGTTATAGATGCAGTTAGCAGCAGTGATACTGTCTTTTATTGTGATTGTTGTGTCATGCCCAAAAGGTTCACAGCAGGCTGAGATTAAAGACAGCAGGAAAAGAATATATTAGTAACAGAGCCTGGCATCAGGCGTTGACCACATTTCTGTGGCAAGCCCTGCAGCGATGACAACAGCCTAAGTCATAAGGTGAAAAGATCAGGTGAAACCTAAGGCTCTTTGGAAGGGTGGAGCCCAGCAAATAAGATTCATTCAGGGTAAACAAGGTTTGGGTTAATAATCTATAATCCTTTGGAAAATAGCATTAATATAACTATTTTTAAGTATAGCATATTAACCAGTAGATAACAAAACAGAAATGAACACTTTGAAAATAACAGGGCACAAGATGGTGTGGCCTGCATGGTCCTCGGGGGTAGCAGAGCCTGCCTCTGTGAATCAGAACCACAGCTGTCAATGTCAGCCCGTCTCAGCTCCATCCCAACCTCCCCTAATGATTACCTACCATCTGTGTCCTCAGCCACACCCATCTGGGCACCAATGACTGACTCAGCCCAGCAGAATTAGAAGCTGTGTCCCTGCCCTCTTGTAAGTAGGGTCTGGAAAGTATCCAGAGCTGCCTTCAGTCATAGAGCCTGGAGGTCAACAAAATCCTCTGTGCCAGGAAGAATATTGCATTTCAAGTTCCCTGACTAACCCACATGTCACAGCCAGCTTGTCTAACCGACCCTTCAGTTCAAGTTTGCAGTGTGTGATCTCTCTTCTTGCAAGCCTCTTTCTCTTGGTGAGGAAACAGGAAGCTATTTCTGAATACGAGTCAACCAAGGAGGGAGCTGGACCTCTCTCACCTAGTCGGAGAGGGCAGGAAAATGAGGGAGGATGAGAGAATTTTAATCCCTAAAGAGAAGAAGAGAGCCGGGGGCAAGCAGGGCATTTGAAACTTAGCCAAGTAGGCCCCAGTGAAAGACCCAGCTGCCATGAAGATCTGGAGCATAAAAATCCATGCTACAAGAAACTGAAAATTGGAAAATCCCAGGTGAAGACTGCTGGGGAGGTCTCAGTTTAGTGAATGCAAGACATGGATACCCAAGTGATTTATCTAGATATGGCAGACACCAGGCTCAGGTCTATGGTGAGGAAGCTTTCATTAAACTTGAAGCCGAGGGCAGGGTCAGACAGGCAGCGGGCATTGCTGTATCCAGGGGATGGAGATCCCGGGTACCTTTGAGAAAACCTGGGGAAGGCTTGGGCCGACTTTCACTTTGATGTTAAAACAGTAACACTTTTATTAATTATTCTTTGAATATTGACATGTTTTCACTACCTCTTTTGGCACATCTATTTTTTCACTGCTCTTTCAGTGTGATGACTAATGTGCATAATGGTTAGAGGAAAAATATAAAACTATGTAATTCTGGGTTCATTTTTATTGCACCCTGGATATTTTTTGAACTTTGATGTAATAAGATCATCAATCACTGGCACAGACTTGCCAGACTTCCTGTTGCCAGAAAAGGAGTTAAGCCCTTGTCGGAGAAGCCTAGCTCTGGCCTCCTCTGCCCCCCTCCATTCCCCAGTGGTTCTAACCCTTCTTCTTTGGCTTCTCTTTCTTCCTCAGTTCTCAAGAGTTCCCTTTGCACCCCTTCTCCTTTTACTTGGTACAGATTCTTGTCTGCACCCTGTTTGCTGATGACCTCAAAGACCATCTCTTTGTATAACTTCAAGATTCTATGAACTAATGTGACAGGCCCGACATCAAAATGGTTTACTCACTAAAGCACAAAGAAAGTAAGTCTAGTCCTTTTTCCAAGTACACATCTCTGTATACTTAGAAACCTCTTGTCCCTGATGAGCTAATTCTACCCCAAATTCCCCAATACTCTCTCTCAAAGCATTATTACTCTTTCCATTCATTCCTCCCCCCCCCACCCTGCCTTTGTTTATTGGTGTTATGTTCATTTGAGTCTCTTGCTTTGGCTTATTGTGATGATCCTTCATTCCTATCCCCAAATTGAGCACCTCAAATGTATATCATGAATTTGTCTCAAATATGATTCACTATTGAGCCTAAGATTGAGCATCTTGAGCAAGGCTGTTTGGGGTACAAAGTTGGGAGACTGTTGAGTGACCTGATCACCAAAGAGAGAACCTGAAGTCCCAGTATTGGTACAGAAACACTAAGTCTCAGCCCCCATGCCAGACTTAGGGATCTCCCCCAATGAACCACATAGTCTCAACGAACTTTCAGGAAATGTCCACTGATCTCATTCATCTAGGCAGGGATTAACTGAAAAAACTCCTCTTTAAGATATTCATAAACAAAAAAAATTCTCCAAGGACCCCCTAGAGCATTTCTTAATTAAGCACTCCTCAAGACAACAGCAGGGAATAAATGTCTTTCAAAAGTATGTCTTATATTTAAAAAACAAAACACTGCTTATCAGAACTTTCAAGTTCTATATGTTTCCCTCAAACAGAATTATGGTTGATGGAAACAAAATTTAAGAAGGGACCTTGTTGTTTTTAACTAGTCTCACGTACTGTATTGCAGTTCCTCCTACCCATCAATCTCCATCTCAACCCATCCCTAATATAAGTTGTTTGGGAAAATCCATGAGAAGACTTATAACCCAGAACCATGACCTGAACACATGACCTGGACTCACTTACTCCCAAAGCACCAGGATCCCAGTCTGTGCTTCCTTTTAGCCAACATTACGGCACTGTGTATGTGAGAGATGGTATTGCTTTCAAGATATTTACTGTGTAGTAGAAATTCAGGACCTGACATTTACCAAAGTATCAAATCTTTGCAAGTTACTGTGTTAGATTCTTCATCCATGATAGCACTTAATCTTTATAGCTTTTTCATAAAATAAATACTACTATTTCCACTTTAGGAAAAAAAAAATGTGAGGCAGAGAAATGATATATAACTGGCATCATCACTTAGCAAGTGTCAAAGACTGGGTTCAAATCTATGTTTGCCAGCTGCAGGGACCACGAATTTTTTCTATTTCAAACAATGTACTTTCCCACCACCGCTTCCCATCTCTCCCATCCCTGCCTCTGTTACCACTACTCATCAATCTTTCAGCCTCCCAAGACTGATAACCCATCAATCCTACAACTTTTCTCCACCCTCTACCCCCTCACATCCTTCCTTCCCCTCTCATCAGCTTTAAATCCATGGTCCACCATCATAGGCACTCCTTGGCATACACCTTTGATTCCATTGTGGTTTACTCCCTTTGTGTGTCCATTTGGTAAAACCCCAACACCAGTTAAGCCCCGTGCTCCACCCTCTGTGTCTGCTCCCTCCCACCTGCTCATGGCTGCGGAGAAACAGGCCACCAAAAGGACAGGTCCGTGATGAGTTGCAAACTTCAGATCAGCCCTTAAGGGTGGACCCTGCACACTGTACCAAGTATTTAAACAACTGATTATAATATAAAATGAACAAAATAAGCTCTATAACTTCCCAAGTGCTTCCCTAGGTGGAACCCATCTTATACACATATGATTAAACTTCGGCTGAAATTCTATTAGTCAGGGAAGGTTCCTAATCCTACTTTGCTCACTCCTTGTTCTTCCTAGAGAAACCCAAGTGAATGTTATATGTGTAGAAGTGTGGACAGTCTAAGTCTAGACCACAGTGATGCCTACAAGTGTCAGCAGAGACAGCAGACTGGCCACCTCCAAGTCTCTTCAGCAATAATATTTTCTACTTTCAGCATTTTAAGCTCAAGAACTTTCAGGGTACCAAGACTGAATACAACTCTTGGTATAAATTCACAATAATCAAAACAGGCAAACAGATGTATGAGACCAGAATGCAGCTAAAAATAGGCCTATCACAAAGTCCTCAGTATTTGAATCAGCATAACCATTACTCTTCCTGAATTAAAAAAAAAAAAAAGAAGAAGAAGCCAAATCATAAAGAGAACATTGATTGAGGAGCTTGTAATTAGAGAAGAAGTTCATCAATTGAGTTGCTCATAGAATTAGGCTAAGGTGTCAAGTGCCACCATATGATAGACTTGCCACTGGTACCGAATTCTGGATGTCCCTTGGCACCCACACCCTGTCTTTGGCTTGAGTCAGTGCTTGTCACCACTGGCCTCTGTGATCTCCTGCCCCTCCATCCATAACATCAAAAATATCTTTAACGTGAATTCATTTCTTTAACACCTGACAGACCTGAAAACCCTCTGTCTGTTGAAGATAGCTTGCCATAATTCTGGTTCTCCTTCACTGGTCTCATAGGTAAATTATCAGAGTTTAATTATATTCAATTTATTTGCAAGTTCTCAGACAATCCCTTTCTGTAGCCTTCATGTCACTGGAGGATTTCAGGATAAGTAAGAAGAAAGTGATACTTGAGTTCTATTTAGGGAGATGAGAAAAACCAGGCAGATGCTCAGAGAACTTCATCTTCCTTCTTCACCTATCTACGGGGCTAGTGTATCCTGATACATGCCAGAAAACTGATTCGAAAGGAGAATTCAATTAAGGGTAGCAAAGATCTCCCCCAAATGCCCACATGTCTCTGATAACTTTTTAAAAGCGTTATCATTATACAGTAAAATGCTACTATTTAATGTGTCATCCCTGAGCCCCATAAAATCTGTACCAACAAGGACATTATTTTACATTATATTGTCTTGTTGGTTAAAGGCAATCTAAACCCATTTTCATCATCAAGACCATTTGTGATACAGGTATTCATTCCACTGCAGTATAAAAAGCAAGATATCAAAGAGATTGTTTTCTCTGCTTTGTCTTTTCTGTACCCTCAATTTATTTTCTTTGAAATCCGGTCAAAAAGAACATAGCTTACTGCCTCCAAACTCATTATTAGCACAATAAGATAATTTTCACAGAATGCAATAACGATGGATGGAATTCAAACTACTGATGTCTATATTAAGACGATATTCTCAACGAAAAGTCTTTTTTGTAATTAATTACAGAATACCAGTTAATTCCTCTGAGCATTTTAGATTTTTGAACATAAGTAATTAGCTCCTCTGACCCTCCCCCATCTTTTTTAACACTGTGAACTGCTGTCACCAGCGTCAAGTGAGATGTGCTTTCTCTACTCGCCACACACAGAGGGAATCTCTGTCGCAGCACTCTAACTTCTAAATGCACACGTGTGTCATCTGCTGAGACCCTCTCTCCTTGGAGGCTCCCTGCATACACACTTAGATTTCTGATAGAAATGCCACCAAGGTGATCTTCGCCATCTGTCCAGCATTTGCGGGGGGTGGGGCGGAGGCATCACAGGCAGGTGCCGGAGGAAGGAGAGTTAATATGTCCCCCACGTTTGGTTGGTGCTATTTTTTTTCCACCCACCAAGCCAGTAAGCTGGCAGGGGGCCACTTTCAGTGTTCTCCGAAGCTGCGAGTGGTTCCCTTGTATTTTAAAAAGGCAAACGCTGCCATATTCAACCTAATCATTACTTACTTAGAGAACTGAGCTCTCTGCTTTTTATGGCTCAGGAATAAGCCAAGGCAACATTCTAAATGCTTCAGCTTTTCTTTTCCCAAAGACAGAAAAAGTAGTGCAGAAAACGGGCTGTCTTCAAGGGGAGCCACCCACCTTCTGACGCTCGGAGTACAAGAAGGTGCTATTTCTATTTCATCTTGGAACTCCCAGGCAGAATTTGATCAAACCCTAGTACCAGGTGGCCCTCTCACGAATGTGTGGAAAAGTACACAGTTGTCACCCATTTAAAGCAGCATACATCCACTTAGAACAGATGCAGATCTGAAATTTTTATACTATTTCTTCTGCTATCTATGACCAGAGTGCTAGGAGTGATGTTGAAATGTAGGTGTTTCAAGAAGGCAGGCCTGAGTGTCACGTCATAGCAGGCGGATTGGAGCGCTGGTGCTGAACAGGGCTTGAGAAACAGGTTTCTAGGACCAAGTAAGGAAGTTCCAAAGGGAGGTAAATGAAGGTCAGAAACAGCCCCTCGACTGGGCAGAAGTGTCTGGGGAAAAGTCACTGAAACTGGCCTTTGCCATGTCATCATTTCATTTTATTTTTCGTGATACTCTAATACACAGTTTCTATGATTTTTTTAAAATTCCAGTATGAAGCATCCATTTTAATTTGGTTTGTTCAAGATAAAGTTGCGGTTCCCTCTTATTTCCAAAAGGTAACTGGTTAATTCATGTTTTTAAAAGAGCATATTAGGTGATTATTCTTAGTGAAACACTTTGCTATGTGCCACAGTGGATACAAGATTAATAAAAAACAAAATTTATTAAAACAAGATCAATGAAATAGAACACTCAACCAGGAATGAGAAAATGAAACAAGGTTCCTAGGGCAATCGTTGGCTGTTTGCTTTTTTTTTCTTTTTAAGTATACAATGGCTGAGGTTTTTTTTTTTTTT
>NW_003852431.1:11837905-11864672 GCF_000181295.1 Otolemur garnettii
CTCACTGGCCCACAGGCACCACCCAAGCTTTGACTTCCTAATCAATGAGACAATATGTCAGAAGGTCTCTAAATTTGCTTCTAGCCTTAATGTTTCCTAGTGGGTCTTCTTTTATTACCCCTTACTAGCTTTCCTTTCTTCACGGACTGCTCTTTTTTTCTTCTTCTATGTAATAATTTCTCTCTCTGACTCTATTTTACTTCCCTGAGCAACTTTGTCTGCTCCCAAGACTTCAGTTTCCACATAGGGACATATAATTCCCAAGTCTAGATCAAAAATAGATAGTCTTTTTTCCTGCTCTCCAAACCTAATATTCAGCTTCTTACTGGATATCTCCACCGGTATGTATCAAAAATATTGCAAATATTCATGTTCAAAATTGAAGTCCTTCTTCTACTTTTGGATGTATCTCAATAAATAATAATACTGCCCACGCAACTACCAAAACCAAGAACTGGAAATTTTCCTTAATAGCTTTCTAGCCATCCAACTGGTGTCCCGACCTGTGGGATTCTTCCTTTTCTATCTTCGTGTCTCCCTCCAATTCATCTTCCAGGGCCACCAACAGAGTAACTCAAATTCCAACTATACTAATCCATTCCTTCTATAAATTTAGAACATTTAACCACAAGTTTGTTGCTGCTGGCACCTTTTTAAAATCCATGAGAGGTTCCTTATCACCTAGGAGTGCTTCTCAATCTGGAATACACATGCCTCAGGAACCTGGTGATGTGCCAGGATAATAGAAAACCTGAGATAACATCTTTGAAATTCAATTTTACCTGATAGCAGGAAATTGAAAAGATTGTAGAATCCACAAAAAGATTCTACAAATTAGCTTTTCACTTGTGGTGGCCCACTTTAGGTTATACACCCCCAAATCCTGTGAAAGACAGAATATTCTTTTCTCTCTGGAGTTCTTAGACAAAATGCTTGAGAAGTACTGTGAATATAGAAGAAATCCAAGGCTTCTAAGGACAGTTATTGCCATTCTCCATCATCTGGTCCAAACCTACGACTTCAACTGCCTTATCCTCTTCCCCTGCTCCCTTCCTACCTAGGCTTCCAACCATGGCCACATTACCTTAATCTCAACATACTGGATTGTTTCATGCACAAAGTTGTGACTTAGCAAAGGATATAGAATAGGAAGGGGAGGGCAGGGAGTAGCTTGTGATGATTTAAGCTTAGAGGACCTGGTTGGAAGTAGAAAGACATAAGTTTGGAAAGAGTTTCAAAAGAATGATTGAGGCTGGCTCTTGAAAAAAGATGGTCTGCCACCATAAGACTTAATCCTGTTGGCAACTGAGTGTTTTACATAGAGGAAAGACAGGATATTTTATACACAAAAGCTCTAGGCTACATTATGATACATCTGGTGATATATGTGATATATGAGCCAAAGACTTGGGCAAAGACTCCAGGCAGTGGTCCAGGTGAAAGATGAAATTCTTAATAATCAGCTGGGCGCAGTGGCTCATGACTGTAATCCTGGCATTTGGGGAGGCTGAGGCAGGTGGATTGCTTGAGCTCAAGGGTTTGAGACCAGCCTGAGCAAGATCAAGACCTGGTTTCTCCTAAAAGTCAAAAAATAAGCTGGGTATCATGGTGGACACCTATAGTACCAGCTGCTCAGGAGGCTGAGGCAGGAGGATCACTTGAGCCCAAGAGGTTGCTATGAGCTATGATGACGCCACACCACTCAACCCCAGGGCAACAGAGTGAAACTCTATTGAAAGAAAGAAAGAAAAGAAAGAGAGAGAGAGAGAGAGAGAGAGAAAGAAAGAAAGAGAGAAAGAAAATCTTAACAATCACTGAAAAGTCAACCGTGGGAATACAGGTGACACTTTTCACTCAAGAGGTTTGAGGTTAAAAACAGAAAATCCAACCACAGCAGGAACTGTGATAATGATTCATTTGGTAAACATCCTGTAGTGGATGTTTCAGATACTCATATTAGTGAAAACACATTCAGTTTTTCTAACCTCAACACAGCTAAGCTAAAACCAAAGAGACAGATCACAACTGTCTTGTGTACATATTGTACACATAATTTCAAACTTGTGTGTCAGTTTCCAGCCTCCTCAGCATCACATGTTCAGTCTATTCCTATTGCTTACAATGCTCTTCTTACCGTGGACCCTACTCTGACTATGGAACCCTTGACTGTATTTCACAACTCAGGTTGTGATACCGCCTTAAAGAAGGCTCTCTCATTGCCACCCACTGCAGTTACAGCCGGAGTCTCCATCCCCAAATGCCCAGAAGTGCTGTGTACACATGGCCCTGACAGTCTGGCCTTGCTATAATATTAATATAATTATGTTTCCATGTTCATCTTCCACTTTAGACTGAACTCCTTCAGGTACATCAGAGAAAATGCAGGGACATATAAGCTCATTTTAATCAATGTCTATTAGGTCTAGAAGGTACAAGATGAAATGTACCTTCTAAAAAAAATTAACTATTCAGCCGATAGGTACATCTTATATGCAGTAATTCCATTAACAAACATCTTGTATTCAAGGGAGCATTAAGTGATCATCTTGGATATCTACAATTTTAAGTTTTTAAATTTAGTTCCCTAGCAACACTCTTGTGAATTGGGCAGAAGAGTTTTAATATTCCTACTTTAGAGATTCAGTACCTAAAAATCAAAGCAGATATGCGAGTAACCAAATTCTGCTGCAGAACCTCTATGAAGATGCTTACGTATATCTTATTAGGAATTGTAATTTTAAACAAAATGCCAGTACAATGATATTTAAGGGGCCAAAGACAAGTTGGCTTGGCTTTTTTAATCTGTGTTCACAGGTGGGTCTTATATGCTTGTAAGGAATAACATACTTCTCATAGAAGGAAAGCTTTTACTCAATTATAAAAAGCAAATGTAAATAGAAATGAGCCATTATCCGCACATCAAGACCTTACCTCGCTTTCCCGTACAATCTCAGATATAGACATAGATGTGGGGGGGAGAGCAGACCAGTCATAGTAACAGACACATATATTTCAGTCCAAGATGTTTTCTATTTTCCTCTTTGTTTTCTTCCCTGCCTTTTGTATTGAGAAAACTGAGATATTAATCTCTTCAAGTCACAAAGCTTTGTCATAACAACTAAACATTTAAAATAAACTTAGGCGGAGTCAGAAAGTAAACAGTAACACTTATTGAATACTCCCTTTGCAGAATAACTGAGATAAACTCTTTACGTGTGTTATGTAATTTAAAATCACCAATATTTTCTCAGTTAGCTTACTAACGCCTATGGTATTACAAATGTAATGAATGTATGTAATGAATGTAATGTACATGAATGTAATGCCTTGGTGATTATACCAAGCATCAAAACAAGGGAAATGAAAGTCCAATTTTTACTTTAATCAATATGGTTACAAACATCCTCTATGGCCCTCAAAACTTAGAGATACACTGGCCTTTGGCAAAACACCCCACCCTGCCCCTGCCATCGTCTTGTCAAATGCTAGGGAATGGGGGAGGGCACAATGGCTCATGCTTATAATCTCAGTACTTTGAGAGGCTAAGGTAGGAGGTCTGCTTAAGTCTAGGAGTTCAGGACCAGCCTGAACAACATAGACAAAGACCTCATCTCTACAAAAAATAATTTTTTAAAATTAGCCAAGACCAGTGGTGCACACCTATAGTCCTAGCTACTTAGGAAAGGAGGATTAATTGAGTCAATTAAAATTTAAATTGAAAAAATTATAAATCTTTTTAAATGAGCCGTAAATATCCATTGAATCTATTTTGGCTTCTTACATCTGAATAGTTTTATCTTAAACTATATTTTTAATATAAAAAATAAATATAGAGAGATAGAATATTCAGAAGAGGAATTTGAGAACTCCCCCTAAGTCTTCACCATCACATACAGTAGAAATAAACCTTTTCATAAACTTTAAATAAAAGCAAAAGCTATTTTTATTGAAATCCAAAATATGAGGCATTGATACAAATTGTGGTCTTGACCAGGGCAAAGAGATTTGGGATGGAATCTCTGAACCATTTTTTAAATTAGATCAAAGAGGGATAAAACCTGCAGCACTTAGGTAAGTAAACCTACCAAATGGTCTTCAAATGTTTGTATGACCAAACAAACAAGTACTTTTTCCCTTTTTTGCATAATAACTTTTCCTTTCCTCCAATAGCTTTTCTTATTTCTGGCTTCATTGTTAATTTTCAAAATGTGGACAGCTTTTAAATGTAGCTTCACACATTCCAGATTGGATATTGCCAGTTCTCGGACATGCACAGTGTGCCACCCAGTGAATTATATCATTTGTTGAATCCTATTTAAATGAGATAGTTCTTGTCTATGCTTTACAGATGATGAAAATAAGCTTCAGAGAAAAATTAACCCACTTGCTTGGGTTCATACTACTCTTGTAAGTTATAGAGTTTAGATCTGAATCCAGATCTTTCCAATCCTAAAACCTGAATCTTACTGTGTTATGCTGTTTTTCAGGGGATCACCTGAAGATAGTATAGTGCTTCTTGGGATGTATTTTTATTTGTGGGTTATATTTAATATAGAAAGATTTTTTCATACATGTTTCTTGAATGTCACTTATTTTTAAGCAAATTTAGGGTAATCAAAAATTAAAAAGAAAGTACTGAGAGTTCCCATATGCCTTCTCCTAACCCTAGTTTCCTCTGCTACCAACATCTTTCACTAGTGTGGTACATTGGTTACCACAGATGAACCAGTAGAGAAGCTCTCATCAGAGTTAAACTGTACATGTGTTGTTGGCTTTATATAAAAGTATGTCACTTTTGTCGTGGTTGCTAATGCAAATGGTGTTGTGTTTTGTATTTCAAATTTCAATTGTTTATTTCTGGTACATACAAAAGCAAATAATGTTTGGGTTTTTTTTGAGACAAAGTCTCACTCTGTTGCCCATGGATATAATGCTGTAGCATCATAGCTCACAGCAACCTCAAACTCTTGGGGTCAAGCAATCCTCTTGCCTCAGCCACCCACATTGCTGGGGATAAGGTACCCAACACAATGTCTGGCTAGTTTTTCTAATTTTAGTAGAGACAAGGTCTTTCTCTTGCTAAGGCTGGTCTCGACCCCTGATCTTAAGCAACCCACCCACCTCAGCTTCCCTATGTGCTTGCCAGGATTACAGGTGTGAACCACTGTGCCTGGCTAATTTTTGTATATTAATCTTATATTCTGCAACCTTGCCACATTACTTATTAGGATGACAATTGTTAATATTATAATATATCCTTATCATGTAGTGATCTGAGAAACACCCATAAAGTGGCAAGTTGCTTATAAAAGACCCTCTGCTCTTCCATTCTAAAAAATATATTCTAAATTTGAGGATAAAATTATTTTATTCATATGTGTTCATATAGAATATTTAGCCAGCTGAATGATTTCTATATACATTTCATAAGTTATTCTTAATTGAAAATTGTGTTTTTTTTCCTACCTACAATGTAAAATTAGAAACAAAGGAATTGTACTTAATTATTACAGATGATGAATCTATATGGGTAAATATGCTTCTTGAAGAATTGGTAACAATAATAACTTTTCCCACTGCTTACAAAATACGTAGTCCTTTGCCAAGGCACTCTCATGTTTTTCTTGCCATCGTTATGCCATACAGTGTTCTGCAGGGGGCATTTGCCCACAACCACAGGGGAGCTTTTCAGGGTACATAATAGATGGAGCAGGTCAGGTGGCCAGCCCACAGGATCAGAATGATCAGAACAGCTCTGATCAGGCCGTGGTGTCTTGTGCAAAAAGGTCTTTTCCCCCAGTGGTTGTAACTATTCATGTAAAACCTATGTATACCAAAGGAAGAGCTCCCTCAAAGCGTGAGTCTGTGATTTGCTCTTTACTTATTTTGTTTGAGTGACCCTTGTCCATAAGCTAGGTTCACAGTGGTCCTGGCAAGAACTGTGGAGTCACAGCTCCCTAATGCTAAACAGAGGTGCCCCATTATCTTTGACAATAACCTTCGTGAGACCATGCACTGTGTCATTTAGATCTCCTCCTGCAAAAAGGAACTGATTCTAATCTAATTGTTGTCAGCCTACATGGGATGGCACAAATAAAAAGTTCTGCTATCCTACAACGAATCCCCATGGCTTTTTAAAAATGCTTGAAATAGCATATAAATTTACTTCTGTTTAGGTTCAATTCTCAGAGCTTAGAAACCCTCAAACTTAGGAAACTCTGTGTGGAATGTAAAATAAATTTCTCAAAAATATTTATTGACCAGCTTTTAGATTTGGAGAAGTATTTAGAGGCGTGGGAGCTTGAATAAGAACATGACATGAACAAGACAGTTTCTTATAGTCTAGTTCAAGAAACAGGGCAAACATATATAATAGAATAAACTCTTCCAATCAATTTTATGTAGCAGAAACTGAGACTGTCAAATGAATGCGTAATAGTGACAATCATGCAAGTCTTTTGACTACAATTATCAATTTGAAAATAGAAAAGCTATTCAGAAATGCATTTCAATACCGTGTTGCTTTCCCATACACTTTGGAAAGTCAGAGATTTATTGCTGTTGCATTCTTACTAGAGGTTTTGTTGTTGAATGTCTGGTTCTCTAGGAAGCACGTGATGAAATTAACTCTGATCTCTGCTCCCTCCCACACTGCCCCACAGCCTCTTCCTCTGTTAGCAAGAGTCTGAAGGAAGATTGTTTACAAGGGAAGGTAAATTAGTTTATGTGATTCTCAGATCTTGTTACACCATGAATTCATCTAGTAAACACAGCTTCTGGAATTTTAACTTCAATATGTTATATTATCAATTCAGACAAAAAAAATTAAATTTCCTTGTATATCTGATTTTAATAAGTTAGATGCTTTCTGCCAATGTCTCTCCAGAGTACCCAGACCAAATGTAATGATGAAAACCAATAATAAAATCAGATTTCCTAGACTGTTACCCATATTCATTTCCGGATTTTAAATTTTGGTTGAGACTATTTGCAAGCATATAATAATAATTCCTGTGTCCAAGACTCTGTATTGAATGATGAATACTTTGAAGGAGCCGTGAAGGAAAGAGGCTTCTAGTTAAGAGCATCCACCCAGGCTGCCAAGCTTCCTCATCCACTTGAAGCTTTGCTATAATGTTGAACTTGGCCTTCCCAGGAGATATTTACAAAGACAACATAGACTGTGAAGTCCCACCCTAGGATAGACTGGCCTAGATATTCCCAAACTTTGTATACAAAATACAGCATAACAGAAAAAAGCAAACTATTTGGAGAAAGAAGGGAGAATTCAAGCACCAGCCCCCAATCTCACTGATATTGCAAGCGGGAGTATATCCCTTGACCTCCTGGGGTCTCAGTTCACACATCTGCCCCACCTCTCTAGATGATGGTTTTCTTTATCAAATGAAATGATGTGAAACTAAGAACAAAACAAGGCATTGTTAAGATATTCAAGAAGTTAAGAGAGTATGTGAGAAAGTGATTGGCATATTTCTTCCTCTTCTGCCTTCTGTGTTAATCGCTCAGCAAAATATTTACTGAGTTCCTGCTAAGTTCCCATGATAAGTGCTGGAGATACACAGAGGAAAATGACATGGTCCCTGAATTGGAGCAGCAACGAAAGGGACATGATCTGACATTGGCTGCTCTGTCAAGCACACATGATAGGCAGATAAAGATAGAAGCAGAGATACCTGGTCTAAAGACTACGGTATCATTTCAGGCAAGAAACGATAGCAGCTTAGATAAGGGTGGTAGCAGCGAAAGTGGTGAGAATACACTAAGATAAAGATTGATGACTGAGCCTTGGATTTAACACAGCAAAAAGAGAATCAAATTTGTGACCCGGTAGCACAGGCAAAGTTTAATGAAAGCTAGGCAATCCACAGAGGGTTACTCATAAGAGAATTAAAATTCCACAAGTCTTACTAGAAAGATTTGGGAGACTAACAACAGATAGAACATGAAGGGAAAAACACAGGGTTTAGAGAGGCCTGCTTCTGGAGCAATGGATAAACACTTGACCTTCCTGAATGCCTATGTGATTGAACTGATGGTGGTGTGGTACCTCAGAATAGAACTCATCTCAGGCATGTGAGCAGAAAATCACCTGCCTCCACAATTGCTCAATTCTATGCAAAATCAGCTGTTACCCATTTGGCTGGGGAACTGAGGTAAACATCATGAAACTGAAGGGGTATGAACTGGAGCAGGAGCGTCCTAGCCCTTAGAAAGTTTTTGCCAGTAATTGATGAGGGGCTAGAGTATGCACAGTTATATCTGTTGCACAATTAAATCTGCTCTTTATTGGGTACCTGCTCTGTGTCTGCCATATTTAATCTTCTTGATAAAAACCTTAAAGACAGATGTCATCATCCCATTCTAATGTTCCCATCTTTAGTAAGTGACAAAACTGGGGTTTGAATCTCTCCCTCTTTCCATCATGCTTTGAAGGGCCAGGGAAGCAGGTCTCATTTTAGAAGATGAAGAGCTGGGATTAGTTGCAAACACAACATTGGGAACACCGGCAAGGCAGGATGAAAGTAATCTATGTAAGAAACAACTCAATCAGGGGCAGCTGTGGTTTTCAGCCTTCCAAACCAATCCTAGTAGCTTACTCAGGTTTAGCCATTGGAGGTTAGAGGCCCTTAGGCTGACTCCAGGAACTTAGGAAAGCGTTACAAAGTAAGTTTCCTTTCTATTTTTACAACCTAAAAGAAGTAGTTCTTATTCTACATGACTTTCTAAGTGTTAGTACAAGTGAATAATTTTCTTTAATTAAAACTATCATTGGGGCGGCATCTGTGGCTCAAAGGAGTAGGGCACCAGCTCCGTATACCAGAGGTGGAGGGTTCAAACCCAGCCCTGGCTAAAAACTGCAATAAACTCTTACCTGTTCCAAATCCTTGCCCTTTCGAGTCTGATAGGAATAAAAATTGTTGTTACCATGCACCCCCTTACCAGTTCTTCCTTCCTTTTTACCAGCAGCTGTGCACACCGTGGGGCTGAGGAAAGCATAGAATTGTTGCTAAGTACAGGTAGGACTTGTGAGCTCTGAATGTTCAAAACTGCAAGTAATGAATCCAGGAATCTAAGGGCTTTGGGTTTTGTTTTGTTGGTGGTGATAGTGGGGGGGGTGTGTGTGTGTTTGGCCAAGATTGCACTCTTCCAAAAGGAGTTCTTCAAAATATTCAGGGACAAGTTGCTTCTTATAAATGTTTACCTTGCTTCAAGCTCTTTTCCTAAAGATGATCCTTCTTATAATTTTACATAAGGGTGATATAACTTTAATGATGATCTATAAGAATTCAAGAAAGCAGAGATACGGCAACATAATTATATGTGCTCAGTACATAAGACCATCCCAACTAGCAACTCTAAACTAGCCTTGTTTCCTTGTTTGTTTTACTTTTTAAGATAATCTGCATCGTTGCATGTTTGAGCCTGCAAATTCCTAGAACATAAAGATCCACTATGTATTTAACTTTCACTGGATTTACTGAGAGTTCACAATATTTTATGGTCAAAATTCAAATGTTATGTGTATAAGAATTATTACCTAAGTGTGGAACACCATGATTTGGTTTCCTTCATTTTGTTGTTTTGTCAATTTAGTCTTTCATGAAAATTGATGAAGGTTTATTTTTTTTTAATTGTTGTGTGGACATTCAAATGGCTAATATTCCTTTTTTTTTTAACCTTTTATTAAGTCAAATACACATAGATCATGAATACATTTATGTTTGTGTGGGGTTCAATGTGTTGATTTTTTTATACAATTTGGAATGGTTACATAAAACTAATTAATATAGCTTTCACCTCATTTACTTAATTATTGTGTTAAGACATTTATGTCCTATACTTGGTAGATTTGACTTGTACCCTTATAATATGCTCCATAGGTGTGGTCCCACCATTTACCCTCCCTCTAAATGGCTAATATTATGGCTAATATTTCTTTTTTGTTTTACCTTTTATTAAGTCATATACACATAGATCATGAATACATTTATGTTTATGTTGGGTACAATGTGTTGATTTTTTATACAATTTGGAATGTTTACATGAAACTAATATAGCTTTCACCTCATTTACTTAATTATTGTGTTAAGACATTCATGTTATATACTTGGTAGATTTGACTTGTACCCTTACAATATGCTCCATAGGTGTGGTCCCACCATTTACCCTCCCTCTATCGACCCTCCTCTCCCCCTCCCATGCCCCTCTACTTCTCTCCTTGATGAAGGATCATTATTTAATCTTTACATTGGGTGAAAAGATACTAAGGGGCATAAATAAGCTGATGCCAATAAATTTGTATCTAAGTTACTATGTGTCCTGATTTAGGGGGCAGTTTTAATTGCAAATACTCTGTCCCTTTGTTTCCATTTAAGTCAAATCAGATTGTCATAATATAGATACTAATTTTGAATCCAGAAAATATAGAGATCACAGTATGAATAAAAAGAGCCACAGATTCAGAAACAGGCAAGTTAAATTCTTATTTAAGCTCAGCTACTGGTTTCTACATGACCTTGCAAAGGAGACTTAATATTTCCTTACTCATGAAGTGACCTCAAAATTCCATTCTATCCTAAAACCTTATTGATATGTAATATTTTTACTAGAAGAGAGCATATAAATATTATCTCAAAGACTAAAGAATTATAACCTGTTTTAGAATAAAATATGTCCAGCTTTTACTGTTTTTTCAATCTCTATCATTTTCCTTCCAGTCTAATTTGTGACTCTTTTCCAAGTCTTAAATTGTTTCCACTACATACTATGGTTTCGGAATTCTCAACATAAGGTACGCATAGTTATGACAAAATACTCCACAGCAATAGAAAAGAAAGAACATTTCTTCAGACGTGGATAGTTGTGAAGCTCATCCAAGCAGACAGGTAAAATAAACTCAAGGAGAAGAAAACTGACATTTAAAATTGGTAGCGATACAAGTATTTTTGCAGAAATAACATCTTATACTTCCACAGCAATCTGTCTCCTTTTCTTTCTTCCAAACACAAGAAAAAGCATTTCAAGTTACTGATTAACTTCCACATACTGATCTTTGGTTCTGTCTAAGGTCCATAAAAATTGACTAAGTAGCCTTCTACCAAATAGAAATGCTAAAAAAATGAACACATTTGTAAAAGATTATGCTCTCTGTTATCCTAATATATCAGACCAAATCGCATTTGGTTGGACTATAGTTTTATTTGTTCTTTGTCCCAAGGAAGTTGGAAACTCTAAAGGAGTTGCTTTCCTAAATATGAAACTGTATGTTTATGAGCAGAATAAGCTATAAATTTCCATGGTTATCCTCTTTCTCCTCATATTTCCCAACCTAGAAAGTGAAGGTCAGAGTTCAAGGGGACTGATTCTATAACCCCTGGGATTCTTGTCTGTTGTTAGGCTGGGTGGAGGGAAAGGGGGAAATCTTTAAGAGGGAAGTCATTTTGCCTAAAAATAGAAAACCCTCTGCTCAGGGAATCAGAATGACTATACCAAGTGAAAATGAGTGGTTACATGCGACTCTGTTGAAGAAGCAAATAAATTTGAGGAAGTGTAGACAATTCATTTACAATTGTGCAATCATTCTGTAAAAGGCACCATGGTTCAATTGGGGGTGACAAAATGAACAAGACAGCCCCTTTCTGAGAGAACCTATGTGATATTAACTAGAAACATACTAACTGAAGACACAATATGGTTTAATGCTATGGTAGTGAGACCACACTCTGTAGGAGTACAGCATGCTGATATTTGAGCTGTCCTTGAGAGGAAGAGAATTGTGACAAGCATGGACATATGGGAAGGTTACTCCAGGCAGAAAGAAGGGACAGAAGTGTCACTGCAGGCCATGAGGAGTGCCATGGTTGAGAAAAGGCAACTGAGACTGCATGGGAAATAGAGTCAAAGACAGAGTGACATTGAAAAAGAAGAGCTTTATATTACATGAAATGGAAAGTGGGTTAAATATTATTTTAGGAAGAGGAGATTTAAACACGATTAGAACAGTACTTAATTTGAACAACTATTCTGAGAGCAACATGCAGAAAGCTTCAGAATGGGGGAGGCTGAAGGCAAGGAGATCTGTTAGGAGACCCTTTCAGTGACCTTAGGGTACACAGGGAAACAAATGGATATTATTGTTTCCCAGTCCCTACCAGCCCAGGAGAAGAGTGAGTCGTCTTCTATGTGACCAGTGTGGTATCAGGCGCAGAATACAGAGGAATGAAAGCTAGGGTTCCTGTCACTGTTTTGTTGGAGAGACAGATGGAGTTAACAACCAATTATTATACAGCCTCCTGTCAGCTTGATTGCTAACGTATGTGCACAGTCATTGTGATATGCTATGGAAAGAGTGTATATGAAAAATAATTCACAATTTGTTTTTGGGGGGGTTTTGTTTGTTTGTTTGTTTGTTTTTGCAGTTTTTGGCTGGAGCCGGGTTTGAACCCGCCACCTCCGGTATATGGGGCCCAGTGCCCTACTCCTTTGAGCCATAGGCACCACCCCCACAATTTGTTTTAAAGTATGGTGAAGGTAGGAGATAAAATAAGATATGAGTTGGCTTTTTTTAATGGAAGCCTATAGCTTTAATTATGATCTACTTTCAGTGATTACCAAAACTCCACCCCTTGTCTTTCTGCTCAGCAGAGATTCATAGTTCACTCTGCCTCATGGACATGGACACTGGACATCCCATGTGCATGTCAAATGATCATATCCGAGATCAAACTTATCTTCCCCTCTCTGCTAACCTACTTTTCCTCCTGTCTTTCAAGATTCACTCCATCACTCAAGGCAAAAAATCCAAAGACATCTTCTATCTCCTTTCACCCTGGAGCTCTCTGTCATGCCCATCGCATGCTCTGCCCACTCTTACTCAGAAACTTCTCAGGAGACTGTCTCCTCTCCTCCTTCCCAAGCCTCTGCCTTTCCTTATTTCAGGTCTCCATCAGCTCACATCTGGGCTGTTACACTGGTTTCCTGTCTTAGTCCATTCTTCTCCCCAAGGCTATCCTCTACACAGCATTCACAGCTATCTTTCTTTAACAATCAAATCTATTCCCATCATTCATCTGCTTAAAATTCCTCATATCTACTTGGGAAAACAAAACTCAAACTCCAGGGTAGACCATTAAAGGACAATTTAAATGTGATCATAGCATATCTTCCCAGCATCTATCCCACATGTGGCCAGCTGCAGTCACCTTAAACTTGTCATCACCTTCTACAGATTATCCCTGTAGAAGAGTGTCCTTCCCTATTTCACATGTGACTTCTCTGCCTCAAATGTCCCCCTTTCCTCTCCTAAACCTGGACATCTTTTCTTCCTTCAGGACAGACATAAAAACTGAGCTCACTTTGGCAGCACAAGTACAAGACATGTAGAAAAATCCATTTTGCTTCCCCTAAATCTGCCTGACAAAATTAGTTTCTCCCTGTATCCCAAACTTCCATAGAATGCGTTGTTTCTATGTTTATTTTTTCACTGATTTCCATTTTATTGTCACATCACATTATGTGCCAGAGCTCTTTCAATAGACAACAGAGTTCTCAAGGGTAAAGACTGGATTTCACTGACCTTTTTGTCTTCCCCATCTCTAATTAGCCTGGTAAATGGCAGGTGTTCAATAAATGAATGACTGATTATCACTATTGGATACTGTACAAATAAGTCATTACCCTTTAGAAGTAAGTAGTCCCAACATAGGCCAAAACTACACACAATATTTCATGGTGAATAGGCAGGAAATAAATCTCACAGAGATTTAGAGGCTTATCTCAAGGAATGTTTTGAAAGAAAACAAAACCATGTCCTTGTTAACAGCATAGCTTTGATAACAAAAAAAAAAAAAAAAATCAACCAACACCCTTCAGGTAGTGTGAAATCAAAACTCTGGTTGTTAAAGAGAAATTAGGGAAATTAACATTCTAGTCCTGACTATCTTCTTTGCAAAGGTGGTAACTGAAGCTCTGGAATAGGATGAGGATATCAAGGGATCAGGTGTAGGGAGAGGAGACGACATACATAATCCATGTTGACTCTCAAGTTCTTCCTGGAGATGGCACAGTTATAACATTTCTGTGTCTGAGCTGTAGGGTTATGTTTTAGCTTTTGCTTAATTCTGTTGTGTTTGGTCATTGATATTCTCTAATTTGTAGGCAATCAAGGAGAAAGCCATTTAGTAGTATGAATGCTTTCAGCTGATTAAAAGTCCCAATTGTTCTGGGTATCCTGTTCAAATAAACAGCAAATGTGGAGGCCACATCAAAATGCTCTACTTTTTCTGTTTTATGCACTTCTCTTTTCCCATTCACTTGAGCAAGTAATAATGCAGAGTCAAATTAGCTGCCAATTCTTAAAATGGTTTGCCTGATGAAGTTAAATTGACATCTTGGCATACTCCATGAAATGACAACAATCTTCACGTTATATTCAACATATTCTTTAGCATCTTTATTCATTATGCTACTTAATAGGAACTGGTTATAAAAGGGAAAAAAAATACCAGAAACTAAACACAACAAAATAGTTCCACTCTCATAGAGCTTTTTCATACTTTGTGTTAGTAATTACCTAATGGAGATTTTTAAAACATCAATTCCAAGCCATCATTTGAGTACAGTGGGCCTTAAGTATAATAAAACTGGGGAAGCATTCAAATGGAATGAAGAATATTTCCTCATTTTTAAAAATGTCTGTTATTTAGCATCAATTAATGACAATGTATAATATGATAGGTTTATGATTTGTTGGTCTGTTGACTTGATAGTGTTATTTGTTTTCTCCATATAGAAAGTTGACAGAACCTGGATCTTATAGCTCTCATCATCCTGGATGTGAGAAATCTAGAACCAGGGATTCTAGGAAATATACCCGTGTTGTTCCTGCCTGTAATCCCGGAAGCTAGCAATCAATTCTTTTTTGAATGAATAAATGGTCAAACTTCCTTATGTTTCTGCAGATAATCAATAGAAATGTTGACTATATTAACCAATCAATCATTAATGAACATTTACTCTGAATTACTAGGAACTGCATGAGTATTTGTGGGAACATAATAGCACACTTATAAAGGATTCCCCATCTTGGGCAAATGGGCAAAGTTACTGGAGAAGATGCCATTTACTAGGGAAATACATAACAGCAGAAGCAGAAGGCAGCCAGCATTTCAGTTCTTCACCCCATTAGGTCCTCTTCTAGCAAATGAATGAGTTTGCTAAGAGACAAGACACTGTGGGTTTCACTTTCTCTATTCCATAGATGGCAAATATGGGAAAGTTAAACAAGTCAAGTATTTGGCTGTGCATAGTACAGAATTGCTGACTGAAAACCCACATGGCTATAGAAGCCCTCAAAAGAGACACACACACAACTGGAGCCATTGCAGCAGAGACAGCAGTGAAGCAAAACTCCAAAGTTGAAAGGAAAGCAGAGAAAATTAACTGAGAGTGATCTATATTGAAATATGTTAACATTGATGCATCTCAGTTTTGATTGTCCAATATGTAGGTGGTGATAAGTGACAGCCCTGGGCTTTGTAGACCATAGGGAAGCCATCTTCCATTTCTGTTCCATTCAGATCACATACCTGGGAAGGCATTACTAGTTCTCAGAGCATGTCCAACAGCCTGATGTTTACCCCTTCCATAACAGAGTATCCCCACCATATGTGACCCATCATTTGGAAGCTGTTTTATAGTGTTGAAGACTCCACAGTAAATGAATACAAATTCCTACCAACTATGTTTAATATTTAAACAGTAATAAGAGTCTAAGAAACAAAGTGGCAGGTTCTCAGTAGATCTGGATAGTGGTTCTACCCATAAGCTCCCAGATATTATTTGCAGCGTGTATGGTTTCATCACCTCCATACAAAGTCACTCTTTACAATAGTAGAGCCTGATTGTGTATTGTTTAATCCCTAATGGAAAGGAACTGAGCTATTTACAACACTATTGTTTACCCATAAAATAACTTACCCTCCCTCCTCTTTTCTATCCAGAATTCCTAACCAACTAAATTAAGCCATTTTCAAATTTGCAAAGCACCACAAAAAGATCCAGATGTTCATAGAAGGAAAAAGGGTGGAGATGTTATGTGCTTATTTTCTTCTTTGGTTGACTTATTTGATTCAAATTCGTTTTTTGTTTGTTTGTTAAATCAACTAGAGTTAGCAGTTTCTTTTCTAAGCTTTATTAAGTGCTATTTCTAAAAAAAAAAAAAAGTTCACTTTTATTCAATTCAATTGTTGATTCATTCCACTATTATTTGAGTTTGTAGTCTGTGCCAGGCACTGCACTAGGATCTGGGACTATTTTAAGGAACAAGTCCAACCTGATCACTCTCCTCATGAAATAATCTGTTTTCACTTTTATTTAGTTATAAATAAACTTTACCTCTTTTTAAAGAGTGTAAAACTTATACATTATCATATTATTTAACCTATCAAATTTTCTATTTGAGTGAATATCAAATCACTCCTAGTTTATCTGCAAATTTAATAAACTTATCATCAAAATTTCAATGACTGTTTCAGCATTGTCAATTGATTGTAAAGCTAATTTTGGAAGAATAAATTCTGGCAACTAATTAAGCCATTTTGAAAGGGTAGAATAACGGGAACAGACTTGCCCTACAGATAACAAAATGCAGCACAAACTTCCAGTAATTAACAACATGTACTTGTGGGACAGACCCTAATGATTAAATCAACAAATAGAAATGAAGATTCCAGAAATGTACTCATGTGCTTTTTGGAAATGATTGCAGAATACAGTTATTTCCTCCCTCCTATGAAACTCACCAAACTATCTGAAAATCCAAAGAAACCTGAAAATTTAGAAACATTTGCTCTAACATAAAGAGAATGCCAAATATTAGTTCACATCTCTCCAGATCTTGAAGTATAAATTTCTCTAAAAGAAAATTAGGAGTTCCGCTAAGAGGTTAACAAATTTTTTCATTGAAAATTTAAGAATTGGGATCATGAGTTGAAAGGGAGGGTGTGAGGGTCAAATTCTATTCTGACAAATAGCAGGAGACTAACTGAAATGCCTACGAAGTTCTAACAATTCATGATCTTGTTTCTGTGCACGTAGGTTGGAATCACTATACAAATAACTCAGTAAGGTTTCATAACCTTGGTATATCGGTGTCTCACAGTTGTGTCCATGTGGACATGTGGTAGTGTCCTGCTGAGTTGCGGTTGTTATTGTGTATTTTTGTGCACCATCAAGAGAACGTAGTAGCTTAAGTTAGAGAAATGAACAAACATTCATAAATTTCTTATTAAACATGGCATGAATGAAAGTGAAATCAGGGACATGACAGTTCAAGTTTATGAGGATAATGTTAAATGACAGTGTACAAATGGACTAAACGTTTTTTTCTGAGGGGAGAGAAAGGATCACTGATGAAGAGAGGTCAGGTCAACCAGTAACAAGCAAAATTTATGAAAACATTGCAAAAATTCATCATATTGTGCATCAGCATCAACAACTGACTGTGAAAAGCATAGCAGACCAAGTAAATATCAATAGAGAAACAGGAAAATCTTAACTGAAAATGTTGGCAAAAAACTCATGGCTCTTGTTTAACAACGACCCGTTCACATGGCATTGTCTTTGAGGGAGTTTTTAGCTCGTAAACAAATAACTGTATTGGAATACCCTTCTGATCTGGCCCCCAGTGACTTTTTTCTTTACCCAAAGATAAAGGAAATACTGAAAGGAAGACTTTGATGATATTCAGGACGTCAGAGGTAATATGATGACAGCTTTGACAGCCATTCCAGGAAAAAAACTCCAAACTTGCTTTGAAGGGTAAACTAGGCACTGGCTTCAGTGCATAGCTTCCCAAGGGGAGTACTTGAAAAGTGCCCATAGTGATATTCAGCAATAAAGTATGAGAACTTCTTCTAGGATGAATTCACAAACTGAATTGTCAGACCACGTATGTAGACACTCATTTAATGTCAATCTCCTTTCACCTAACTAATTCAGTACTGGATAAATAGCCTTCAGGCCTGGTGGGGTAAGGAAGAGAAAGGAATCAGTTTCCAGAATTAATTGAGCAGAGAAAAATCACCAAATAAATGACATTTGAGCTATGGGGCTACACCATGGACCTCATGGTCTTCCTGCCTGTGTGAAATGCCCATCCCAGGATGTGAGCTCCTAAAACCAAGGAGCAGTGAGGTTTAGCACAGAACAGACTTTAGTCAGAAATTGTCCTGAAACAACAAACCCACACACTGGAGCTGCAGTTTACCAAGATCATGCTCTTCTGAATTAATAGTAGCAACAGGTAAAACTAGCTCTTCAAATCTAATACTGACTCTACTTCAGTATAGATCCAAGTCATATAAACTGGGCTAACAACCTGTTGTAAAATAGAATCTAAGTGTTGTAAACCATAAGAATGTAAAAATAATAGAAGAAAGAAAAAAGGCACATTTCCTGGGTGTGGGACACAACTGTAACAGGGATCTTACCTAACAAACACAAACATTGTAATACACCTAATCATTTCTACCTTCATATTAATCTGAAATTTTTTTAATGGAAAAAACAAAAATAGCCTAAAAAATAAAAATAGAGAAATAGAAATATATAAGGAAGCATAATTTTTTCCTTCTTAGAAAATTAATGCTATCCTCTAAAAATTATTTCAAGGAAATTAGTTTAAGTAAATTATTTGGTGTTATAGAAGAAAAGTTAAAGGAGTAAACATAGGCTGCAGAATTTCCAAGTGACCCAAAAAGAGGGGACTAAAAAGAAAAAAAATACATCAACCAAATAACAAAATATAGAAAACAAAGGAAATATTAAAAACAGAACGTATGATCTTATTTTTTAAAGATTAAATATGATATGTAAGTTTTCAAAAATGACAGCGTAAATCATAAAAACTGAAATAAAATAATTGAAAGAACCCAATGAAGAAAATGTGTCTATACACAATGGAATGCCAGTCAACCTTTAAAGAGAAGGAAATCCTGTCATTTGCGACAACATGAACAAACCTGGAGGGCATTACATTATGCTAAACAAGCCAGGAACAGAAAGATAAATAGTGCATGATCTTACTAATACATGGAGTGTAAAAATATTGAACTGATAGAAGTGAAGAGTAAAACCATGGATAGTAGATGCCAGGGGCTAGGGGCAGAGAGATTGGGGGATGTTGGTCAAAGGACACAAAATTTCAGTTAAATGAGAAGAATCATTTCAAGAGATCCTTTATACATTGCAGCAATTACAATCCATAACAGTATATTGTGCATTTAAAAATAGCTAAGAGATGGGTGGCGCCTGTGGCTCAAGGGAATAGGGCCCCAGCCCCATATGCCAGAGGTGGCGGGTTCAAACCCAGCCCTGTCCAAAAAAAAAAAAAAAAAAAATAGCTAAGAGAGTTGATTTTAAGTGTTCTCACCCCAAAACATTGGGAAGTATGTGAGGCAATGCATATGCTGAAAAACTTGATCTCACTATTCCACAGTGTATTACATATGTCAAAACCTCATGGTGCACACCATTAACATACACAACTGTTACTCATCAATTAAATTAAATAAAATCATTGCTTTAAAGATAAATTAAAATTAAAAACTCAAAAACTGTAAAGAATCTTCTAAAGAGCTTTGGAGAGATAATGGGTTATTATTATACTTATTTTCCTGATGAAATCTACAATGTTAAACTCCAGTGAAGTGGCAAGGCACTCAAAGCCATTATTCTACACTATATTCAAAATTAGTAACTTCAAGCATGAGTTTAGCAGCAGCTGAGACATAATTAAGGAAAGAATTGCTAGCCTATAAATTTCATCAAAATAAATTACCAGCACAATGACCAAAAAGATAACAAAAATACCGAAGGAAAAAACATAGAACTTACAGCAAGAAGTTTCCAGAAGAGTAGAAACCTGAGGCAAATGCACCATTTTAAGGGACAATGACTGAGACTTTCCCAAAACTGATTAAAAACATTCTATTTAAGGGTCAAGTGTAAAAAGAAAAAGAAAAATTCACACTTGGACACATTTGAGTTCGAGTATAGAAAACCAGAAACAAAGAATTCTTAAAGGCAGCCAACAAAAATAGATAGATTACCTTCAAAGACCAACAGTCACACTGAGACCCAATTTCTCAACAATAGCAATCTGACTCAGAACACTCTGGAATGTTTCCTTCAACAGTCTAATCCAAATTCTACACACAACAGGAATACCATTCAAGAATAATGTTGAACTAAAGACATTTTCGGAGAAAACGTAATAGGAAGAACCACAATAAAGAAATTTTTAAAAGTTATGCATAAAATGGACTCACTCATAATTCCTATAACTTCAATCTAGGAATTTACCTCAAAGAAATAACAAGCATGAAAAGAGGTATATACAAGATATTTCACGTTATTGGTTTGCTTATTTGATCAAAAATTTTGAAGAAAGTAAAATGTATATTAATAGGGGATTATTAAAATAAAATATGATGCATTCATAATTTGCATTAAGAGGATTAAGTACATCTTTTGTACTCATATGGAAACAATAGTCTCAATATTACCATAAACAGGAAAAATAAAAAGTAAAAAACATGCTATGGAGAAAGCAAAAAGCTGATATGAACCCATATAGTTAAAAACTACAAATCTCTATTCATTAAGTTAATGTCCAGAGAAGTCAAGAAGAATTACATGCAGTCATTACTGCCAGGGTGTGGGGTAAGAGGATATTTTTCATATTCTGTTTTATTTGTCTTCTTTACTATCATAATTTTCACTTAAAAAAAAATAAAAGCTTTGCAGGATTTTCCAGTATTCAGGGGGACCTGTATGTATATGACTTTTGAGTCCACCTGAGTCCTGTGGCAAGAGACATCATGTGGAAAGTGCAGAGCATAGAAAATGGAAAAAACAACTCAAACCATGTGAACCTACAGAGTGCAGGCAGGTAGTATCACTTTTACCTACAAAGAATGACTCATATCTTATTCTCTTTGAAAAGTCTACCTGGGTTTTCCCAGACCACCACATTTCCCAGGGCTCATTAAAGTCAAATCAAAACAAAACTGTGTTAAGTAAGAAATTCTCATTTCTTTACACTCCCTTTTCATTTGCCTTCTTGTTTTCCTCCCATTTTCTCTGCTTCAGAGTTCTTCATTGGCATAAATAACCTCAAAAAATGAACTGAACAAAGCACTATCTATTGCCCCCAAAAGGTATTCTAATTTTTTCACTTGCTACAAGGAGCACCAATAGTTTTGAGATTTGATCTCACAATGCATTTCAGCTACATTTTTGCCTCTCAACTTTGCAGTAAGTAAAATCTAGTAACATTTTCTGGAGACTTGTCTAATATAGTGCCTGCCACATAAGTCTACAGCTTCATTCCAATCTGAACATATCACTGTCAATTTACAACCGGAATCATGAAAGGCATTTGAGCAGCTTGTTGGATTGTTTATATTGAATACATGAACAGTTGGGGTCATACATTCCAACACAGCATTGTAAATGATGTACTACTATGTAAAATACTAAACAAGTCTTTTCAGAATTCTGGAAAGAACATCTAGCACATGAAAACATTATAAAGAGAAACAGATCTTAAAGCATTTTCCATATTTTTTTTCCAACATCATCTGGGCCTTTGTGTTACCAACGAAGTTGCTTTAGTTGTCTTTATTGTGCAGAAGACATTTTCTACTTTTAAAATAGTTGTACTACCAATAGTGTTTGTAGGGAGTTTTTCGTTAAAAAAAAAAATCTTCTAACATTTAATCTAATAATTAAGAGGAAAATAAATAAGTTCCTAGAGATTTACCATTTGAGTTTTTCTTTTAGAAATCCCTGCATATTTCATCCAGAAATACATGTGATAAATAAAATAACTCTCAAGATTTTTTTCATGTAAGTTGACTGCTAACTCAACAAATTAATATAGAAAACTGCTTCAGAGATAAAGGGCTGCAAAGGAATTCATTGCCAATCAATCATATTTCTTTTTGAAACTCTCCTTCCTGTCAAGGTTGGTAAAGACTTCTTGCTACAGAGGATTTTAATTAGGATGAACATGCATGCTGGTTTCTGAAACTGTCTTGGTTGATTTAAGCCCATTGTCCCTGTGCATCTACTGATTGCATTTCTTTTCACTTCTGAAACTTCTTACATGATCAGTCTGATTTTAACAATTTGATAACTCCTTTCTACTTTCTTTCTCTTTGTTATATCTCCTGATATACACTTCTCTTTGAAATCAAGGATACATGAAGAACATAGAGGCCCTATCCTTATCTGCCCTGGTCATTCACCCAGGGCATCCACTTGGGCTCGGCCAAGCTGCCCAGTTCTCAGAGATGCTATCTCATCAACATCCTTACTGACAGTGCCTCATTTTCTTGTAATTACCCAATGGTACATTTTCTTGGGCATTACCCTGTGGCCAATGTAACATGTATATTTTTTAGCCTCTAAACCCACTGAAATAAGATTGAAGAGTTTTTTTAAGTGTAAATATAAACACATAAACAAAATAAAAATGGTAAAGACGTAATAGTGGAAAGAAGATTTCAAACATGGGGAAGATACAAAGAATTTGAAAGGGTTCAGGAACTTAGAAGGTTGAACACCAACTGTCCACAAAGAAATTGCCTGGCATTCCTCAACAGGCTCCTTACCTAGATGCGGCAGCTGGGAGGGGCTCCATGTGTCCATTTCCAGAAGGTGCAGGAGGAAAAGTCGGATTCCCAGAAAACCATGGCAACACCACCATCCTGCTTTAACCAAAGAAGACGCTACAGACTCTTGAACACCAAAGAGGAATGAAGAGAAGAGGTGCTGAAATGAAAATAGAGGCAAAACTAAAAGTCTACCTTCAGGACAGGGGGCTCCCTCTCCCCCGACCTTTCTGTGTTTCTCAATTCTCAGAACACTACTAGCTGTCAGGCATATATAATCTTCCAGGAGGAGGCTTGGAGGAGGACTATTTTTGTTTGTATATGTGTTTGTTTTCTGGAAAATTTCCACCCAGAGAAATAACATATAGGAACTGACAAGGAGGAGGAGACAGTTCTGTAACAAAATAGCCAGGTCCTCAAAGAGCCCATTGGGTACAAATTCTGACCATATACACAGAGCTTCCAATCACATCCAGGGCCATAAACACTAAGTTTTAAAAATCATCAGAAATTTGAGGAAAGCATCCAATTTCATAAAAGGCAGAGACCTAAGCAAACAAACTATTTGACTCAGCTTTCAGTTCCTGGGGAGAAGAAAAAAGTACTCAGAGGAAGCAAGGATGCGATAGGTTTTTTGCCAAAGGTTAAAAAGTTCTAAAATTATTAATCTCAGAGACCTAAAGCAGTGGTTCTCAACCTTCCTAATGCTGCGACCCTTTAATACAGTTCCTCATGTTGTGGTGACCCCCAACCATAAAATTATTTTCATTGATACTTCATAATTGTAATTTTGCTACTGTTAGGAATCGTCATGTAAATATCTGATATACAGGATGGTCTTAGGTGACCCCTGTGAAAGGATCGTTTGACTCCCAAAGGGGTCATGACACACAGGTTGAGAACCACTGACCTAGAGGAAGATGTCGCATCCATGAAATAATTATAGGATACAAAAGAAGAATAATCAGAAAATCATTTTATTTTTATTTTCTAATTTTTTTGGAAAATAAAAATAAAATTTCTAAAATTAAAAAGTTAGTAGAAGTGTAATGAGAAAACCATTTAGGAGATAAAATAACCATCAATCAGCGTTTAAGAAAGAAAATACAGTCGGGAAAAAAAGATACCAAACTTTCAAGAAATGTTCTCAAAATTAAAGAATGTGAGTTTGCAAAAAAAATTCTACAGAATAAATGGCAAAAAAATACCTATTTTAATGCATATCTTCACAAAATTGTAGAACACTAATGATAAGCAGAATATTATAAATACTTTCCAAGAGAAATAAATAGACTGTGAAAAGAGGATCTGAAATCAGAATATCACCAGACAGCTCCACAACCACGTTCGAAACTAGATGAAGCAATGTCTCCAAATTTTGAAAAAAAAAAAATTTATTCTAACTAAAATTCTGTTGCCTACTAAGCTGTCAACCAATCCATGTCAAACCATCAGTCAAATATGGCAGTATATAAAACATTTTCAGATATGCAAGCCATGAAAAAATTATCTCCCATGCACATCATCTCAAGAAGTTTCTAGACGAGAAGGATGTAATCTGAAATAGAGGAACACACTAAATCTTTAAAATAAGGAACCCAGAACAGGAGAGAGAAGTTCCCAGACAGCTGTGCAATGGTTCTAAAATGAAACTAGTTCACATTGTAGCCAGGAGGAGGGAGGGCCCCAGAATGGATGTTTCCAAGGGGTGGGGACAGGTGAGGAGGCCAGAACTGGCAAAACACCAGATGTGTTTGACCATCTGGAGACTAGGATTCAAAGGATCTGTTGGGGAGGTTGATAAAACAGTTGTGATATGTAAACCTAGGGAAACAAAAAAGCAAAAGAATTTAACTTTAGTAATAACAAAAATCGTACAGGATAGAAAGTATAATTACACAATGCAAACATAGAGGAACATAAACACTGATTCAACAAAACTAATTTTAAAATATTTTAAAACACATTGAGACAATAGAGAGGAAACGTGAGATGAGGATGAGATAAAGTTAACGATGCTAAATGCTTATTTCATAAGAGAAAAATATATAATAAAAATGGACAGGGTAAGATAGAGCATTATAAAATGAAATGCCAAAAGAAGTAAATGCAAACACACACACAAATACAGCCAAGAGAGATTGTGAAAGAGAAGACAGAAATAGGAAATTTGGGGCTCAGGCAGATAACTTTTAATATCAATCTTACAGGCTAGGCGCCTGTGGCTCAAGTGGCTAAAGCACCAGCCACATACAGCTGAGGTGGTGGGTTCAAATCCAGCCTGGGCCCACCAAACAACAATGACAGCTACAACCAAAAAATGGCTGGGCCTTGTGGCAAGCACTTGTACTCCCAGCTACTTGGGAGGAGGATGCAGGAGACTCGCTTGAGCCCAGGAGTTGGAGGTTGCTGTGAGCTATGATTTCACCGCACTCTACCCAGGGCAACAGCTTGAGGCTCTGTCTCAAAAATATATATATATGTGTGTGTGTGTGTATAAATCTTGTAAAGATATTTTTATTGTTTAAACTATGGACATATATTACTCAGGAAAATAAAATAATATTTCAAATATCATAGAATAGAAATGAATTAAGGAAGGAAGAAAAGAAAGGGAGGGGGAAGAGAAGAAGAGAGGAAGAGAAGTAGGAAGGAACTTTGCACACATGTATTTTATTATGTCTATGAGTTAAAGAAGATAATCCATATGGCAAATTCTCTATAGAATTGAGAAAATATTTGATAAAGTTCTATGCCTATTGCTCATATAAATGAAATAAAGAAGGCCAAAAAAAGGAAATAAAATTTCTACCTACCAAAAAATAGCTTTCAGTAACAGCAACCACGGTATTAAAATGACAAGATGAGAACAAGAATAGTTGCTCTTAACACTGAAAATTCAATAATTACTCAATCATAGCCAATGCCACAGACTCAAAAAATAAACAGATTGTCATGAAAAACAGCCACAGTATATTGTTAAGTGAAAAAGTTTTACTATGCTCCCATACCATGTGTGTATGAGTATATATGTGTATATAATGCTAAAAAAATGAAATAACACCAAAATTTAACATAAGTTATCTCTGAGTAGAAAAATTACAGGTGACTTTAGCTTTTGTTTGCTAATGTATGCATATAGTTTCCTAATATTGCAGAATTTTCTAAGTTTGATACTTAAAAATTATATGACACACATATGTTATCAGTACCACTCTCGTTTTGATCCCAGAAACTTCCTTCTTTGGTCACTTTCCTGAGAAATGTTTTGTTTTTATTTTTGTTTTTGAGACAGAGTCTCTGTAGAGTACTGTACCATCATAGCTCACCACACCCTTAAACTCTTGGGCTCAAGTGATTCGCTTGCCTCTGCTTCCTGAGTAGCTGGGAGTACAGGCACCTACTACAACTAGTGGCTATTTTTAGAGATGGGGAATCACTCTTGCTTAGGCTGGTCTCGAACTCCTGAGCTTGGGCATTCTGTCCTCAGCCTCCCAGATTGCTAGGATTACAGGAAATGTGTTTTTATAATCCATTTCCTTCTTTCTTCCTTCCATCTTTGTTTATCAACTTGACACTGTTATCAAAATAGACCCTGAATTCAAAGTGTTATTTTCACATCCCTTTCATGTATTGCTCTGCACTTCAGAAAAGGACCAATCCTGAGTGAAATGATGTCATTGGAGAGATTTTTCTTCAATAGCTTCCTCCATTCTCTTTTTTCTCCTCTCCTTTCTCTATTTCAGTTGTCCAGGGCTCCCTTACCCTGCCTTCTGTTCTTTCTCTCCCCATAACTAAGCAAGACAGAATCTACTAATGCGATAAAGAATCAGTTTTTGCAGATGATATGATTGTATATCTGGAAAACACCAGGGATTCGACTACAAAACTCCGAGAAGTGATCAAGGAATACAGCAGCGTCTCAGGTTACAAAATCAACACTCATAAATCTGTAGCCTTTATATATACCAATAGCAGCCAAGCTGAAAAAACAGTCAATGACTCTATTCCGTTCACAGCAGTGCCAAAGAAGATGAAATATTTGGGAGTTTACCTAACAAGGATGT
>NW_003852431.1:11866181-11891310 GCF_000181295.1 Otolemur garnettii
GAGAGGGGAGGGGAGCATGGGTGGAGGGAGGATGATTGGAGGGATCACTTCTATGGTTTATCTTACAAGGGTACAAGTGAATCTTTCTAAGAGTAGAATATAAACATCTTAACACAATAAGAAAATGACTAAAGGCTATGTTAACCAGTTTGATGAAAATATTTCAAAGTGTATATGAAAACACCACAGTGTACCCCATGATTGCATTAATGTACACATCTATCATTTAATAAAAAAAAGAATCAGTTTTTGATTGTGTTAAGTTTGTGGCTATTTACACTTAATAAAATAGTCAAATTTTAAGTCTTTCTTTCCAAGATGATGCTTCCCAATGTTCTAACCTTGGCCCTACTTGATTTCATAAATACCTAATTACTCTTAGACTGTGCTCCCATAACCAGGAATATCTGTGCACATCTCAGTTTTAGTACCCTAGTAGTTTTCTTAGTGAAACTCCAATTAATATACCTAAATGAGTTTTATATCATTCATTCCCTTAGTAAAATATAATGGCTGATGCCCACAGCATGCTAAATCTGAGCTTTCAGCTCTTCTACAGTATAATCACGAACTTGTACCAACTGAGTTGTACATTTACCAAAAAATTGGTAATATTCCTCCAAAACCAGTTGTCCTTGCTTAGTTACATGATTAAGTTATACACCAGATAGTATGTAAAAAAGAGTTGTTTCTATGCACATATGAAAATCTTTAAAAGACTGGATAAAAGTGAGTTGCTAAACATAATACTGTTAAATTAAGTGTTGGCAAAATAATTAAAATTTCAGTTTATAAATGTAACACGAACCCAGTAGGGTCTCCACTCATTGTTTTGCAAGTTTCTTTGATTTTTCCTTCCACTTTAAAAAATAAAAAATATTACATTATAGGCCATGCATTATGTATGTGGTTTATGTAGGAAAAATAATGCATACTTACTAGCAGAAAATTTTTACCTGAGGAAAAGGCCTTGACTTTTATCAAAATATCAGTGAAAAGTATAATATCTTATGTCTTAAATTAAAACATTAAAAGGTTTTTTTTTTAATTTCCTCCTACAACCAAATTTTTATTTGGTTAAAAAACCAACCTCTGGACCAAATTGCACTAGATTAAAAAATTTCAACTGAACATAAAAATCATTCATTTATGTATCTGCCTCTCCTACTGGAATGTTAGCTCCTTAAAAACAAATAATATTGGTTTTGTTATTCTTTGTTCTCTAGCACCAATTAAATGCCAGGGCCCTTAGTAAATGTTTGCCCCTTGAAAACTGTCAATGGCGCCCCTCGGATAAATAATATAATGAGGACTTCTTGATTTTTACATTCAAAATTTCCCACAAAATTTTTATTAAACTCCATAAATCCAAATTGAAGCCCCTCAACAAACTGTTGGGCTTCCCCTCTGAAATGCTTTCCCTGACTCTTACTCTGATCTGCTGGGTGGCTATGTTTACCTTTGGATATTGAAGCACAGGCCATGATACATCAAAACTGTAGAAAATGTGGGGACCGGCTGAAGACCCAAACATTGGACTGACAAGGGCCTAATATGACTGGTTGGACCCAAAGCTAAATGCAGACGTTGAGAGATGCCACTGGGCAGCTGAGACACCACACTTGGCAGTAGTGTAAGTCAAGTCATGATCCAGACAAGAGTCAGCCCAAGATTTCCTAAAGCCCAGAGCACAGGAAACACAGTCTAATCTGGATAGAAGATGCCCCCAACCTTGAGTTGTATTGAGTTCCTAGACCCAAACAAGATCTCAGATACTCTGCCAGCTGTAGGATCATGTAATTGGTGTGACCTCTGCTCTCCTAAGCTTGGCTAGGCAGGGTTACCAGGCCAATTTAAGTGTGTAAAATACAATACAAAAGCCAGAACAAAATGAGCTAAAAATGCTTGTGAGTTCTTAGAGGTAACATAGGCACTTGATGGTATCCCAAGGCAACAGTAGATCAAAACCAACTGAGTCACAAGTTCTCATATCTGGAATAGTGACTTAATTTTAAACCATGAAGAATGGGGAACTGAAAGGGAGGCATTGAAGCTAAAGATCCTTCCTACTTTAGAAATTGTTCAGTAAGCAGCTGAAATGTATCAACCCAATGAGATTTTATGAACCTTGGAGGAGACATAGATGGGGGAAGTGGCATAACCTCTTGATAAGCTCCTTCATTCATTGTAATAATTAAGAAAATTCTATCATTTACCATATAGGACCATATTTCTAGTTTCCTAGAGAATGTAGTTTCCTATGACTTGATAAAAACATAAGTCAACTATTATTCAGATTCCTTAGCTATTAATTAAGGAGTCTTCCTAAACTTGTTGCAATGGTGTTTGGACTTTTGTTCATTCTTTGCCTTAGGACATTATCACATTCCTCAAGTAAGGTGTAAAGAATAAATATTAATGCAATTTTTAGGTGTGCAGCAAAAACCTATCTTCCTTCATAAAATAGTGCCTGGCTTTGGACATTTATAAAGAGCTACAATCAATTTCACAAGTCTGATAAAAGAATTTGAAAAATGTATGTCAACTTTATAATCTGATTCTTATCTCTTTTTTCTAGTTTTAATATATCTGTTTTTTAATATTAGTTGTCTAAAATATTTTTAAAAATAGGTAAGTGCAATTAGCCATATAGTTAATAATTACTGAGCACTTATTTTGTACAAAAACTTGAAGTAGACACTTTATATACATTATTTAATCTGACCCCCACAAAATTCTACCAACTATCTACTTTTATATTTTCTATTTTGCGAATGAATAAAGTACAATCCACCAGGTACAATGGCACATGCCTGTAATCCTAACACTTCAGGAGGCCAGGTAGGAAGGATCGCTTGAGGCCAGGAGTTTGAGACCAGCTTGAGCAACATAGCAAGACCTTGTCTCTAGAAAAAAAAAAAAAAGAAAGAAAAATTAGCCAGGCATGGTGGAACTTGTCTTTAGTCCTAGCTACTTGGGAGGCTGAGCCAGTAGAATCACTTGAACCCTGGAATTTGAGGTTGCAGTGAGCTACAATGATGCCACTGCACTAAGCCCAGATGACAGAGTGAAACTAGACTAGGAAAAAAAAACAAAACTACAGTCTTCTTAAGTTAAGTAATTGCTTGATGTCACACAGCTATTAAGAGGTAAACTTGGCTCAGCGCCTGTGGCTCAAGCGGCTAAGGTGCCAGCCACATACACCTAAGGTGGCGGGTTCGAATCCCCAGCCCGGGCCCACCAAACAACAATGATGGCTGCAACCAAAAAAATGGTCGGGCGTTGTGGCAGGTGCCTGTAGTCCCAGCTACTTGGGAGGCTGAGGCAGGAGACTCGCTTGAGCCCAGGAGTTGGAGGTTGCTGTGAGCTCTGATGCCATGGCACTCTACCCAGGGGGATAGCTTGAGGGTCTGTATCAAAAAAAAAAAAAAAAGAGGTAAACTTGGGATTTTTTTAACCCAGGTCTCTAATTTTTTAATTATACATACTTGTTCGTGTGTGTGTGTGTGTGTGTGTAAGATACTAAAAATATTCTCTCTTTCCCATATTTCTTTATGCAAAAGTTTTCCTTTCTTCAATGGAAATTCATTGAACATTTTATTTTATTAACCAGTATAAATAAAATGTGTTTCATAGAAGTCAAAAATGGCTAAAAATCAATCCTAGTGCTCAGAAGCTTATGGTGAATATTAAATATTTTCCAGTTATCATGACAACTTTTTTAATTGGAAAAGAATGAAAAGGACTGGATATTTGGACCTCAATGGTAGCCTAGAAAACTCAGACACACAGGAAGGAAATTAAGTGGCTCTCACTGCACTCAACAGAGAATAACTTGAATGCTGTGAAGAACATAATCCAATATCTATTGAATGCAAATGGGGTTTGTGTCATTATCCTTGGCAGTGGAACACATTTTTAATATGCTTGTCTATGTGATAAGATTGTAAGTTCCTTAAGTGTCAAGACTTTTTTTTTATATTGCCACCAAACCTGGTACCTGTTTTGTCACTGAAGATTGTGTTTAATTGAATTGAGACAGGATCTTTTATCTGTATTTAATGCTCTTCCATAAAATACTTACAACTTTCTCATTCTTCTTCCACAGTATTCAAGCCAATACAAAAATAACCAAAGAATTTGCCCAGAATTCTCATTCCCAATGCAAAATAAAGCTCTACCCCTTGTGTTTTTCTCCAGAAAGTATTTCATATGTTTCTTAATGCCATGGGGGGGCGGGGGGGGGGGTAACAGAACCTCCTCATTATGTTGAGAAGTATTAATGCAAAAGATTTTCTGACAACCCATTTTAATAGGAAAGTAGATTTAAAAGACTATCTTTTGAATCTTGGGACTCTAACTCTGTTCTTCAGCAAAATAATCTATAACTCTCTTTAAGCTATATCACTACCAAAGATGTTAACATCAGCAGAATTCTCAGACAAAATATGCATATGTCTTCTAAAATATGCATTTAGTTTTATAGTCTTAATTTTTCTTTCTTTAATTATATCTAGTTAGTGATAGATTTGCCAATGAAATCTCAAATTCTAAATATATTGCAGCATTCTGAATTACCTATGTTTACAAGATCATATCACAAGATCATATCACAAGATTTGAGAGTCAGTCCTCTGTTGAGATTTCAAAGATTTCCCAGAGAAGAGATCATCCCTTTGATGTATTTTATTCCAATAACTGAAATTATTAATATAAAGACATTATCTCAACATTTCATACATTTTGACCTAACCAGTAAGGGTCTTGAATGTGAACACTCATAATGTCAAAAATAGAATTAACTTCCTTGAGTTTAAATATATTACTGCATTTTTCCTTTATTCTGCAAAACCTTCATCCTATATTTTTGATGTACTAGGATTAAGGTTTAAAGATGTCTAACTCAGTAATGACTCAAAATTTATAAAATACTACCTAGAAAGATATGTAATATTCACTTGACCCCTTGTAGGGCTGCAGAATAGCATAGTAGGAATTATATTTTCCATTTTTTAACACAGGCTCAGGTGGTAGAGTAATTTGAATTAAGAGATCACAACAAGGTAAAAAGGGAACAGTCAAATAAGAATATGCCCCAGAGGTTTGACAGCCAAACCTTGATTTGAGGATAGATGGGATCCTCTTTCTGCCACTTGCTCCACGGCCTGAGACTTTTGATTCCTCTTCTAAGCAATGACAGCAATTGTACTTCCCTGCCCCACACTGTGTATGACTGTTAATGGTTTGACTATGTCTTCCAGAAACCATGTGTTGCAAGCTTAATCACCATCTTAACAGTATTAAGAAGTGAAACTTTTAAGAAGAGATAAGGCCGGGAGGGCTCTGCCCCTATGAATGGATTATACCATTATGACAGGAATAAGTTCATTATCTTGGGAGTCATTTCCTTAAGGACAGGCTTGAACCCCTCTTATTCTCTTTCATCTTCTACCCATGGGATGATGCAACAAGAAGGCCCTTGACCATGCCAGCCCCTCCTCCTTTTAGATTTCCCAGCCTCCAGAACTGTGAGCCGATAAATTTCTGTTCATCATGAACACCAGCTTCAGGTATTCTTTTATTGCAATGCAAAACGGACTTAGATAATGAGCTAGGTAAGTTTTGTAAAGCAGAGCAAAGTGGTAATTAGTATATTATTGGCATGAGGCAGATGCCAAATGATTAGGGTGGCTTTAGATTCATAACTGTTCTGGGTTTCATTTTAATGCTCAAGATTAAATAAAATCAATGTGTCATGTTGCATTTTGTTTTGTTTTCCACAATCCTGTGCATGGTGAACATTCTGCCTTGCAAGAAAAAGTGTAGCTCCAACTGCCTCTTCTTGCTACAGACTCATTCATTCTCATTCTAGAATCCACACTTTTCATTTTCTTTGCTAGAAAATTAGCAATGCAGCTCATATCCCTGGGTCAGTGGATGAAAGGAAGGGATAATTTGTATAGATTACCCAATTTCCTGTAGGTCAATGGGAACACAAAGAGAAGGGAAGAATAGGGAAGAAGGGAAACAGCAGAGGAGCCAGAGACAAGTGGTCTAGTCAGAGGTGGTTGGCTAGAATGGAGGGAATGGAAGCCTGAGGTGATTGAAACTGAATGAGTCAGTCATTTAATACTATTTTAAAATATCTAAAAAGTTCATAACCTCTAAGTAAAGTCAATGTTTTTATAATGAAGGTAACATGGCCATCATTCCCTCTAAAAACATTTGAAATAATCATTATACTTAATGTTATAAAGTGTGATGTGTTAAAAAAAAAATCACTATTGTAAATTTTTTAATGTAGAGTAGAACCTCCATAGTTGATCACCTCCATACATTGACCACCTCCCTAAGCTGAGCTGATTTTCATAGACCAGACATACACATGTGCATATCAGTAAAAGGCCTAGTTCCTTAAGTTACCCACCTCTGTATGTTGACCAGTTTGTTACAGTCCTTTGTGTGGTCAACTTACATAGGTTCAACTGTATTCCAAAGTAAGAAGGGGTCTATGATGAATGGTAAATGAAAATAGATGAGACAGTCTAGACATCCCTAGATTTTATCATTATTGTATATCAGGGTATAAACTTGAAGTCAGGTTAATGAAATGGATCAGAACCAATACAAAGCAAAGAAAAAAAGATAGAAAATTCTCCCTCCAGTATGACTATTTTAAATGTCATATTCACAAATGTGTGTCTCCTATCGTCTCAGTGACAGACATTACCTGTGAGGCAACTGAAGCCCAGTTTACAGCACGTGGTAGCTGTTACTTACCAGTGACACAGTTCACATGTGGCATTATCACACTTCTGTCTCACTACTGTAGTCATAAAACTTCTACAATCTGGAGGAAAGATTTATCTTTTTACAACTGCTCTTACCCTTCACCTTTACTATAGACTTCAAGTCAGTTACACCTGTCTTCAACTTCTCTGCCCAGTAATGAGTTTCAGGCTCCAGATGCCTTTGGTCCAGCTGACTCTTCTGGTTTCTGTTAAATGACACAGAAGCTTTACACAGTGGCAGTATTGTAGCCAGTGAGGTTGAAATGAGATGGAGAGAATTTAGTCTCTTCTCTCTGTCCATGTGAGGGTCAAGAAATCATGTGGCAGAATAGAAGAAATTAGTCCTTAATCATATGTAATACCAAAGCCCTATGTGTTCATGGGATCCAAGATTATCTTGGTAAGTCAGACTTAGTCAACATCAATTTATAGATAATTTTTTTTCCTTTATACACTTGTGTCAGAAGAAAGTCACACACATCAGTGTCCACATGCCTAGCTGGACCTCTCCCAAACCTCAATTTCCATCTTAGCTTTTCTTGAAAGCCTAGTAAATCTCAGGAATAAAGATTCCAGTTGTTTTGAGAGAATGAATTATTTCTCACATCACCCCAGATTTAGTCATAAAAAACCATCAGACAACATTTTCTGGTACAATAAAACTTTCTCATTTGTTTTCATTGTGAATTCACTAAGTTGGTTTAATTCAACAAAATGTATTTAGTGATTTCTCTTCTCCTTACACTGAGCAAATCGGCTGTCAGTCTATGACCTCTTTAAGGAATTTACCCTCCTTAGGATAGATAATCGTTAGTGAAACAACTTTTAAGGTATTTACAGAACAAAATATAATCAAGAACCAAAAAATATAGGACAGCTATTGTCAAGGTCAACAGAAGTTCATATTCTAAATCTAGGGTAAATCAAGGGGTAACTCTGGTTATTTTCTGCCATCAGCATATATCTAGTGATTTATTTTACACTGCCTTCTGGATTCTGACACTCAAAGGGCTGGAGACCTACTGAAGTTTGCAATAGTGGCAATAAACGTAAAAAAAAAAAAAGTACTAGCAAGCCCCAAGTAGCACAAAAATCCAAAACATGCAGCAATGGTGGTACAATCATCCCCCCAACCTCGAATTCCTGAGGTCCCTCCAGATGCCACACAAAAACCCAGGTCTCTGAATCATTCAAGTAATAGCCTGACTCATACACAAAGTAGAATCTTCACCATCTTTTTAAATCTGAACATTGGTTAAGATTTAGAGAAATATGAAAGTCATTCACTGTATCTCTCAAAAACACAGTAAATTCTTTTCAAATAATCAAGTGAAACTCTTAAAAATCTAAATGATTTTAGTAGAAACGTTTTTATGGTTGACAGACTTCCAAACTTAAGGAAAAATGAATTTAGATGAGAAATTTTATAAAAGAACCTAGACAAGTTGTTAAGGGAATTTTCCCATTTACTACTAAAGCTTTTTTTAAAATTAATAATTGCAAATATTGTAATACTTTTCCTGTCTAGGTGCTTTGCGTATTTTATCTCAATTTTTGCAATAACACTAAAAAAAAACTCCATTCTACAAATGACGTTTAACAATTTGCCCAAAGTCATACATATCATAAATAATAAAAGTGGGATTTAAGAATGAGTTTTATCATTTCTAAACCCATTCTAAAGGAGTGAAGATAGTGGTTTCGGTGGAAGGGGAAGGAGGCACTTCAAAATCTCCATTTATTTCCTAGATCATCTCTGCGTTCTTCTGCATTTTCCATTTGAGCTTTCAAAAAACAATAACGTCCTCAGAGTCTCCAGATCTTCTTTTCTGAAAGTCTTTCTGTGTCCATTTATTCAATCTTAGCTTCTTCTGAGGAAGAGTATTTGGGGAATGAATATTTATCAACTTGTAAACTGCTTCCATGTTGGTCAATGGGAATGGCTGGGTGGTACTGAAGCTCTCTGCCTCTGTAACCTGAGCACTGAATTTGCCTCCTCCTTGGCAGCTGTGTTTCTCTGCCATAATTAATTTCCTGTGTCCTGTTGCTAGGGGAAGGACATTTTAAACCTTCTTTGCCAGGAAGAGTCACTTCCTGACTATCTCTACCAAGTTCAATATAGATTTTCACATTGCATAAAATCATAACATTTCCTGGGTTTTACCTTTATACATCTCAATAGCAGCAGTAATGAATAGGCATTACCTTTAATTAGCTTATTTTAATAGCTGGTTTGTCTTATATTTTCATCAAATATTATGCAGCATCACAACGGTCTTATTTCTTAATGCTTGATTTTTTGTATTGGTGCTATTATTAGTCTGATGAGATGAAATATCTCTAAAAAAGAGTAGTATTTCATCCAAAGCTCAGCTAACCACCACTTTCTTTCATCTGGTTTGATTCTAGGGTGGAGAGAGCAGAGGTTCTCAAGTAATAGATTGATATCTGCCATCTACATAAGATAATTCCTAACTCTAACCATACATATCTCCAGCCAGATCTTTACCCTCAACTCTAGATTTGTACTAGTATTTGGCAAGAGATATCCTCTCCTAGAGGCTCCACACACGCTTCTAAATTCATTCACATGAATGAATAAAATTGTCCCTCTTAATGAAACCCCATCTAACTCACTCATGTAAGCTAGAAATCTGAGAGTTCATTCATAACTCTTAGAGGGTGTCTGAATTCACTTGTAGGGTTGTGGAAGATTGAATAATGCCTTCCAGGATGGAGAGCAAGCCATCAGTGTGCATAATCATCAATCATTATGTTCTACCCTGTCACTTTCACCTTTTTAATTACTTTCACTCAAACTCCTCCCTACCATCTCTTGCCATGTCTTCTACTGGCAACCTCATTATTGAACAATCTAGTCCTGCTGCCTGCTGTACCCACCCAGACCTTTCCTAAGCTTCCCCTTTTAGGAAAGAAAGATCAGTCTGTTTTTGAAACAAGGGTTGCCACTAAATGGATCAGAGCAAACACTTGACCCAAGAGTCCTAACCGGTGATTAATGATGCTGCCTAACTCAGAAAATTCTGCTCAACAGAGACAACAGAATCTAGAAGATTAGTTCTTTTCATAATTTAAATATAGAATGGGGAGTTGGGGGAGGGGTTGATCTATTCATAGAAAGAGGAGAGGTGAGCAGACATGCTGAATGAAACCAAGAATCATGTAGGAGAAAAATAGGGAAAAGTTGACCCCTGGAAGTACTAAAGAACAGACAGATTGATGATTGTAAATCTGGTGCACAAGTGCACATAAATAAACTCTCATTTTTACAAAAAAAAAAAAATGATAGTTCTTTATGCCTGGCAACCAGGAAGATGTGGCTACCACAGGTGTGGCGTGGTCAAGAGTAGCCTTGCAGTCCCAGTCCCTTAGCGGGTGTCTGAGTTCATGTGTAGGGTTGTGGAAGACTGAATAACGCCTTCCAGGATGGAGAGTGAGCCATCAGTGTGCAGCAAAGATAAAGTGGGTACTGTCCTGGCCAAAGCAAGGCTTTCGTGATGTTGCTTTGGAGCAATTCCAGGGAAATAGGAAATGCAAGTAACATTCTGCCTCCCTCTGTATCTTTCTTCCTTCAGCACCCCTTCTGCTAGGATAAAAACCTAGTTGTTAAGCAGACTGTTTTTGCATAGTGTAAACACTAGAGACTTTCAAGATCTATCATGTTATTTGTATTTTCTTCCCCCCATAATAATGAATATGCATTGATTTAGAGATAAATAAATAAGAAGGCAAAAAAGAACAGACAAAAAAGAAAAGAAAGAAAGAAAATGAAATTCATGAACACCAGAGCTGGACGACTGCCTCTTCTAGGATTAGAGAGTTTGCAGCAGAGAAGCACATGCTCTGGTCCCAGGTAGCCTGGCTGACAGCAGATAAGGAAACACAGGGCCACCACATGACTTGGCTTCGGGAAACCCTTTCTGTTTATAACCGGTATTCTGAGACCACTCAAAATCAGATCCAAAACTAATAGTTCCCACTGCTGAATTGCAATGTCAAGCTGAATGGTCTGACTTGCCAAGTTTCTATGGTTAAAATTAATGCCCTGCTTGGCAATGACTGTCATACTAGCAATTGGAACCATCTGAGAGGAGTCAGAGAAGCCTGGATTTCCTGACTCCTGGGTCCCTCTGAATTACATCTATGCATTCATCTGCTTATCCCAAGAGTGGAACAAGGTGCAGACTAGTCATGAGGATTCGAACACAGCATTAGGTCCAGTGATGTGAAAAATCAGAGTGTGAGGGAAAGAGATTAGATCAAAAAAATTATAGAAGTCATCTCAGGAGTATGGGGGACAGCTTCAGGAGAATATATAGACATGAATTTAAAACTTGCTTAACCAAAGAGTACAAAGCATAATTTGACAAGATCTAATCAAATTCATTCCAACCCTAGAATGAGAAAGGAAGGGAAGGAGGGAAAGAGGCATCGGGCATGTCCAAACTCTAGGATACAGACAGAGGGCTAGAGCAGACTCACAGGCAGCAGACCCCTAGAAGAAATATGAGGCTGAGCATGATGGCTGACACCTGTAATCTCAGAACTTTTGGAGGAAAAGGCCAGAGGATTGCTTGAGACCAGAAGTTCAAGACCAGAATGGGAAACATAGCAAGACCTTATCTCTACAAAAAAGAATTTAAAAAAAAAAAAAGAATAAAGATGAATTTTGTGTATTACTGTGGAAGATTGAGAAACCACAAAGCTCTCCCAAACCATAGGGTGGGAGCTGTAATCTATAAGTAATGACTCCCAAGTCAATTCTCTGATCTCTCTGAGCAGCTTTCTGAGGCTCCAATGGTTCAGACTGCCCATGGCCAATGTGAAGGGGAAAAAAAGGTTTAAAAATATTGCAGAGATAGAAATGTTAGCACCTACCTCTCTCCTTGTGTCCTACTCAGCTCTTCCAATAGGCTCTCTATTTGGGCTGGAAAACATGTTCTAATTATAAAAATAATCAAATAAGAGAAGCCATCCTGGGAATAAAAATTGCACTAGAATTTACAGATAGTAAAAGGGGTCAGCTATTAAAAAACAAACAGATCCTGCAAGTACCTCTGCACTAAATAAAACAGTAGCATCTAAAAGATACGGCACTTCTGGTTCCACAGAATGAAGCCCAGCACTCCTTTATCCATGCTCTGGGTCCCAGAACTATCAGGGAAACAAATTAGCAGGCATTCCTGTAAAGATTATTTTGGTGGGGACGACACTCAGATGCAAAGCACCTTCTAAAATTTATTCTAAGATTTGGAATAATGAAAACTGAAGGAATAAGCTGTTCCATCTAGGGAAGGGGTGTATGAACATCAAGAGAAGCCTATATATAAAACCAGCACACTGTACCCCATGACTGCATTAATGTACACAGCAATGATTTAATTAAAAAAAAAAGAGATAGAGAGAAGCAGAAACTCTCTGTAATAGAGAATTCATTTTGTAGAGAGAGATTAACCTATCCTGATGAATTCTACATCCAGTTTGTATGTGAAGAAATACCCTTTTTCTTACAAAGATCTGAGCGACTGTGGTGTAGGCAATCAGAAGACCCAGCCTATCATCTCTCATGAGGTCCTTTGCAAATTGGTCTTATATTCTTTTATCTTTAGTTTCTTATACTCCACTCTACTGGCCATAGAATTTCTAGACCTATATTTCTAAAGCAAAATCTTATTGGATTACTCTGTCGGCAAACCCTTCTATGACACTCAATGTGGCTCTACCCACGTTTTCAGTTCCTACTTAATGCTTCAGGCTCCAACCCCAGAACCATCTCAGTCCCTCAAGTATATCACCTCTAATGTCCTCTCCTCATTGCTCCCTTCCCTGCATGCCCAAATCTATCAACCACTCTTGGTGAATTCTGAATTATCTAAACTCCACCCCAAAGATCATTGCCTTCTCAGGGACCCCCTTCTTGAGCAGGCCTCGAAGAGGTTAACCTTGTCCCCACCTTCTGTCCATCTGTACCCACCTTCCACCTTGTCAAGGCAATGATCATAACATTGTCTCTCAGTTTACCTTTATGTCTCCCCCACTAGAATGTGTTCTCCTTAATAGTGCAAACAATCCTCTTGAAATCTGAAAATCATCTGTAATTATTATCTACAAATCCCCAGCACCTGCCACAGTTACTAGGATACTGTAAATGTTTATTGAAAAAACTATCTAGTGATCATTAAATGTCACCAAAAGTCACAGGCAATGCCTGAGAGAGGGCTGGGGATTGCTAAGATCAAGTCTCTGTGCAGAGTTAAGGAGCAGATCAGTCTCATCTGTTATATCTCATCCTTTTGGGAAGCCCAGAAAATCCAAAAAAATAAAAAATAAATTTGAAAAAAAGAAGAATTAATTTTGAATTCTCTCCCCCAAGGCCTAGCTCCATAACTTGGAAAACTTTCTATCTGACCGCTTGCTCAGGATTTTATTGTCAATCAACATGACCATGACTCTCTTATATAATTCATTTCTTTCATCTAAAATATTGGGCACCAAGGCACTGATTCTGTCACCTGGCATATGAGAGAACATCCATAGATCCTGACAACCTAATTCTCCTTATGTGCCCCTATTTCAAATGTAACATTGTTAAGACTTCTTTTTAATATTTCAGCAATCCTTTACTTTGTTTGTTTGTTGCTTGTTTTTAGTGACAAGATCTCTCTCTGACTCTCAGGCTGGAGTGCAATGGCATGATCATAGCTCATAACAGCCTCAAACTCCTAAGTTCAAATGATCCTCCTGCTTCAGCCTTCCAAGCATCCAAGCAGCCAGGATTACAGATGGAAGCCACTGTGACCAGCATCAGCAAGCCCTCATTAACAGGGTGCTAGATGCCAGGCATGGTTTTCATTGTTACCATTTATTAAGTATATGGCAGGGTCAATAATTTATGTACCACCAGTTAAGTGTGAAAGAAAATGCGATTTCTTCATTTTCTGCATTTCATCTAATTTTGCTCTCAAACTACCACATTTCTGGGTAGTGGGAAACAACAGTATGACAAAAGTACATACAGTGGTATGTCCTCTCTTTTAGACAGTCCCTTTGGAGTAAATCCCCAGTCCTTCCATTCTTCTCCACCTAGATTCCCAAGATGGTTTCTGGATGGACAGGGGACTTCCAAGACCATGAGTTCCTGGGATGGAAGGCATCTTGGGGCCATTCCCCTAGATCTCAGGAATGGATGATCGTTGGGTCCTTACTGACCTCTGCAGGAATATCCTATCTGCCTGTCTCTGGATGTCCTATGGGCCCATACTGCTCAAGATTGGGTCTGGTGGGCCTGTGAGCTGTTCTCAGACTGGTGCCATCCCATCTGGGCTCAGTGTCACTGTGGGCCTGTCTAAGGTGACCAGCCAAACCATTCCTCCAGTCTGGTTTAGGCTCCCTACCCTGCAGCACTGGGGTCACTCTCCTCTAGTTCCCATAGCTTTCCCACAGATTCTCCATCCAGGCACCTTCTTTGTCCCTGAGTAGCCACCACACATATTTCTGGATTCCTCACATAACACATGAAACTCAGGTGCATTCAGAGAGTAGAGGAGAAGTGGGTAGCCAAACATCTAGCTCCCTACGTGACCCCACACTTTGTTGCTCAGAACGTATCCCCCAGGACAGCACTTCTCGAACTATCTGTATTGTGTTTTCCTCCTCAATCCTTTGCAAACCAGTATTTTCATGAAATACAATAAAAATTAATTGCTAGAAACATAAAATAAAAAGAGGGGACCAGTTGCATTGGCTCATGCCTGTAATCCTAGTACTTTAGGAGGCCAAGGCAGGAGAGGGCCATTAGAAGCTAGGAATTCAAGACCAGAGTGGAAAACACAGTAACACTCCAACTCAACAAAAAAAATTTTTAAAAATTAGACAGTGGCTACAGGCATGTGCCTGTAGTTGCAGCTACTCGGGAGACTGTGGCAAGAGGATCACTTGAGAGCACAGGAGTTTAGGGTTGCAGTGCGCTATGATGACAACAACACTTCACTGCAGACCAGGCAACAGAGCAGAATCACGTCTCAAAACAAACAAATCAAGAAAAAAATAAAATAAAATCAAGAGGTACACAAATCCTAGTCTTAAAAAAAAAAAATTATTATTGGACTCAACAAGCATAAAACTAGTCTATCAAATTGCTCTAGAAGTTTCTAGATGATGCTTATTCTCCACTGCAGAACTTACCTTTGTGTAATTGTCAGGTGGTGACAGAAGACTGCAGCCCAGCACCTTCTCAGCATAGCACCAGCAGCACCAGCATAGATGGTGCCAGGATGGCCCAAGGACTTCTCTGAAGGGGTTGGTATCTAATCTTCCCAGACAGTGGCATAGGAAGGGAAGAACAAGTCCCACTGTTCTGGGGTTCTCCAGGGTTTCTCTCTTACATTTTTCCTAACAGCCTTCTAATGTCATGCCCACCTCTATTTGCTGTGCCGTGTCCCAGGGTTGTAACCTCAGGGATAAAGCCAGGACACACTTCTTTCCCTGCCTGGGTCTCTCATGTCTGCCTCTCTGATCAGGAACCTCTTCACTCTCTCTCCCAGCTTTCCCTCTACTTGGACTTCATACACAAAGTTCCCATCTTTGCTTTTTTTGCCTTTTTAAAATTTCAAGAAATGTAAGGGGTAGAAGTTGAATTCTGCTACATGTATACATTGTATACATCGTTTCTTTTAATATTTGAACAGGAGAGTTTTTTCCTTTGTCTCTTATTTTCTTTTTTCCTTTTTTATTTCTTTCTCTTCTCTTTTATTTTTCTTTATAGCAGTTTAGAAAATGCTATAAATACTCTAAAAAGCTCAACATTCTTGCTAGAATTTTTTGTTAAAGTTGGCTTTAAAACTCAAGGCAGATCAATGCCCTCTTTGTTCCAGATGGTGTCCGCCCTTCTCCTGGAGGGATGACTGCCATTGACAAAACGGATGGGAAACCACAGAGAAAAAAAAACCATAAAACATGAAAACATTTCATCAAATGCCTATTATACTCACATCTGGATGATAAAAAATCACAGTAATTATGAAGGGCTCAAAAACTCCTTATAGACCTTATACTTGCTTGATAATTGTATAAAATGATGCTTTGGATGAATATATCTTTATTACACACTCATCGCACTATAGGACAGGAAGAGTTCCTACATTTTATATACACTGTAGAACCTCCATAGTTGACCACCTCCCTACACTGACCACCTCCTTTAATTGACCTAATTTTCATAGACCAGACATGTACCACATGTATGTGTCAGTACAGTAGGCCTAGTTGCTTGTGCTGATCAGTTTATTACAGTCCCTTAATGGCCAACTTACAGAGGCTCTACTGTGTGCATGTATATATGTGTATAAAATGTGTGTATATATGTATAAAATATAAAGTTAAAATTGTAGGAATTATTGAGAGAGTGTGTGTGTGTGAACAGTTGGAGGGAGAATGATCCTTATACTTTCTTAAAATTTTAACTTCACAAACTGATTGACCTCTGCTTTACTCTGATGAAAACTGATTTGCCTAGAGAAAATGGAATGATTAATTTTTGATATTCTTATATTTCAAAAATGGCAATTTTGTTAAGTTTCCTGCAAAATTATTCTACAGAACTCAAAATAACCATCAAAATAAACTAGAAAATCTGGGCAGTGTTTGTACATCTTCTCGTACTGTTATCAATTATTTATTATAACCACATGAATAATTCTAGTTACTATTTCTATTTCAATAGCTATTACGTTCTCAAAAGTTGCTATAAAAATAAATTGTAGTTTGGGCAGTGCCTGTGGCTCAAAGAAGTAGGGTGCCAGCCCTTATGCTGGAGGTGGCGGGTTCTAACCCAGCCCTGGCCAAGAACTGCAAAAAATAAATAAATAATAAATAATAAATAAATTGTGGTTTTCTGAGATCTTATCTCTTTAAGGCTTATAGCTTGAACACATGTCATGTTCATCTTACTATTGCAAATTTTTGTTGGGAGCCTAGAATACTAAAGATACCAAATAAATTCTGGTCAAAGTAATTAATGACTGGGACTGAAATCTCACCTTACCCAAACTTTTGTTGGGCATACTGTCCCTCCATGTGTGCATACTGGAAATTAAACTAACTTAAGAAAAAAATGTAGAAAATGTTATTTTAAAAAATCCTTACAAATATTACTAATTATCCCACATATCTTTAAATAGTTCATTCTCAGGGTATCAGTCAGAATCCAGATAGCACAACCATAACAAATAATTAGAGGATAATTTAATTAAGAGATTCTTTTTGAAAGTGTGGTCAGAATGTAGGGAAACCTACAAAAGATAGTGCAGTACCATGGGGCTGATTAAAGGGGACATCCTCAGCCTGATGAAGCCAGCAGACCAGAACCCAGGGTAGAGCAAGCTTATGGGGAGAAGAGTTAATGAAACCTACCATCCTCAAAAGACTCTACCAAAGTATAAATAAACTAAGCTAAAGGACAATAGCATATATTTCAGTTACAAATACAAGTAGCATTTTAAATGACACCAACTTTATTCTTTTTATTCCCACTACTCGATGTCCCTTCCCCCTTGACGGTATCTGTGACTTTGGATCAAGGAATACAGCCAACCCAAAGTGCTCCACTTGTCACAAAAGAGCCTGAGATGTTCCCCTTTGGCAGACTCAACCAGAGGTCGGAGGCAGCCTGCGCATATAGATCCGAGTAGTTTCTAGAGAGGGGTGAAGGAGAGTGGGAGGTGAAACTAGAGGGAAAAACACAGGCATCTAACACACGCAACACGTTGTCTTGTGCTTTGTGCTCCAAGAGGACACATGCTTGCCTGTGTGCTCTTCAAAGTATTTCCCATCTGATGGGCAGACTTAAAAAGCACCAAAGAGCTAAGGAAGCACATTCACACGCCTATCAAGAATAACATCAGTTGTTTTACTGTCTTTTCATAATATCTTGTAACAATAGTAAATATTGTGTGGGGGGTTTAGTTTTTATTGTAGGCTATTATATATTCTTGGATTGCAATGAATGTCATGTTTGTGGCCACCAGCCACAAAAAGCCTCCTTAAATTTATGGAATTTCTCTCTTTGTGAGTCTTGCATTCCAAGGTAGAAACCAGGACTAAGTGTCTGAACACCAGGCACAAGGCCTGCCTTGGGTTGATCATACTGCTCTAATAAGACTGAGTTTAGAAGAGAGCAAGGAAGGAAAAGAAATCCACTGTGGGAAGACTCTTTTCCCAGCAGGTGCAGTAAAGCATGGCACAGAACCCTGCCATTCTAGACAGGACGCACAGCAGTAAGGATCCTTGCTCAGACTTTCAGTATAGACAGCAGTACCCACACCCTGGATAGATGTGAAATCAGTTCTACTCCTGGCTGTGAGGCCACTGCCTCTGATTTTCTAGCCCACCCAAAGCTGCTTTTCTAAACCATCTTTCATAACTTTTTTTTCAACCAAAATGAGCTAAAGTAAATTCTGTTGTTTGTGATTTTTTTTTTTAATCTGAGTGATATACTTTTTTTTTGAGACAGAGTCTCACTTTGTCACCCTCAGTAGAGTGCTATGGTGTTATAGCTCACAGCAACCTCAAACTTTTGGGCTCAAAGCAATTCTTTTGTCTCAGCCTCCCTACAGGCACCCACCACAGGGCCAACTAAGAGTGATACACATTTTAAACACTTTTTCCTTGCCGATAAAAAGCTAAAGCTGGGGAAAGTAAAGATCACATATCTGGCAAGTGGCCAAAGGGCCAACTGAAAAGAGATCTTTCTGGTACCAAAGTTCATGGTCAGTCCACTCTCCACAATGGCCTTTTTGCCCTATCTGCTACCTACTTGCCTAAAAGTCAACAACAAGCTCTTCAAAAGCAGTGAGTCCTAAAAGAAATGCTTTAGGGAAAGTTGAGGCAAGAACATAATTATCAGTTGAGAGCCTTTTTTAGAGACAACTGCATTTATATGAAAAGAATCAAAGACTTGGGTTGGTTTTCAGTGTAAGAAGAAAAGGTGCTGTAATTCAACGTGTGGAATGTAGGAGTGATATCTACCCCTGTATCTAAACCTATGGAAAAGCTCCCAAGATCACCACCCACATAGAAACCCACTGTCTTCAGAAGGCTTTAACAAAGGACAAACCAAACTAAAGAACACAAACATACACTTTTGTTACAAATATAAGTTACCTTTTAGATTATTTGATAAGCATGTTTTAGCAATCATTGGGACTTTCCTCTTCCCAGAAGGGGCCAGAAGAGAGGAAGAGAAGAAATATTCTGAGGGATATAAGTGGGGCCAGCGAGGAAGTGGCCAAGGGGGAAACAAGGGCTAAACTTATAATTGTGGATTCTTCCACATCTTTACTATGTGAAGTTTCTTAAAAGGAAGCTCTTTCAATCTGATTCTAAGAGACACCCCTTTGGACTATGTATATAGGTCTATAGTGAAAATAAAAAGTGACAGTAAATAGTGGGGATAATAGAATAAGCTCTACATCAACATAATTTATTTTCTTAAAACATCTGTGCATTCTAAGGACTTTTAAAATTATTTGGAGAAAAATTCTATGGCTTTTACTAGACTGCCCAAAGCATCCATGGCATTAAAATAATTGCTACTTATGTTTCCTCTTTGAGACATTCGAGTGCAGGTCCTAGCTTTGCCATTACATTGACACCTTATACCCATTTTATAAAATATATGTGTCAAACCATTGAAATCCAATATGAAGTAATGAGACTGATTTCTCATGCCACATACAAAATCCCATTTCATTACCTTGTAATCACGTCTCATGCTATGTGAAACCAAAGCATAATAAACATTCATAAATCATGTTACAGAGCCTCTACGCCTTACCAATGCATAGTACCTTTTTAACAGACCCAATGGTGTTTTTGGATTTCTGGAAAGTGATTCTTTAAAAGTGAAACCAGGTGCCGTAGTACTATGTAAAAGGGGAGATCGGGTCTCCTAGACTACTTGACAGTGTCACTTCTAAGAGTTTAACACATTGTAGCTTTTCCAATTAAATACTCAAGGTAGTCTGCAAAAGGAATTAAATGGAATTAATCAGTTTCACACAGTGGTTTTTTTTTTTAATATTAACTAACAAACTGTTTGGGTTGCTTATATCATAGGTCCAATAGTAGCACTTTGTTAATATTTTCTGTTTTAAAAATAAGTCAGTATTAAAGACACCCCTCTTGATTTGCTCTTCTGCTTTGGGGAAAGGACAAATTCCTTCAGTGCTCAGGGCTTTCCTGTATTTCGATTGTAAGGCTTTACTTAGCATAAGTTTGCTGAAGTTTTGAGAGGAGCCCTGAACCTAAAAGTCATGGATGCCCCGTCAACATAGGCAATTTAAATGGAAAGCCGAAAATCCCAATTCTTCACAATATCTTTCAAAAATGGAAATCATAGAATTCTCAAAGAGGAAATGTAAATTATTTGTGTTTGAATGACAGAGCTGGTGAAGGTAAAAAATATGAGTGAGAGGAATAAAAAGAGAAAGTTTGACAGCTGATAGACACCAACTACCTGCCCCTGAACTGGCCTTTCTGATGCACTAAGAAATGTTGCTTCAAGGGTGTTAAGCAATGACTCATCTGTGCAAGTCCGGAGCTCTGTGCTTCCTAACCCGCCTTCTATGCAGGCTCGTATGCCAGAGCTGAGCAGTTGTTCCCTGAGAATTGCAGGGAAATATCAGGAAAGAAACCCAAGACCTCTTATTTCCTCATCATGAGAGACCTGAATCCTGGGTGCAGAAGCACACGGCTCTCCTACACCTGGGAGACAGACCTTGAACCCTCAGACGCAAGAAGAGAGCTCCTCCCAAAACTGCATCAGAAGCCATTGATGCTATTTTGTTAAATGTAAGCAGAAAGAAAATGAACTAACTCAATGAAATGAAAAGATGTTTTCAGAATGTGAGGCATTTATATTCTTAGGATACTTAGAGCGGTCAAGAAGGCAAATCCTATCTTGCGATAAAACAACAATGAAGAAACCTCAGATGTGGCTTAGCCAGATAGGAAATGATAAATCAGCCACCTGCATGCCACAGATGCCAAGCTCTTTGAATTTCCTTGCTAATTCAGAAACGGAATATACTGCTTGTCACATGCTTCACATAAAAACCTTTGAAAGGGGAATTCATTAGAGAGAGAGAGAGAGTTCACAATATAATGAAGCAGACATTTATTGCTGAAATGATTGCTGACCTGGCTTTTTAGTTCTTTTGGTCCACATGAAGACACTCCTTGCTTCTGGCTTCCAGAGCACATTGAGCGGAAAGCAATGTGCAGCCGTGCCCTGCGCTTCCAGAGGTCACTTGTTGAGGGTCCCCAGGTCCCAAGAGCACATTGGGAATCCAAACATAAGTGAAGAAAAAGATCTTTGAACAGAGTGGAAAAGAGTCATCACAAAGCTCACGTATTTTCTTCTGAAGGACAGAAAAGGGTTGATATGGCCCTTGAAATGCTGACTCTTGGCTCTTCTACTTATAAATTGTCAGTAGCCTGGGTTCCACCATCAAGCAAACGTGCATACTAATATCTACCTTCTAAGGTCTCTATTGAAGATGCCATAGATAATGCGTGTAAACATCTACCTGAACATAAAAGACAGTTAATAAAGGGTAGCTATTATAATTATTATTTTGAAGATTCCAGGAGCCTTTTTTATTCCCTCCTTCAGATGATAAAGTATTAATTAAGGAAACAGACTAGAAACCAAGAGTATATTAACTACATGAGAAAAGAGCAGCTGAAAGAAATTAAGAAGCAGCAGCCAGCAGAACAATCGAGGCATGATGTTCAGAACCCAGTCTGTTCTTGGCAAAAAGCCTTCACTCATCACCACCCTTTTCAGGTGTTGAGAGCAAGTCAAGAGCTCTGCATTATAGCACAAAATTAATGTCCATAACGATAACAGTTAAATATCAAAGAAAGATCAGATTTAGTAAAAGTTGTACAAGAAGGTAAGGGAAATAGGCAATATTTTCTTAAATGATTTCTATAAATTTTTTTCACTAAAAAAAAAAAACAAAACTCCTGCTTCGTCAAGAGATAAACTCTAAATTTAATCTATACTAAGATATATGTAGGTCATTAAATTTTGAGATACACAAAAATCCAGAAAGCCCTCCCAGCAACACCAATAAGCCCAGCACGTTGAACCTTGCATGAGGGAATCCATGTGTAAAGCAGAATGGAGACTATCAACTATGTTTCTTCAAAGTGAAGTAATGAACCATGGCACAGTCTGTCTCAAAACTTTCATAGTGACTGGGTATCGTTCTTCACCTATTAGATTTGAGAAGTTCAAGAAATTTGGCACACTGTCAGCAGGGGTGGAGATGAAAGAGATATTTTTATGTACTGCTGGTGGAAGTACATATTGATTTACCCCCTGCAGAGGGTAATTTAACAATTTCTGTGAAATTACTACACATTTGACTCAGTAAGTCTACTTCAGAAATGCATACTAAAAATATACTCTCAAACACATAAACTGATGTGACAAGATTCGCTTTACAATTATCTTTGCAATAGTAAAATGTTGGAAATGATGTTAATCAATAGTGTGGTTGTTAAAAACTTATAGCACATCTATTCAATAGAATACCTTATACACATTAAGGAAAGGAACGTGTTAGCCAGACCTGGTGGCACCTGCCTGTAGTCCCAGCTACTCAGGAGGCTGAACCAGGAGGATCATCTGAAACCAGGATTTGGAGGTTGCAGCGAAATGTGATCGCACCACTGCAGTCCAGCCTGGGTGACAGGGCAAGACAGACAGGCAGAAAGAAAGAAAGAAAGAAGAAAGAAAGAGGAAAGAAAGAAAGAAAGAAAGAGAACACTCTTTTTTAGACTGCTCAAAAGTAATGTCTGATATAACAAATCAAACAAAAGGTGTGAAGGGAATGATAATATGTGGGTAAGTGAATAAGATGTGTGTGTGTGTGTGTCCATCTATAAATGTTGTTTACATATAACTAAAATATCTCTGGAAAGATACACCAGAAATAAGCAACAGTGGCTGAACTGAGTGGTTGGAGAATTGAGGTGAAAGGGAGATCTTTTACTCTTTCACACCTCTTAAATTTTAAACCACATAAATATACGCCTATTCCAAAAACAAAACAATCTTTCTGTTCTCACAGTTAGCAATGTGAACAAGGCCTAGAAGTGGAGGAAGACTAATCATGGGAGGCACCGAATGGGGCTGTTGAGAGAGGACAGTTACACATTACACATGCACTGTCAGATACACACAGTAAAGTAGGGGCCATCAGTAGAAAGAGGGAACCATCCCCCTGGCCTGGCCACCGTGAAGAAGAATCCGTGCAGGACAGACATTGGGAGGGAAGGAAAGCTATTGATTTAGGATGTTGCTGTCCTGTCATGGGTCCTACAAAACCATAAGAAAAATTGGTTTTTCAGTTTTGCTTACAAGCCTACCACTGTCAGTAATTCCTTTATGTCCTGCAAATACATGATAGAAGAGGCTTAGCAAATATTTTTTTCTGAAACGCGTTCAGTGAAAGAATGGTTTCATGATGATCAAATAGGTTTATGAAGTCCTACCTCTCACCTTTCACACTCGCATATTCACGAGGCACGGGGGCATTCCCAAACTTGTTTGTTTGTTTTTAACCTAAATACCTATTAAGAGCCCACGGAAAATAATGTTTACAATGTCAGATTAGAGAAACTAGCCCTGTTCACTTCACCAGGTTTTACCCTCATCTTATGCCAGGTATAATAATGAGGTCACAATTTACTAGGTATTTTTTTTAAAAGAAGAAATAACCATGTTTCAATGATATTTTTAATTTACTAAAGATAAGGAACTTAGGGCCATCAAACTTTCAGCTATCAAATTTGATTATCAACTTCATGGTATTTTCAGAAAAGTAATATGACACTACGAGAGTATGATTTGAATGTAAATTTTCTACTGTACAGCCTGGTTGAGTGATATAATTTCTATCTGTTGTATTCACTGCGATATCCTCAACTAGAACAATGGCATATAATAGGTAGTTGATAAATATTTATTAGATGATTAGGTGACAGCATGAATAGAATACACTAGTTAGTAATACAAACTAGCTAATAATGAGATCCAAAACACCACCACTATACTAAGCCACTTTTTTCCTTTTTGTTTTTGTCATTCTCAATATACTCCCAGACACCGTGCCACCTCAAAGGAAGAGCATTGCAAGCACTGTTATATAGACATTTTTTTAAAGAGCAATTGTAATTTAGCAAGGTCTGGTCATTAGAAAGTGACATGTATTACATTTAGCGAGCAATTTAAAATAACGATAGTTTCTTCTGGTTACCTCCCAATCTGCGGCAACCCTCAGCTCCTTGGAACTAACCTGGCTTGGGTTTGTCAGTGTCTAAAACCATGAAATGTGTCAGAGTCTGGATCATGTCAAAGTCAGACAGTGCCCAAGCAGCTTAGCATATCACTGTCAAATGCCAGAATGGAGGCTTGCTGAGTCATCCTCGTATCCTTCAGGGAGCAGGAAAATATTATACAACCTCTCTAGCCCCAGGTCATCCCTGGGGCGAATCAAACTTGGGCAAATTAATTAAGTCATACATTCATTCAGTCATTCCTCAAATATTTACTTACTGTCTACTAAGCTCCCAGTGGAGTACTGGGCATTAAATCACTCCACATAGGCTCTCTCCCTAATAATAATAACAACACACAGTGTGCGGTTACCGTCTACCAAGAACTGTGCAAGAACTTGACATGACGTCTCATTCAACTTCACAGCAACCTTCCGGAGAGCCACTCTGGTTACCACACATTCCAGATGAGGACACTAAGGCACACAGAGGTGACATGGTACAACCATACTTTTACATAGTTTTTATGAGGGTGAAGTGGCAGGATTCTGAACACAGGTTCATCAACCACTGAGCAATAATGGGCCCTGCCCGCCCTAAAAGCAGGCATATGCATCTACATTTTTACATAACAGGAGCTAAAATTTGTGGACCACCTTCTACGTGCAGTCCCCGGGTTTCATACTTGTGCGTGGATCTCAATCAGTAGACTCATACAATGAAATAGTAGACAGCAGGGATGAAAAGCCCAGGACTCGTGAGCTAGACGCCTGACTCAAATCCCAGCTCTGCTACGTGCTGCCCATGTCCGTGAGCAAATAATTTCACCTCTCTGTGCCCCAGTCTTCTCATCTATAAAAGATGAAAGTATGTGCTTCACAGAGTAAATATTATTCAATCAGCTAATTATATAAACAAAACACTTAGACCATTCCTGGCACACAGTGAGTCTTACATAGCTTAAGTGTTTG
>NW_003852431.1:11892330-11895605 GCF_000181295.1 Otolemur garnettii
GAACAAATATTTATTCTGTTACAGTTTGTTTTTCAACATAGCTTAAAGAAAAGATTGGCATACACATAAACTCACCTGGGAAACTTGACCTCAATGGCTTGACCTAGACTACAATAAATAAAGATAAACATTATAGAGTTGATAACTTCCTAGTGGGTAGGACCATATTTGTCTACATCACCAGTAGCTGATATAAAGAGCCTCTTAATACATACTTTTTATGAGGGTGAAGTGTTTGCCTCCAATCGCTCTGTAAACTACTGGCTGACTTTGAATTTCATCATAAAATGCCCAACTCACAGTACATTTACTAAAGTAACCTATGATATGGAAGCTGATTGCAAAGTTAAACATTGTTAAAAACAAAATCAATAAAAATATTTTTATTTCCTGTTAGGCTTACTGGCTAATAGAATTCTATGTGGGTTTTTGTGTGTATGTGTGCTAGTAAGTATTGTGTCTCTTACCCCCAGCAAATCATTGAGATCTTCTGTGAAGGCACCTCATATCCAACGGTGGATTGCACTAAGCTCAATGCATAATTACAAAGTCTCCAGTAATTATGGTTTATGTAAGCATACTTTTGAAGATTTTTATAATGGAGAAAATATTTGCTGGAGGAAATTCTCATCAAAACATGATTTGCAAGAATGTTGGTTACAAAGTTCTTTCTCAATGCATAATAGCATTCCATAAATAACAGCATTAACTATTGCACCATCCATGAGAGGTCGTCAAGTGGGAATATTATATTCCATTCTTTTATAGTTCGGGGGAACTAAAGCCTTTCCTGATTTACCATATTGAGTTAGGCACACCCGTTTTGTCTCTCATAGAAGTTTGCCGTTCCTACAAGGTTGTGAACTCTAGGCCGACGGAGACCGTACTTTAATTATCTTTTGAAATAATATTTATCAAGGATTTTCTTGGCAGAAAACTCAGACCACACTATGCAAAAATAAAAATCTGTCAGCAAGACCACTACACATACTTTGGTGTTTAAAAAGCTGTCTATGCTTATATTTAATGACTTTCAAAAAGTTGTGTACATTTGAGTCACCTAGGGCTCATGATAAATGTTGACTTTTATTCAGACAGCCTCAGGTAGGACCCAAGAGTTTATATTTCTATTAAACTCCCAGGAGAGACTGAGACTGATGGTCCACAGACCACACCTTGAATAGTATGGCCTATAATTTGCCTGTATAACATCTGTGGTCATAACCTAAAATATTTGATAGTTTTTTCAAGTGTAGTATTGGTGAAATTTCTTCCTTTATTTTTAAAAAATTACCCCAAGTGAGAAATTGGTGCCTACTCTGGTGGTCATGGTGACGTTACAGAACCAGAAAAAAATGTCTTTGTGATTCAGGAAAGAACATTGAAGTCTTTGCTGGCTGTTGGTCCCAGGGGATTGATGGAGAATAATATAGCCAATGAAAATGACAGCATTTAGAAAAGGGAAATATTTCGGATGGTCTCAGCAAAGTGGCAGCGATGTGAAGGTATCACAAAAGACTAGGAGGCCCAGGGAGTGGAGCTTAGGTAGGTGAAAATCCATGACAGGCCACACTCAGGTTCCTAAGGCTTGTGAGCACTTACCCTGATTATTCGCATTGCACTGGGTTCCTCTGGTATAGTGTGAAAGTTGTCAGGGCAGAGACCATATGTCTCATTCAACTTTGTCTCCCCAGCAGCAAGCAAATAGTAGGCACATAGTTGACAATAAATAAATAAGTGTCCTTCAACCAACTAATGTATAAGGGCACTTAATGTGGCTATGGTAGGCACAAAAGGAAAGAGAGACTAAAGTTCAGAGCCCATTGCACACTTGAGGCTTGAGTTAAAAATGGTTTGGGCCAGGGCATCATTTTCCAAAGTATGTTCCAAGAAATGCTAGTCTCACATGGTGTTCCTGGAAAAAGAGTGAATGGCTAAGACAGTTCAGGAAATACTGCATTCAGTGTCCCCAAATGTGGCCTTGAGGAGGTGTGTATTAACCATATTAAAGAATTATATACCTATTTATATTGAGAATAAAGTACTTTAGAGAATTTAACCAAGCAGTTCTCAAACTGATCTGACTTATGCCCACTCTTCATGTTCCTGCAGTAACATGTAATAATTTTTCATGGAAGAAAAGCTTTGGTTTCTATAAGGAAATATATTACTGATTCCAAGATGGAACTGCCCAAGAGCACTGTAAATCCCTTATCCGGCAAAAATGAGATAACTCTTCCTTCTCATACACACCCCATGTAGTAGCTGGAGGGGACTCCTGAGTTCTCATGGAGGAGTCCCTGGCTCAAGGCATTTCTCTCTGCACCTCTGCAGAGTTTAACAGAGAAGTAAATCCTGGTCCCTCTCCGGGCATACCCTGCAGCCTGGGGCAGACCATCAGGGATGTGGTAATTGTAGACAGAACTGATTTAAACCTGGCGTTACCATTCTGCAATCAGCCTACCCTCTAACTCTTGGACAGCCATGGCCAGAGAAAACAAAATCACCCCTGGACCAAAGTGACTCTAGTTTTACCTGTGTAAATCTCTAGAAGAGATTATTTGTTAAAGATGCCTAAAGGAATGGCTGATAAAAGAAAAAGAGTTGTTTACAATTTATTTTCTCCTTTCTAAGGCAATGAACTGAGATTATAACTTTCAAATACAGATACAAGTGGGAAGAACAGTATAAGAAAAACTGCACACTCATCACTCAGCTTCAACAATTATGACATTTCTCAATTTGTTTTCATTTATACCCTCCCTTACTTTTTGTTTGTTTTCTAGACTATTTTATAGCAATCTCCAAACATTACAGCATTTCAACTGAGAATTGTTTCTGCATCTCTCTACATAATAAGGCATATATGTATGTATATATATATATATAAAATACACTTTGTATATATATAATACCACATATATTCTATACTATTATCAAACCTAACAGAATTAACGTTTCCTTAATATCATCTGATAGTGAGTTCATATTCAAAATTCTAAGATTATTTACAAGATAAATATAAGCTCAGCACCTGTAGCTCAGCGACTAGGGTGCCAGCCACATACACTGGAGCTGGCAGGTTGGAACCCAGCCCAGGACTGACAAACAACAATGACAACTACAACCAAAAAATAGCTGGGCATTGTGGCAGGTGCTTCTAGTCCCAGCTACTTGGGAGGCTGAGGCAAGAGAATCACGTAAGCCCAGGAGTTTGAGGTTGCTATGAGCTGTGACGTGACAGCACTCCACTGGGGGCCCCATAGTGAGACTCT
>NW_003852431.1:11895625-11922592 GCF_000181295.1 Otolemur garnettii
TGGCCAGACTTGGTGGCTCACATCTATAATCCTAACACTCTGGGAGGATGAGATGGGTGGATTGCCTGAGCTCAGGAGTTCAAGACTAGCCTGAGCAACAGTCAGACCCCATCTCCAAAAATAGCCAGGTGTTGTGGTGGGTCCCTGCAGTCCCAGCTACTTGGAAGGCTGAGGCAGGAGAATCTTGAGACCAAGAGTTTGAGGTTTCTGTGAGCTGTGATGCCAGGGCACACAACAAAGTAAAACTTAAGCTCAGAAAGACTTTAAAAGATATATATACATGAATGACAAAACAGAAATACAATCTAGCAAGGCGGAGGGAAGAAGAGAGACAGAGGGAAGGAGGGGAAGAGGGAGTATAACTGGCAGGATCTCACCTAATGTGTAAAATCTGAGGGTGGTCAGCACGCCCGCTGGGTAAAGTCTCAACCACAACTTGAACTCTACCTTATAAGTGAAAATACTGTAAACTAAAAATCTGTACCCTCATATTATTTTGAAATTTTTAAAAATGGAAAAGAGTAAAAATAAAAGAGGACGGCGCCTGTGGCTCAAAGAAGTAGGGCTCCGGCCCCATATGCCAGAGGTGGCGGGGTTCAAACCCAGCCTCGGCCAAAAGCTGCAAAAAAAATAATTAATAAATAAATAAATAAACAAAAGATACATATCCAGTATGTATAGTCAAATCAAGACACAAACAGAGCCTTCCTCTGTGACTCATTCTCAACTCTCAGTTCCCTTTTCTCTTTCTCATACTTTTTTCATTATTTTCTACTTTATTATTTTATTCTATGCTGGATGTATTTTTAAGATATTTTTTCAGAACTTATTATTCTAATATAATCAAAGGGCATGAAACAATGGCAAAGGTAGACTCTTTTAAAATATGGACAGACTATGTACAAAATTAAATGGACTTAATATTTTGTCCTTTATGTCATAAATGTCCTTTATTTGTCCTGAGCTATTTTTTGCAGGAAAACAAACAAGCAATTCCTTAGCTCAGGAAGCATAATTTTTGAGTAATACTTAAGTTTCAAAAGTTTCCTAGAAATGAGGCAGGACTCTAAGCAGAACTCCCAGCCCCCATAATGCCCATTCTCAATGAAAGGAGTTAAAACATAAGAGTGCTGAGCTGAGCCAGCCTTCTCAAAAGATTCGCCTCTCTCCATCCACGTTTCTGAGTTGCCTTGAAATGATTCGGATTCAGAAGGCATCACCTATGTGTGTTTCATCTTACACATGCCACAGATATCAAGAAACTTATGAAACACAATCTGATGATTTTCAGAAGCAGCATCTGGCTTCCTAAGAGTTTTGCCAGTTTGCCAACCCTATTTCAGAAAAGCTACACGCTAAATGGGTCACTTCATTGGCAAAGACAGTAACTTCTGAGCCTTCATTTAGAAGAGATGAGAAAAGAAAGATAAAGTGTGAAAAGAATTAGTAACACAATCTTTCAATCACAGGTATTTCAACTGATTAACTGTCAGGCCAAGCATTTCCCTCAATTCAGGAAACCAACTCAATCTGTCTTTTGAAATGTTCTTTGCAATTTGTTAAGGCTTTTTGTCTAATCAAGAACACTACATACCTACTATTAGTTCAGGCTTGACTTGTAGGTTAGGATTATTTTCCATAAGAAATGTATACATTGTGTTGTAATCTATGCATTATAATACAGTTAATCAAAACTCAACAGGCGCTGGGCACAGTGGCTCAAGCCTATAACCCTAGCACTCTGGGAGGCCGAGGCAGGTAGATCCCTTGAGCTCAGGAGTTTGAGACCAGCCTGAGCAAGAGCAAGACCCCATCTCTAGTAAAAAAATGTTGAAAAACTTAGCCAGATGTGGCTTCACTCACCTACAGTCCCAGGTACTCAGGAGAGTGAGACAGAAGGATCACTGGAGCCCAGGAGTTTGAGGCTGCTGTGAGCTATAATGACACCACAGCACTCTACCAAGGTAACAGAGTGAGACTCTGTCCCTACCCACCCCACCCCCCAAAAAACTCTTAACACAGCCAAAGAATATGCCAGAAGGTTTTTAAATAGACACATAAATGATAGGTGAAGATATCTTTATAATTGTCTTCAAGATTTGTTACAACCATAATATCCCTTTATGCTCTGAACTCAAATTGAGCCGCTCCCTGTAAGCTCTTTCTTTTCAACATGTGTAAGAAACTTACATTCAATATTAACAGATGCTGATTGGAGGACTATTTGGAAAGGACAGGTTGCACACTCGCAATCTCATTTCTTAAGATTTATTAAAGTAATTTTGAGTTGAAATCTCCATTTACCTACAGGAACAAGAGGGATAAAGCGATCAGTTTTCTCCACATGGAGTATGCTATTCTCTAGTGTTGATCTTGATAAAGCAACCTCACTTTCACAAACCACTGAAAAACTAGAATTTAACCGGCTGGCAGAAGAACCAAGGCATCCATATGTCTTCTAATGGAGGTCAGAAAGAAGGTAAATTACTGAGAAAATGGGCAAAAATCTTCCCCCTAACATATAGTCTAATTTTTCAGTACATCTCCAGACACCATGGTACGCCTTCAGTCATTTAAATCATTTTATTTCTACATTTTGCTTCACACTAAAAGGAGGATGGGTCATATGTGACACTAGCGCTCAAAAAGAGCAGTAATATATAATTCCTTGACATGATACTATTGTCAGAGAAGCAACCATCTCTCCTGCAGGACAGATGTTACCGATCATGTCAATAATACATATGACTTTTCCTCCTGGTTTTATTCATCTTTGCTAACGGGCACATCCTTCAACCTCTGAGCTGTAATGGCTCCTGTCCAAATGGGCTTTCATTGCACACAAGAAGCTTTCTGCCTCTCTCTTTCTTATAACAAAAGGTTTGTGGTTATGGAATTAAAACTTTAACAGAGAGTCCTGAGTGGCAGATCTGATGATTCAGGGTAGCAGCCTAGGTTTGGGACATGCCCCAAAGAAGCAAGGATCAAAGACCTAGAGAAGTTCAAAGCTCACCACAGACAAGGTAGACACAATAAATGCCGCGGACCAGCAACCAACTGTTTATAGTCTCCATAATCTCCTTTTATTGAAAATAAGGCAGACGTTGTATTTTTAAAAGGTAAAAAGACACTGGATAACTAAAGATTAATAGGCTGTAAAATGTTAGCAAAACTGAGGTGAGGCAAAAACCAGATTTCAGTATTTCCACAGGGTTATAAGCAAAACACGACGTGGCACATAGAGATGGAGAGGGTCAAAGGAAGAAGGCCCCCAGGCTGTCTCAACCCATAGATTGGGGTACACACAGAAATAGGAAAATTGTATCTCCCAGAACTAATGAGATGAACTAGCCCATAGTCATAAATGAAATAAGTACTTTTTAGGGAGATAATCTTCCTTCCATGACATCCTCATTCAATTTCCTGAAACGTGATGTCATCTTGAACTGTCTATTCTTGTGAGCACCACAAAGAAGCACAAGGAACAGCTTTGCTGGTTCTATGACGGAGACTGTCAAAATCATTAGGGTCACTGTGACACCACTAATTGATATCTGCCTATAGAACCCTGATTTTTGTTTCTGTTTTTGGATTCAAATGCATGTAATGAAGAAAAAAAAAAAAAAAAGCCTGCTTTTTCCAGCCATGCTTGCACCAGGGAACAATGAATGGGTAGAGTGGAATCAGCAGAAGCTCAGGATGTGCAGCAGAATCACCAGAAGGAATCATTGCCCTGAGGTCCTCCCCTTTGTCAAGGAATATGCATCTAGCACTGGTTGGTGGCCATGAAGTAAAACCAGACAGTAAGGAAAATGGTGGAAGGCTGGGTGTGGTGGCTCATGCCTATAATCCCAGCACTGTAGGAGGCTGAGGCAAGTGGATAACCTGAGAACTTTGAGAAAAACTAGCTGGGGATGGTGGCAAGCACCTGTAGTCCCAGCTACTGGGAAGGCTGAGGCAAGAGGGTCACCGGAGCCCAAGAGTTTGAGGTTGCTGTGAGCTATGACACCATAGCATCTACCAATTGTGATAGAATGAGACACTCAAAATAAAAGAAAGAAGCAAGGGAGGGAGGGAGAGAAGGAGGGAGGGAGGGAGGGAGGGAGGAAGGAAGGACAGAAGGAAAGAAAGAAGGAAGGAAAGGAGAAAGATGGTGGAGCAGAAAGTTAGAAGGAACTAACACCTTTGTGACACTGTAAAATGCTACACCAGTCCTGGACTACCTAGCTCCAGAAGTTTTTATGTGAGAAAACAAAAACCCTATGTATTTAATCCCAGGCTTTAGAGGTTTCTGAAGCTTACAGACAAACACAATCCCCAACTGTATTTCATTCATTAGCATAAGCTGTTACGTGAACTAGCTCACTAACATTTGGTGATGTAAAATCCTCTGGAATAGGAATTATTAGAACAAGACTAGTATGAATTCTGTAGCATCAAATTGTTCCATTCATTATCTTGAGATTTTTCTCTCCCACTCAAATCTCAAATGCAATTTTTCCCCAGAATCCCCAAGTCTTTCTGGGTTCTCTTCTCTGTAGGCACCACCATGGCCTTTCCTCACCTGAACTGTTGCAAAGACCTCCTGATTATTCTTCCTTCTTTTAGACTCCTTTATTAATTTGTTCATTCTACAACTCATTATTGAATATCAAGCACAATAGTAGATGCTGGGGAAAGAGTAGTGAGGTAGATATACGCCAATAATATCATTAGATAGCTTGGAATTTTCCTACTTACTGTCACCAGTGATCTTCCCAAAATGTAAGTATGACCACATCATTTCCTATGTAAATCCTAAAATAACTTTCCATTACTTATAAGTAAAACAAAAAGCTTTAAATTTCATGTAAGGCCTTTCAAAACCATGCAATATGGTATATCTCCAGCCTCATCTTACCACCTTCCATCACTTCCTTCTTCCTGGTTCCCTATTTTCAAGTTCAGTGAACTGTTTGCTAGGTAATATATATAAAGTGCTTTATGCAGAGCTGGCAGAAATAGGCACTCATAAAATGTGGCTTGCGTTCCTCAGCCCTTTTCCAAACACACCATATACTTTGAGATCCTCTGAGTTTGCATATAATTTTGCTTGAAATTTTTCTCCTAGAAGACCTATTGAGAATTTGACTTCAATGCCATGAACTCTTCAAGTTTCTTATGATGAACACAGTCAATTTTTCTGTTTTATATTTTCCTTCCACATCCTGGAACAGAAAAGTTACTAAAAATGTTAAAATTCACTGTTAGAGAGAAATTAAAGAAGATTCTTTAGAACTGGCCATAATGGGAAGCTGAGAGCAGATTCCCAGAAACCCAAGGCAGTTTGAATATTCAGTTTTGTAATGATCTGAGGCGATGGTGATATCTCATGCAATGAGTGCATCTAATTTAATCAATTCCATGTTTATGATAAAGCATCTAATGTGTGGCCCTAGATAGAGGTGCTGACAAAGCAGACAGATTGATATAAAACAGGGGTTTTCCTGGGGAATTGGGAGAGAGAAAAAGGTGTAAGTATAATGAGATAAGAGAGTTGAGAGTATAGATGAGAAAATAAGTTATCAGGCCCTTGAGTTTAGATTAGTCAAGGAAGAAATGAAGGAGACTGACTGCAGCCAAAGAACCAATGCAGTCAATATGTGCATGAAAATGCTAGAAGAGCATGATTAGGAAATATGGAATCCAAGTTGAAAGACTCTGTCACAGCAGCCCCTGAAGAGGAAAATACCCAATGAGCAGTCATGGGTGTGGAGTGGAGTGAGCATTGCTGGTTTTTGCTGGTGAGGAGGAAAAGGCATGATGAGGCTAGAATATTGGGTATTTTTCCCCGTAGGCAGACAAGTCTTCCAGAATAATGGCTACAAGTGAGTTAACAAGAAAGAATGTCAAACAAAAATTTCTGTGTATTCGTAGAAGACTGTCTCTGGGGAGGCAGAGCGGGTAGGAGAACTAAGTAGCTTCACCCTCATAGGACAGGAGGTGTTTATTCAACGATGGCAGCCAGTGTTGGGGTTTCCCACACACACATACCGCTCTCACCATACCAAACCTGATGCTGGAAAGCAGGAATAATTAGCTCTGGTTGAAGTGGCTAAGGAAAATTGTATTCTTGGGAGAAAACTAGGTTTAAACCAATTTCAAGGGCATGTAATTAGTCTTTTTTTTCTTTTTTTCTTTTTTTTTTTTTTTGCAGTTTTTTTGGCCAGGGGCTGGGTTTGAACCTGCCACTTCTGGTATATGGGGCCGGTGCCCTGCTCCTTGAGCCAAAGGTGCCATCTGTAATTAGTCTTTTATGAAAATGATTAAGATGATGGGATTTTTCTTCATCAGGACATGAACTTTCTTGAAGATATAAAATATTGCAAGGGAGTTGAATCATCAGAGGCAGGCCAGGGAAGAGAAAACAGAAAATCATTGGTATAAAAATATGGAAAGAGTAGATAGCCTGAGGTGTTTTCTTTCTGGCAAGCATGCTGGATGTGAGGCACAGTGGAATTAGCTGGCATCCAGGTTTTAAGGAAACACCTGAACAAGTACATTGAAGGCTGGGTTGGGGGGGATTTACAAGATGCTTAAGGATGGTTAGTATTGCCTTCTGGGGCCTTTGCTCTGAGTTCATATGTAAATGCAGTTGAATGGTTTAACAAAATTTTAACCTAGACAGACTGGAATTAAAATTCCATAGTCTCTAGATACTTAACTTCATGGTAGAAACCTCTCAATGGCAGGGATGACTCAAGCTTTTGAAAGAATATGCTTATGGCCAGGATGGGTCACCTAGCAGCACCAAACAGAGGTGAGATCCAGGAAAAGGAAACTTTCTCAAAGACATAAAAAGCTCAGAAAGTCAACTAATCATTGCATTTGATCCATAGAGTATCTGTTGAACCAATGGATATGACGGTAGGTTTTAACTTTCTGTTAGGAAATAGGAGTTTGGATAGACATTTTCAAACTGCTGAAAAGGACAGTGGGACATACTTGTCATTCTTTTTGACTTTCCTCCATCTGAACCAGTTTCTAATTGGAGCAGTTCCCATTTTGTGAGTTAGGGTTAGAAACGAGTGCCGGATTCTCATTTTTTACAGCCTCCCTGGCAGGACAGGAGTATGTATAAGACCCAGGCCCAGCCACTAAGATGCAACTTCCCAGGATTTACATTAGGATCTGGATGTGCAACGGCAAAGATATCGTTCTCATGGCAGGATCTATGCAGGCAAGATTCATTTCTCTGAGTGGTGCCAGTGCCAGTGCTCTGCACTGCAGCGTGACCTGCAGATGCTGTCATTTAGTGGCAGTGGAAGTAGTGTTCTCCCTGACCCACTTCTGCATATGATCCGTGCCATTGTTTGTGACTACACATCCTATGATCATAGCTTTTAACTCCTGTATGACTCCTACCCAGTTCTCTTATAGAAAATTCCATTTTCTCCATAAATCATGTAGACTTGGTTTCTTATTCTAGCAACTAAAAACCCTACCAATGGAGGTGTTTGAAGCAGAAGTGTGCTGCTGACAGTAGCAGAGACTAACACAAATGAGGAAAGGGGTAAATGGAAGAAGTTCTATAGAAGGCAGTGAGAAACCAGGCTAGGAAGTTGGGACTCCTTTCATGAAGCAATCAGTTAAACCATCTGTTGCTCTTAAACACAGACCACGGGCCCAGGGAGGCATTAGAACTTCAGGGGGGAAATGGTGGGCACACCACTGAAGGCATTTCAGTGAGATTTTAGGAGAAAGGAAAAAGTTAGGACTGAGGATGGGCCATCTTAAGGAGGGAAGCGGGGGATTTAGCAGCAGCAGATAAATTTAAGCCAAAAGACAAGCTTAATTTTCCAGGCCTGTCTTAAACAATTTTTATAAAGTTGTTTCTGCCTGACAAACAGAAAAACCCAGATGGCAAAGATTGGGTTATGGGTATTGCCTTCCCACCTGAGGTTATTGTTTTAAATTGCCTCAGGGCAGAGGTCATTAATCTGAGGTCTAGGAGGACCGACAACACATAGAAGTCTGTGGCATGGAGTCAGGAATTCTCAGACTCACAGTCTATTTCTAGAAAAGATCGCTGGCTGTGTCATTAGCCCATGGAATTGACTGGAAGCACCTGAAGCCTACTGAGTTCTTAGGGGAATTGTATTACCAAAGAAAGCCCAAGGTTAATAAACAATGGCCTGTGACCTCTGGGACATCAAGGCAATTCCTTGAGCTTCTAAATTCCCACCAACAGGATATAGAATACTAAGCTCTGTTGCCCCCAGAAAGGGCATTTCCCTCAATGTGCATTTTCAATGTTGCCATAAATGAGAATTATATCAGGCTGGGGAGGGTAACTGTTTTAACAACTAGACCTAATAGTTAAAAGTCTCAAACACAATAGGAATTTCTTTTGTATTCACATAGCAGAACTGAACAAGTGAAAAGGTAGGGGTACCACCTTCATCCATCCAGTAATTCAAGGATCCAGGATAAAGGAGGTTCTGCTATATTAATGCTTAAGCTTATCAGGTATGAGCTGGAAAGGGGAAAATTCAACAGCACATAAGCACATATGCTGGTGGTTTTAGGAGCCCAACTTACAAGTGATAACATGACATTTCCACTCATAGTCTATGAGATACAGCTCTACAGGGCTACAGCTAAACACAGGAGAGCCAGGAAGTTGGCCTACCTGTGTAGCCAGAAGGAAGAAGAAAGAGGTATCAGAGAGTGGGAAGCCATTTCGGCCACAACAAAGACAGACTATACTTGGCTTAGTACAGGGGCTCATCCCTGTAATCCTAGCACTTTGGGACACCAAAGTGTCCCACTTGAGGCCAGCACTTCAAGACCAGCCTGGGAAACAGAAAGACTCAGTATCTAAAAGAGTAAAAAAAAAAAAAAAATTAGTTGGGCCCAGTGGTGCACAACTTAGCTCTAGCTACTTGGGAGGCTGAAGCAGGAGGATCACTTGAGTGCAGGAATTTGAAGTTGCAGTGAGCTCCGGTAATGCAACTGCACTCTATCTAGCCCTGGCAACAGAGGGAGACCTCATCTTAATAAAAAATATAAATAGACAATTCCTGAGAGAACTGAAGCTGTACAATTGTGTGACCAGATTCCTCTCTCCAGTGGCAAGATAAGAAGTCCTTGCTACTCCCAACCAACAGAATATAAGTTCTGTGGACAAGAGACGGTTGTCAATTCTTTCCTGTTTTTCAGAATTGGAGTTGATTTGTGGGAGTGAGGGGTAGGGAAGAAGTGATTTGGTCTTGGATTAGTTGTGCGAGTAATAAAAACTTTTCGTTAAGCCATATGTTCACATACCATGATGGAAGATGTCAAAAATAAAAGCCAAAAAATCTTAGATATAGAACTGAGTGTTGACTGATGAAACTGTGGCTCATCTTCCTGTAGGGAATGAGGGTATATTGCAGGTAGATGTGAGAACTTTTTTACCAAGTATGATTGGGACAAAGCGTGGACCCGAGGGAGGCATTTTGGATTGCTAACCTAACATCAATTTCTCTGCTTCCTCCACTGGGGCATAATTAAAATTTTCTTCAAGGGACCCATTCTTTTGGTGACTTTATTTCATCGACTGTGGCCATCTCATTCCCCCCCACCTGTGGTCTACAGAAAGACGTGTGATGCAATTCTGGCCAGTGGAACACTAGGGCAAATCTGCTGGGTGGCTTCAGAAAAAGATTTTATTACTACCAAAAAAGACTCATGGGGAAAATGGGATCCCTTTTCCCCTTTGACCTTGTTGTGAATAAATACAACATCTGGAACTATGCCAATGTTGTGTGACCAGGAAGGGAACTAACAGAGCCAGAGATGGGCAGAACTTCAATTGCTGTTACAGTATCTTTAGCCACTAAACTGACTGGCACTGGAGTCACCCCAGGAAGAGTCTCTAAACTTCTGATGTAGGAGAGTACGTTAGTATTAGTGTTTAAGATATGTTGAGTGGGGTGTTCTGTTTTGTTTAGCTGAGATCCTCTTAGCTGATAAAGATCCCCTGTGCTATCCTGTCCATACATTCCTTATCACACATGGGGAACCTAACATTTATTGCCCCATTATTATATATATGTTGTTTATATCTGGTAAACATACACCATCCATTATAGATGAAGATTATGCTGGAAACGTATGCTCATAGAGATCTGTGTATGTGTGTTTTTCATGATGATGGTAAATTTGGATTGATCCAGCTACGTTGTTTCAACCAGTTCTCCTCATAACTAAAACACATACTTGAGAGCCAATGGGCTGGGGTCAATGTGCTTGGCTATGAAATGGACTGAAGTTATATCAGAATACAACCATTGGGATGGTGGGCTATTAGGAGTTATGCTCACTCTGAGAGTAAATAACTTCATAATAAGCCTACATTAATTGAGAATGTATGCAGGGAATTGAGAATTCTTCCTCAGGCTTTATTTATATACTAACTCTATTGCTTAGGACAAATACATGGCAGAGCCTTGCAGATGTGGGTGGCTTACATGATATTTTAAGATCCAGTGTTTGTTTTGTTGTTTTTTTGTGGGGGGTTTAGGAGCTGAACATTTCCTATAAATGAAGTTGCTGCAGACAGTTTTTTCCCACTCTACTTTATTATACTCTACTTCCACCTTTCAATTATTGTGAATCGTAATAATGAAAATAACTACTATAAATAATGCACTCACTTTTTATATCATCTTTCCAACAAAGAGAAAAAATCATGCTGAGCTGCTGGGAGAACCGGGAGGCAGCTCCTGCAAGGTCTCAACAGGCAAAGATGTGCGGACTGCTGGGAGGAGGTGGGTTTTCCTCCTTTGGGGGCTGAGATGGGGGAGCATGTGTACAGCAGCTGCACTGATCACTTTGTTTTTAACATGGACAATTTCCTAACGGTATGTGGAACATCTGAGAACACCCAGAGCTTCCTTTGCTTTCCTCTCTCTCTCTTAGGAACTTTAGGAACCTCAAGAAGATAGTGAAGACCACAGTTTGGATGTATACAACCCAGGGCAAAAAATGTGGTAGTGTCACTCCTTGAGCCAGGCATGATTTCAGTAAATTCTCAAGGGATCGATCACTGTGGGAACAGCAACATGGGATTTGAGGAGCTTTATAGCTGGTTCATGTAGCTTCACCTAGCTCTAAAAGGAAGGCCCTAATGACCAAATTATTCATTCATTTATTTTCTCATCCTAGCTTCTTTCAAACAGCTGAAGTAGATTATGAAAAATTAGATATGCAATATCACCTGAGGCTGATGAATCAGAAATAGAAAATCAGAACAAAGAAAGGGGAGACAGCCTGCTAACTCTCAAAGCTCATACAAGGGCCCAAAATATTCAAATTCACATTAGAATGTGAGGTTTCTACAGGCCAGAGCATGAAAGGATAAATGAGGTTACTTATATGTGGTTTATATTAAGGAAGATGAATATCAGTTCTTCTGAGGATGTATAGCATTTTCCTGGTATTGTATTTTCAAAGAAATGGAAAATATATGAAGATAATAATGCCCAATTCTCAGGGTTGTTAAGCGCATTACATGTATGAAAGCTTTTATAAATTGTTAACTATTACTTTAACATCTAATCATAGCAATAGTACATAATAATAATACATTATACCTTTTAATAGTAATTAATATGTAAATATTAATTAAACATATTTCCAGACACTAAAGTCGAAAGCAGAGAGCAGAATTTTAACCTCTGAAGTGTTTTCAGTGGAGAGTCTTTTTATAATGTCCTCTCTGCTTTCCTGCCTTCATGAACGTGACAGGCAGGGTATAATTTCACCCTTAGAAGGGATCTGAGAGCTCGTCCTCGTCAGTATCAATGGGTACGGTTTGCAGTGCTGTAGCTGCACATGTAGGTGTGGGAAAATGTGGCATAGAGGGGGGATGGAAAGGCCTACACCCATGGAGCTGATATTTGCTTTACAGAAAAAAAATCACCACTATTAGTCTGCTTTTAAACAATTTGACTTTCATCAAGGTGGAGTGAAAAATGTGCAGCTGTTGACCCCTTGGGCAGTGTAACACAGCTGCTTTTCTGTAAAACTAATTAACAAAACCCAAGTTGAAGCAAGCAGCCTTCTCCCAAGTGGTTTTTTCCCCCCTCCAGACAATCTCCACGTCCACGGTGTCTCTTCCTCCTCCGTGCCATTCAAAGCGTTATCTTTTGTTTCTGCGTCGGAACTCAGTAATCCAGGGGCGTTCTCATGTCAGCTTATAGTTCCTCTTTTACATCACGTACACATCACGAGGATGAGATATGGAAAGGCATATACTTCACAAAGTTGTCCATTGGCAAAGGCTGGTGGCTAACTCCAAAGCCTGTCGCCAGCATTAAGAATGTCTGCCAGTTGCACATCATCTTAAAACTCACGGAGTGCTCCCTTTTAGACCGTGTCATTTACTCCTCCTAATTAGTCTCCTTGTTACTATTCTCTCCATTTTGCATCCACACCAAGGTACCCCTGGATTTGAACTCTAGCTCTGCCCATTTTTAGCTACGAAAGCTTACACAAATCACTCAATATTTTTATAGATCAATATCGTCACCTATAAAAGAGGAATAAATACCTGGATAAATGAGATCATATGTATCGGTGAAGAACCCTTCATGGTTTCGGACATAGTGTAAGCAGGTACATAATAATGGTGATGATGCTTATTGTATCATATGAATAAAACTCTTAGAGCCACAAATAACATAAATTGCATATTAAAGTATTACGGTATCCTTGAAACTTATAGTCATGTTCTATTAAAATCTTTTCTTGGATAATATTATATTTTAATAATACGTTTGGTCCGTGATTTAAATTAGTCAATAACATCAATTTAAAAAAAAAATTTTTTTTTAAGTGCCCAAATGCTAACCCATTTCCCCAGAATAAATCATCAAATCTCCTAAGGCTCTGGCTATGAAGCTACCAAAAAGGGACTAAATCAATGGAAAGCTGCCATCGCCAGCTGTGGTCAGTTGGTGCTCTGTACTCAGCCAGTCAATGCAAGAGGGCTACGATACTCTAGGACTCTGAATTTCAATTCCTAATATTTTCATATTATAGGAACCTCTAACATTAGTGCACAAAACGTTTTCTTATCACATTCATCCCACAGACATCGGATAATCCTCCAGATATCCTCTGAGTTAGAATTGCCAAAATAGCCCAGTTCTTAAGGTTGGTAAACTCTTTACAGTTGACTTATCCAAAAAACAAGCCGTGAATGTTCTCCAGCAGCCTCCTGATTCTCCGAGTCTTTGTCACTGGTTATTTCAATTTCTTATAGCATGCCTCAGTTTAAATGGCCAGTGACGGCCTTGAGAAAACACCCTGCGGTCACTGTGTTTGCTGATATAACCCGGCCTCAGCAGCCAGCCAGCACTAGGTCAGCCACGGGCAATGATTTGATCTTTTCACTAAAAGGCACATGGTCTCTGTGTCGGATATCACCAGTGGACTGTTTCACAAGTTGTTACACCCAGGTTGGCATAAGGACTGGGCAGAAGTTGAAACATAGAGTCCGAGTTACGGGTGCACAAGTCAACACTGAGAGCCAAGAGGCCTGTGCCAAAAAAAAGTTGTAATCCAGGGAGGGAGAGAAGACGCGGAGCCAGAGTCCAGTCAGGGGTCAGAGGACAGCAACAGGCTGCATCCTGCTGCTGGCCCCTTGCTAGAGCTGTTCATACTGGGCCACCTGTGAGAAGTGTGACATATGGTGTCTTGCAGACATCACTTAACACAGCCAGAGAGGACTCAGGATGCAAAGAATTTAAACAGCTACCATTTCAAAGCCTTGATCTATTACCAGGTAAATACACCTAAAATTCATAGGCTTAAAGTCAGTCCATCCAAGGATAAAGTCACCTCAGTTTGTATCGAATTAAAGTATGCATTTCCTTTTTTGTATGACTGTTCCAATCAATTTTGGAAAATTTCTGATTCTAATTGGTTTCTTGTAAACATGTACTTGTTTGGAATAATTTAAAGACATCCGGTTAATTTGTCTAAGAATTCTTCCACTTTGGTTTTGTATTTTTAAAACATGCTCATGGTGATTTTATAGAGTGCCTTGCGTCCTTTAATACACGTGAAAACTTCCATAACTATATAAATTCACTGAGTAAATTAAGAAACACCTTGTGTTTTCTCCCATTTAATGGGCATTGCTGTTTTGATAATAATAAGGAAAATATCTGTTATGGTTTTATAACGTAGATGGCGGCAACAATGAAATGCAATGGAGGATTAAATTAAACACAAGATTAAGTATAAAATCACAGTACCTGGCATATGTCAGCAACTTGGTTAATATTGGTTTCTTTTAGAGAAATGGGACATTCGTTTTCAGGACCGAATTAACTTGGTTGATATTTCAGGCTCACTAGGTTTTTGTTGACTTTTCATTTCACTTTGAATACCATCTACCTTGTTATGATATGAAGAGGTAGAAAAGTATATAAAGAAATGTTCCTCTTTAGAAGCTGAGAAGTTTGACTTTATTTTCCTTATTTCCCTAACTCCAGACAGAACAGTCTCTGGGAATATGAGCTATTTCCACTTGACCTTATGCTGGTTCCCATATACTTTATACTGAACCTCCTGCCTTTAGTCCTGTCCCTTCTGGCCTCTGGAGGCAAAGGAGGGAGGTAAACCATATGTTCCAAGGTTTGCCACTCCCTACAGGACACACTGTGGGCACAAAAGCCCGTTCAGTTGTGTTCTAATGCTTTCCTTGCTTGAGCACTGCCATGTGCCTTGGCTGGACAGATTACAGAGGCAAAGCCTAAAATGGAAACAGACAAGCTACAGAGTCAGAGTGTGTGAGTGGGAAAGTGGAGGCTGGAGTTTATTAGAATGAAGAGTTCAAGGTGAACAAAAAGAAGAAATCAATACATAACCTGAGCATTGTGAAGGAAGAAAATATGGTTTGGTTTGTCTACACTTGCTTCTGCATAATTACAAAGGCACAACATCAGCCACAAATATTTCTGAAGGGAGAGAATAGGGAGAATCTAAGTGTGTGTATTGAGCAGCGGGAGGTGATAGAAGCCGGGGTGACATAAATCAGGAAGATAACCCAGCTTCAGTGGGAAAAGAGCCAATTATTTGAGCATTATTGAACCTGAAAGAGGTTGAAGACAGTGTAGAAGAATACCAATGAACTGTTGTAAGTATCAGATGTGTGGTGCCGTGTATTTTATATTAGAACAAGTAGATGGTGAACAGTGAGTCTAGCGACAGAGAAAGGTGGGAGGAAAATCCGTGCAGAAATAAGATTAAAGGCAAAATAATAGTAGAAAGAAAAGTAGAAAGGAGAAAATATACAAAATGAAATTAGGAGAAAGTGTTAGTTTTCTGATGGGAGCTAGCTACTTAACTACTTTCTACTTAGAAGAAATAATCATCTCATATTTCAGTGTTTCCTTCCAGCGGTCACTTGTTAGTTGCAGTCTTACATGTGAGTTTCCCAGAGGCTTTCAGTCTCCTAGTCATCCTCAAGGCATTCAATTTACTTTTTAGGGTATCTTTTAGTTCTTAAAAAGAACGTGTTTACACGTTAGTTCAAACCCCCGTGCAATTGATCCGTTGTGAACTCACAACCACCAATTAAACACCTTGTCCAGGTTTTGTGCCTATACATCTAATAGGGATAATATGTCTTTCTGTAAATTATCTATCCAATTGTTGTTATACCGTTTCTCCGTGCTCACAGAGAAACATGATTTTTCAGTGGGCAGAGATGCTCTGATGGCAGACAATGTAGAACCCTCATGTAGCCACAGGGAATGAGATATGATTCCTCTAGGCTATTCCTAATAATTTCATTTTCTTTGGTGAATGGCATGTGAACCAGTTCTGGCCAATGAGACAACATGCTTAATGTATCCCTTTCAGTCTCAAATGAAGAATATAGGAGTTTATCCCTTCCTGTTTATGATACTGCTGTGAAGACAAGGTCTAGGGATGTGCTGTTTATCTTCAACTGTGGGACAATGAGTGCAAATATGAAAATATAAAAAGCCAGCTAAGACTAATAAAGTTGAAAGATGGAAAGGGTGAGGTTCCTGGATGATACCACTTTATAGCTGAGGCTGTTTTAGCAATGGCCAGCTTGTAGGCACGTTGCATGTGTCAGTCACTATTTATTATTTAGATTAATTTTCTCTAACTTAAACCCAAAAGCATTTAGTCTCTCAATAATATCTGAAGTGGGCAATGGACCTAAACCCTTGATTTAGTCTTTTAGGCTATAAAAGAGTATATTTCTTCAGTAGTTAAAAAGACTATTCAAATAAACCATCTCAAACTAACATTTTTAAAATAACTTAGCATATTCTCTTATAGTCAAGAGATCTGGACACATTAAGCATGACAAGTTCTTCTACCTACACTTTCTACCAGGGTAATATACAAAAGGATAAACTAGAAAATTAAAATACAACTAAGTTGGACTAAAAACAAATGTGAGAACAAATGCATGTATTTCAAAATAATATTTTCATATTGACTTCGACTAGTCATTTTCACTACAATTTATTTAAGGAAAACATTAAGTCCTAGCTTCTTAGAAAGCAAAAAAAAAAATCTATAAATACAGACGTTTGGGTTTTTAGGTTTTTCTTTACCTTGAGAACAAAAACAGAGAGGTTAAGTGGCCTGTTAGGGATCATTCAACTAGACAATGACAAAGAGCTTTTCAGACTCAAGCTTTTTCCACGTTGTTATACTGGCTTCTGAATGGAGATGTGGAAGCTGTCATAATCATCGGCATCCTTTCATGAGAAAGCAATGGCCAGAGGTGCCCTGTCCTAAAATTTACCTCTCCATCATCTTCAATCCTTCCCTTATTTTTTGTTCTTGTTCTTACTCATTGTACTATTTCTTCTTTTTTCAGTTTTCTTTTCTCACTTTGTCACTATTTCATTTTCTCTCTTTTTATAGCCTCAACTTTCCATTCCCTCTTCTTCGGATCAACTGTTTCTATTTTACTATTTCTTACTCTTTCATCTCCTCTCCTCTACCAAATCATTCATTTTTTTCCTTCCTAGAATAAACTCCTAGAGCAGCACCAGTTCAATGTCTCTTTTGTTGTTGTTTTTGACTGGGTTTTTTTTTTTTTCTGTGATGTAATCTATTTTCCTTGTTAATCCCTTTTCTTTAAACACACACACTTTTTAAAATGCACATTCTACCTTCTTATTTATTATTTCATCCAGGATGTCTGGCTATTTTCCAATGTTAGCAGAGGACTGATAGTCATAAGGACCTGGGCCTGGCACTTAAGCCAAAGCCTATTCATTCCCCAGGGACCCTGCAAACCTCTGCCGGGGGTGGAAAATGAAGACTACGTATAGGCTAGAAGCCGGAACAGAGCAAGCAGACAGAATCCCACGAAGTAGGAGAACAACGGAGGGAATGAGAGAAGGGAAAATAAATGGGATTCAGTCCTCCAATTTCAGATTCATATTATTTCACACATGCACAGACAGATGAAAATGAGCAAGTATTCACGTTGTTGAGATTGACAGCTCGTAGAAGGCATGGGGAACCCCAAAATTAAGTAACTGGCTTAATTTAAGAATAAAATCTGAGGAGGTTTGATAGGGCAGAAAGCAACTGAGTTAAAGGTCAGAGATAAAAGAGACATCGGTGAAGGTCTCTCCAGTGTTGATGGGCCTGCATTGCCCAATGAAGGGGCTCCTTTATAGCGTCACTCATCCGGCATGTCTGATGAGAAGGAGGACATTGGACAAGCCTCAGGGGTGAGGGCATGTGTTATTTTCATGGGACTGACAGTTGCCTTGAATTCATAATTCATATCTTTTCCAAAAAAAGGTCCCATGGTCTTTTGGTTGCTGCTACTTTTCCAGTGTTCCATTCCACCGTGGGATTTGTGTATATTATTAGAATGAACTTTATTTGTCAATCAAAATATTTTCTTTTAAGAGAAATTGCTAAATGATAGAAATAAAAAAAAATATATTGGGCAGGGTATGATGGCTTACATCTGTAATCCCAGCCCTTTGGAGGCTGAGACAGGAGGATCCCTTGGGGCCAGGAGTTTGAGAGTAGCCTTGGTAACATTAGAGAGACTCCATTTCTACAAAAATAAAAATAAAAAATTAGCTGAGCATGGTGGTAGGTGTCTGTAGTCCCAGCTACTTAGGAGGCTGAGGTGGGAGGATCACTTGAGCATAAGAGTGCAGGGATCATGCCACTGCACTCCAGCCTGAACGACAGTGAGCCTGTCTCTAAAAAAATTAAATAACTTATGTACTTATACATATTTCAAATTGAGTGATTTAAGTACAATGTCTCTAGATTAAAGAATGAAAAAAAAAAAAACTGTTGAGAGGATTTCTATTTCTTATGAGTCTTCTTGACCCTTGAGTCTATTTGTGAGTGCTTACTGGTGTGTGTTTTGCTTACGTACATGAAGTGTTTGAAGAGGAAAGTAGAGGGAGGTAGAATGAAATTAAATCTCTACTCAATAGCTAAATAAATAAGCATGCAGCCCCTATTTTCAGAAGCCACCCTAGGCTGGATCTAAAATTGAGTAATATGGATTGTATATTAGTTTCCTAGGGCTTCTATAAACACATTGCCACAAACTTGGTGGCTCAAAACAATAGAAATCATTTCTCTCTCTCTGGAAGCCAGAAAGCTGAAATCCGGGTGTCAGCAGAGTCAGCAGCTTCTGGAATCTCTGAGGAAGAATCTGTTGTGCATCTCTCTTCCAGCTTCTGGGGGCTGCTGACACCCCGCAGCATTCCTTGGCTTGTAGCTGCATCACCCTAACCCCTGTGTCTATCTTCACATGGCCTTCATCCCCTGTCTGTGTATGTATCTAAGCCTCCCTCTCCAGTCCTGATAGAGATACCACACTTTGAATTTAGGGCCTACCCTAAATCTAGTATGATTTCATCTTAAAACCCTAAGTAAGTGTATCTAGAAAGACCCTGTGTCCAGGAAGGTCACATTCTGAAGTTCCAGGTGGATGTGAATTTTGGAAGGACATTATACAACCTACTACAGGTTTTATCACTACAATATTTTAAAATATGGCTCAGCACAGATCAATATATTTGCTGAAACTCTAACTAAATCTAAACTCTAAACCCAAATTCTGCTAGTCTGGCTTATGAAGCTTTACCAGAGTTAAATTGGAACACTCCTTTGTCTATTTAAACAAACAACAACAACAACAACAAAAAACCACTCCTGAATGTTCCACGCCAACTGCCACTCACATTCCATCCTGTGCATACCTCCCACACCAACAACTCGGCTTCCCGGTTACGTCCCTGATGATCCTGTCATGGCTCTGGTCTCCTCTGCTCTGCTCTGACAGCTGCCTGGCCAAAGAGAGTGAGGAGGAGCCAGTCCCTTCTCTTGCCTATCAGAACTTCTTTAATTTCCTGAAAATGGTGAGTCTTGTGCACTTGTACTTTATGTTAATTAGAGCACACCAAAACCTGGCTCAAATTCAAAGTTCTTTTGAGCCAACTACCCAGAATTCTTCCTCCTTACTTAACCTCATCCAGTAGGCCCTGATCTCCATCTCCCCCTAATCTCATTAAATTTCTTGTCTTTCCACACATGTGCTTCTGGAATGCTAAGGCAACGTATACTTTATCCTAATTTTTGAAAGCGGAGCTGTGAGGAAGAACCCACAGCTCTAAGGGTCCCTCCTTACCTTTCCTCCCCTTCTGGCTGGTTTGGCACCTGCACAAAAACGCTTTATATGTTCTGAGCTCTCTGTCCTCTGGAAGGGCCTGGATACATGGATTAGCATGAGGCCTTCCTAACAGAAACTTCACCCTGGATCAGTTTTCCTGTTCCTTTCTCTCTGCGACAAAGAATACACAGGCATAAGAATATATTCCATTTGTTCATATTTAGTGAACAACTTAGCTACAAGATTTTATAAATAAGATGCATGTGACAAACCTCATAGATGGATATTTTAGGATGAGTGCCATTTGAGGTTGGTATATAGATCTCCATGGGTCCAGCATTTCTGCATACAGAAGAGAAATAGTACACATGCAAAAAGTATGTACGCCACAGCCCTACTAAAGAAGAAATTAGACTCCTTACTTTTATGAACTCTGAAGTTGGATTTTCAATTCTCTCTGGGGTGCCAATTCATGCTAAACAAACTGCAGAACATCCATAAGCCAAAATAACATGGTACTAATTTATACAGAAAATATGGCACCCAGGTAGACTGTGATGCTCGCTTTGACTAGTTGGAAAGGCACCTTCTTAGAAATGTATCTACTTGAGCCAGATGCAATGGTTCACACCTGTAATCCTAGCACTCAGGGAGGCCAAGGCAGGTGAATTGTCTGAGCTCACAAGTTTGAGACCAGGCTGAGCAAGAGCAAGATCCTGCCTCCAAATATAACCGGGCCTTGTGGTAGGAGCCTGTAGTCCCAGCTACTGGAGAGGCTGAGACAAAAGGATCTTAAAGCCCAAGAGTTTGAGATTTCTGTGAGCTATGATGCCACAGTACTCTACAAAGGACAGCAAAATGAGATTCTGTCTCAAAAAAAAAAGAAAAGAAAAGAAAAAAATGTCTACTTGAAAAATAAAATTAAAGTTAGAGGCTATCTCATGATTACTGAAAGAGAGTAAAAGAAATTAAATGACCTTAAAGTATACAGCAAGACATCTTCCTCAGAGTTACACACGCCAAGGAGATCAAAAGATTTCTCAGTTACTCTAGAGTGGGCTAAAGTGATAATGAAACATTGCCTTATCCAGTTTTCAATATCATTTATGGTTGCTCAAAAGTTTCCATGACTAAAATTGTACTTAGTATTAGAATATTCAGCATTATGACATGCTTCTCTCCTTTATGTTTACTATCTCTTTAAATTCATATTTCCCTTTTTAAAATTAAATCGCAGCTGTGTACATTAATGCAGTCATGGCATACAATGTGCTGGTTTTATATACAATTTGAAATGTTTCCATCAAACTGGTTAACATAGCCTTCATGGCATTTTCTTAGTTATTGTGTTAAGACATTTATATTCTACATTTAGTAAGTTTCACAGGTACCCTTGTAAGATGCACTGTAGGTGTGTTCCCACCAATCACCCTCCCTCCATCCATCCTCTCCCCTCCCCTCCCCTCCCTTTCCCCTTTCCCCATATTTTTGGGCTATAATCTTTCGTAGTAAGATTGAGTACATTGGATACTGTTTTTTCCATTCTTGAGATACTTTGCTAAGAAGAATATGTTCCTGCTCCATCCATGTAAACATGAATTTCCATAATAGGAACTTAGGAAGGTATTGTTATCTTACCTGTGACAAACATTTATGACCTATTTTAGTATGAAATTTTGAGGAAAAAAAGTCCTTTCCAAATGACACACTTTTTATTGCTTCTCAGCCTTTTGGCTAAGATCAGGTGTAGTACCACTTGATTTTTTTTTTTTTTGAGACAGATCTTACTCTGTCACCCTGAGTAGAGTGCCATCGTGTCATCATAGCTCATAGCAACCTCAAATTCCTGAGCTCAAGTGATCCTCTTTCCTCAGCCTCCTATTTGGGACTACAGGTGCCTGCCACAATGCCTGGCTATTTTTAAAGATAGGGTCTCACTCTTGCTCAGGGTGGTCTTGAACTGAGCTCAGGAAATCCAAATACCTCGGCCTCCCAGAATCCTAGGATTACAAGCATAAGTCCCCTACATTTACTATTTTTAGTAGAGATGGTCTCACTTTGCTCAGGCTGGTCTCAAACTCCTGAGCTCAGGGAATCCACCCACCTCGGCCTCCCAGGGCACTAGGATCACAGGTGAGACAAAGGGTACACCCTTTGTGGATATGCAGTCCTGCGTGTTTGCCAGTTAAAGTTACAAGGGCACATGCTGGCACAAATGTCTCCAGTGCACTAACCCCTAGAAAGAATGTGGCCGAGCGGGACATACAAAGGACCAAGAGTCAGGACATCTGGGTTCTGATCTTAGCTCTGCAAGGTACCGAAGGTGTAGGAAGCTCATGGCCCTTTTTCTCATATTTACATATAGAGAAGTGGGGTAGATTATTTTCCAATCCTTCTGACTAGCACTCAGGCTTGTTGAATCCATGAATCATCTCTAGGAGCTCTTTTAATTCTAAATTTTTTTTTAGTCTTTATAAATTCAAATCCAGGTTGGTGGATGAGTTTTTGCTAATTCTTTTTTTCTCTAACAGTATTTTTCCACTTAATCATTCCGTGAACACTCACTGCAAACTGCCTAACACATCAGGCAAGAACCCCGACTCTGAGGCTTTACTCCACCCCGTTAGTTTCAGGCCCTGTTTTCTTTATATTGTTATATCTTTTATCCTCCCACCCCACACCACCCAACACTCTATATCTACCTATGACCTTCTTTTTATTTTAATAATCTAATAATCTCTCCTTATAACAAGCTCCCTTTCTCCACATTTTCCTTTCTCGTGATGGCCCCAAGATTTATTTCTCTCTGGGACTCACTTGTTTTGATCTCTTTTTTTCTCCAGAAGCCTGCCTACTGCTTTGTAATCAAAGTTCAGAAGTTCAGGAAAAGCAGAAAGCAGAAATGGAGAGTGTGAGCGAGGGATCTCAGTAACCTTCTGTTCACCTAATCCTTGGCCGTGAATTTGCACATGGGCAGTACTGGCAAGTCACTCTCTCCTTGGGCCCGGTGGCAGATGGCTGCCAGTACCTGACCCACTCTTCAATCTCCTCTGTCTTACCCTCTGTGCACATTCCCCACAGGGTGGCCAGAAGGGAATCCAGCCAAACATCCTGAGGCCACACATGTATCCGCACTCAGACGCCAGCCCCCCCAGGCTCCCAGGTCATTGCCCTCCTGCGGACTTACCCAGACCACCCATGGGGCCTCCCCTGAAGCCCTGAACATGCCCCCCTGTCTCTCTTCTCCCACTCAAGCCCAAACATGCTCTGTCTGCACTCCACTGATTCTACTAGTGTCATTATGAAGGAAATTTTCAAGAGAAACATGATTTTACGTGCCACGCTATTTTAGATTTGCATAAGAACAAGCCGAGAAAGTGCAACAGAAGCAGCAGCAACACACTAATAACCGACACAAGAATGAGGAGGAAAGAAGCAAAGAAAGTCCAAGGGGCTGTTGGTTTGGGGGTGCTGGTTGTTAGGGTACCTGATGAACAGCAGGGAGATAGCACAATGGCTAAGGATTCAGTAAGTATCTTCCCTGGCCCCAATTAATCAACACCCAAGAAAACCCAAATCCCACTGCGCTGGATTTCCTTGTGCTTCAGTTTCCTCTGATTCAAATAATTGGCCTATGCCAACACGGTGACATCCCATGGCCAGCATTTGAGGGCAGAATGAGGGTGAAAGAGAGGTCTAGGCTACGACGCAGGATTTTGTAATGGATCCACAGGAATCTAAGGGATCAAGGATGGCCATACTCTGACCACCTGAGAGGATCATGTTTAGCTCTTCTGCTCTGTGCCGGTACGAGTGTCCACTAGGTTATGAGATGATGTTGTATCCCAGACAGGTGAGCATAGCCAAGCTGCATGTCCTACACTGAAAAGTTAAGTCACAGCTCTAAAGAAATGCTTTTTAAAAAACATAACAATGGTTTTGCTATGTAATCAGCTCCTGATCAGTAGAATCATTTTATTGTATAGGCAATGTCAGCCCTGCTATGAGACTTTAGCTGTAGGATCAGGTAAGCTAATGTTTGACCATATGCCTTCTATAAGTTCCATTTTAGAAATGTGTCGTAAAACGATACCTGGAAAAAATTCAGCTACATGTCCAAGAGTATTTATTAAAGTATATAATGTATTTGTACAATTTGCTAAATGAACTATCTATTGATTGATATAAATGACTGTACCCCTACAATAGAACACTAGGCCGTCATTAAAAGTGTGTATCTTTACACACTGATTTAGAAAGTCCCCTGTGATTCATTACCAAGTACAGAGAGAAAGTGGAAAAACAACATGTGTGATCTCATTCATGGTGAGTTTATACTGACATACCCTCCCACACACACAGAGAAAAGGATATTAACCAAAGTGTTGAACACTCCCTGTCAAATCCCCCAAGTGGAATTTCTAGTGATTTCAAATGTTTTTCATTTTTCTTTTTCTATATTCTTTGACTTTCCTAAAGTAAAATAGGTAGTTTTTAAGACTAGGCGGAAAGCAGATCTTTATTTGGAAGACAGGTAAAGGCAAAGTATATGAACATTAGAATCAGACAGAAGTAGATTCGAATCCCAATTCTCACTTGTTAGTTATGTGACCCTGGGCAAGTTATCTAACTACACTGAACCTCAAGTGCCTGTACCAATTTAGAATGAAAAGTATGAATCTGCTTGTGCACTGGTAGGGGGAGCAGATTCTCAGAGCAAAAAGGACTATATCTAAGCTTCCCAAGAAATAACTTTGAAAGGTATGTTTTAGAGCGAGTCTCCAACATAGCAGCTGAAGGGTGAAAAAAGAGGGCTAAGAGAGTTGTCTATGCATAAAGGTCCCAGGGCATAGAAGTTGGACAACCTACAGCAGAACAAGACTGTGTAGACACTAAGACAGCAGGCCAGAGGACATCCTTGGTGTCAATAGCAGATTTCAAGGCATTACAACAAAAACCAACCAGGGTAGGCTACACCTCACTGGTCAGAAGAAATTGTTTGGGCCAAACACCCCTCCCTGATGCTGGGTTGACACAAAAGTGACAAGACTTTTCTCAACACAAATTATCCTAGAAGAGAAAAGGAAAGGAGGGGAATATTCTACACTCTGATTATTCCATTGGAATTGGCTACATATAAGTTGTGAATGACTAAGTCCTCTTCAGGTGTTCAGGTAATCTTTCTGGTGTTTTTGAAATGGGAGCTACATAACTGAGTTAATTTCACTTGAAAAGAAAGAAACAGTGAAACAGTGTTAGAATTTTCCACACCTAAGCTTAGTGACTCTAAGATTTTAAACCTGCTACATGTGGGGGTGTGCCTGAAATTCCAAGGAACATTTCTACAAGGCATACATGCACCATGAACTAATTCAAATCTCAGGCAAGAATCGGAGCAAGTCAGAACCATGATCTTGTGAGAGAACTGTGTGTAGGAAGTTGAAGTTTGAACCCCACACTGTGGTGTTAAATACATCGAGTACATATTAATACCAAAGGAAAGACAGGAAGTGATATAGAATGTCATAATTAAGGCCATTAGCTCTGACTGTGACATGCTCAAAGAAATAAACCCCTCTTCACAGAGGGAAGGCTAATTCACAGGGTACTAGCTTGGGCCATACATGTGGTGGCTGGCGGCATAGTTTAAGAGTTTCCCTTTGGGCTCGGCGCCTGTGGCTCAAGCGGCTAAGGCGCCAGCCACATACACCTAAGGTGAAGGGTTCGAATCCCCAGCCCGGGCCCATCAAACAACAATGATGGCTGCAACCAAAAAATGGCCAGGCGTTGTGGCGGGCGCCTGTGGTCCCAGCTACTTGGGAGGCTGAGGCAGGAGACTCGCTTGAGCCCAGGAGTTGGAGGTTGCTGTGAGCGTGATGCCATGGCACTCTACCCAGGGGGACAGCTTGAGGCTCCATCTCAAAAGAAAAAAAAAAAAAAAAAAAAAGAGTTTCCCTTTGGAAGAAGAAGCAGGCACCATGTTCAAGCTGGGAGGTGAGTGCACAGTGATGTAGAAGCTAAATAGCCGAGGGGGACCTTATGACCCTGGGGACCACAGGTCACTTGATGAGAGCCAAGGATGTGCCAGTAACCAGAAGACTGCCACCACCCAGTGCTGGGACAGTCACTGCTCCTGGCTCCCCGTGGCTAACCCAGGAACTTTGGACTGGGATCCCATGTGCCACTTCCCACAACCCTAAGCAAAGACACCTGCCTATTTTAGTTATCCCACTTTAGAGAAGCCCCCTCTGTCCCTCTATAGGACAGACGAAGCTTCCTAGGAGGGCAAAAGAAGAAAAGACAAATTCTTAGTTAAACTCTGGTGACCAGTGGTGGAACAAATGGCAGCTCCACTCATGATCCATATGTAACTCCATAACCCTTGAGGCTTTGAGGAGTAACTTGTAGGAAGGGGTGTCCAACCTGTGGCCTAGAGACCTCATGCTGATTTTGTGAGGGCTGTTTTTTATCTGTGATGTTGGATATCACAAAACATAGTCCTTTTTGCTTGTTTGTTTGCTTGTTTGTTGCTAATTAGCTCTCATTAGTGTCTGTGTATGTAATGTCTGTCCCCAGACAAGTCTTATTTTTACAATGTACAGCGAGGAACAAAAAGGTTGGGCATCCCTGAAGGATTGATAAAACTTGAACAGAGATCTAGCTACTATACCCAGAAAAATAATTATTTTTTCCCTCAGAATATAAATACTTACTGGAATAAAAGAAGAAGGGTGATGTTTTTGAAATTTTAACCAATGTGATTCGTGTTTATAGTCATTCTTGAGTTCTTAATGTTTTTAAGTTCCTACTTACGAAGTAATAGTATTCATTGCTTTGATGTGGGAGACAGAGGGTCACAACGAATCTAGAACAAAAGAAATTACCACTTCAATTTAAATTTGAAAGTAGGGGCTTGAAAATTCCGAGTGGGCAGGTAGGAAGGTAAATTCACAGGGGTCATGGCTAGAAACCAGGGTGGTGGGTAATAGATTCAGGGAGATCCAAGACCAGAAAAGCAACAGCTTGGGTTCCCCAGGGGAAGCCCACCACACTTCAGGTGTTCTATGGAAGATTTGAATCCAATGTCAGACCCAATGCTATTGACCTAACAGTGGTTCAGTAAGGTCTCTAGAGGTCCATACCCTAACTGTAGTGTGAAGAAAGCCACAGGGAGCCTGCACTGAGACAACAGCTGGACCCAAAGAAATCTGGTGTTTGGAACAAGGAGAGTGAGGAAGCACAGTTTAAAACCGGAGGCCAGAGGAGGGCTATGGGCCAGGCAC